>NC_086381.1:2249025-2868931 GCF_036588685.1 Mytilus trossulus | reverse complement strand
AATGCACATAAATGGGACATACATTTGTTATATTATTGTCTCCAACACTTGGTTTTATGTTTAATCATAATAAAATCAATGTCTGATCATTGATAAATTTTTGATATTCCAAATGTTGGTTGGAATTGTTCACGTCTGAGGAGAGAACACTGTAGCTTTACATAATATGCACGCTTTTGTTAAGTTTATGTAAAATTAACACATAACTGTCATGTTTGAAGAGTTCATTAAATCAGTTATTTGATATTGTGGGATAAGATACATTGTGTATTCCGTAATTAAATCAGTTATTTGATATTGTGGGATAAGATACATTGTGTATTCCGCCCTTCTTTTGAAAGGATGCTGAATTATAGTTGACATTATCACAATAAATTGAAAAGTATATCATCATAAACATATTTATTGGCTTTAAATGAGTTTAATTGATTTTGTTTGGATTACTTCCCGTTATATGTATTCAGATTCTTGCATAAATCAGTTGGACTGAAATCAAAATGTTAAATAACAGATAGAGCACAAAAAAGTCAAATATGAAAATTACCAATATTGTTGGATTTAGAAATTGTCATAAGTGGAGACCCATTGGCGGTCACGCTTCAGTGATTTTCTATATAATATCCAAATTTTACCCTCAAAAGGTAGACCCCCACACCCCTGGCCTCCCTAAATCCGCCTTCGATGAGTGAGTTTCTAAAACTTTCGTACAATGACAAGAAAAGATAAATACTATTCCAATTAAAGGGCCCATGAAGAGCAAAGAAATTTATTACGATGATTTTGGTAATTGTCATAATCATGTTGATATACATCATATATAATTCTAAGATGTTAAACTACCATAAACATATTAGTCAAAAACCCATAACAATATTATATTCTCAACGGGTTACATAAAAACATATCTGTACTATTTTGACAGCTCTCTGAATTCGAAACATTTATTAATATAAATAACAACAATTTTCAATAACTCTACGTTTTCTTGAATAAAAAGCCAATTAAATTTGGCACTTGTGCTTGACTTTTCGAAATTTTAACAACTTATAAATTTTTTATCAAACAATTCTTATCTCAAGTGATTATAAAGGGGACATTGAAATAACAAATGTTCTTTTGTCTTCAATCTACTATGTAGAGATCTATAATTTTAATAATGTCATTAGAAGCATACAAGCTATAAAAACTTTCAATGCTCTTTCATTAGCATTACAGCTAATTTTCGTCTACTTCAAATTTAGGCATGATTAAAACGTTTGTGTGTACTTCAGGTTTCATGTACTGAAACAAAGTGGTTCTCTTCTTCTTCAGTCATATCATATAAACAAAGTGTTTATTTACTTCAGGCAAGATAGCATGTAAACAAAGTGTTTATTTACTTCAGGCAAGATAGCATATAAACAAAGTGTTTATTTACTTCAGGCAAGATAGCATGTAAACAAAGTGTTTATTTACTTCAGGCAAGATAGCATATAAACAAAGTGTTTATTTACTTCAGGCAAGATAGCATATAAACAAAGTGTTTATTTACTTCAGGCAAGATATCATATAAACAAAGTGTTTATTTACTTCAGGCAAGATAGCATGTAAACAAAGTGTTTATTTACTTCAGGCAAGATAGCATGTAAACAAAGTGTTTATTTACTTCAGGCAAGATAGCATGTAAACAAAGTGTTTATTTACTTCAGGCAAGATAGCATGTAAACAAAGTGTTTGTCTATTTTAGGCAAGATAGCATGTAAACAAAGTGTTTATTTACTTCAGGCAAGATAGCATGTAAACAAAGTGTTTGTCTATTTTAGGCAAGATAGCATGTAAACAAAGTGTTTGTCTATTTTAGGCAAGATAGCATGTAAACAAAGTGTTTATTTACTTCAGGCAAGATAGCATTTAAACAAAGTGTTTGTCTATTTTAGGCATAACATGTACAAAACATTTATGTTTACTTCAGACATAGAAAGTAAACGTGCTCGTCTTTTATAGGCATAACATGTATGCACAAAGTTTTTGTTTACTTCAGGCATAACGTGTAAATAAATGTTTGTCTTTTATATGCATAACATTTACCGAAACATTTTTGTCTAAAAGGCGCATACCAGTAGCATTTAAACAAAGTGTATTTTTATTTCAGGCATATCATATAAAAAAATATTTGTCATCATAGGCATAGCGTGTAAACAAAGTGTTTGTCTAGTATAGACACACCGTGGAATAAACAAGTTTTGTCTTTACAACGTATGACATGTAAGACAACTTGTGTGTCACAACATGAAGACAATGGTTTATCTACTTTGGACGTATGTGCATAGCATGGTTTTACTTAAAGCATGACATGAAAAAAACCCAGACATTTTTTACTAGACATAACGTGAACAATGTTTTGTCTACTTCAGACATGACATGTGAACAGCGTTTTGTCTACTTCAGACATGACATGTGAACAACGTTTTGTCTACTTCAGACATGACATGTGAACAACGTTTTGTCTACTTCAGACATGACGTGTGAACAACGATTTGTCTTCTTCAGAGACATGACATGTGAACAACGTTTTGTCTACTTCAGACATGACGTGTAAACAACGATTTGTCTTCTTCAGAGACATGACATGTGAACAACGTTTTTGTTTATTTTAGACACGAGGTTAAAGTTTTGAAGCTGAACAATGTTTTGGTCTCTTTTCGGAAATCGATATCCATAAAAGCATAAATAAACGGATTGATGACGTTGTTTACAATATACATTCTATATATAAATAGAATTCCGGGTCGTTCATTGTCGGAGAAGTTCTGCCAGAAATATGGATTAAGACCTTCAATCACTATCAGGATTACCTTAGGAATATAGCAAATTAGAAATACTATCGTAATCATCATAAACATAATTGTAAATTTATGTACAAGCCTCTTATTTATATCAGAACTTCCTGTTGAATGTTTGACCTTTGACTTAGGTTTAGTTGTTATTACTTCCGGTTCATGTTTTTCTCTTTCTGATTCCTTGTGTTCTGTGTTGTGTCCGTCACTGACAATGACAGACGAGACAGTGTTCATTTCTGTGTCAATATTTGAACTTGTTTGTTCTTTATCAGATGAATGTGAACTTTTTTTGTATTTGAAATGAACGTATACCTTATGCCCAATTCTACTGTAGAAAAAAATCATGACGGTCATTGAAGTCAAGAGGATAACAATAATAATTACGCCATACAGTAGCGTCAACGTTTTGTTAACTTCCTTTAACTTGCTACATCGCACACCTACTACACTCCCGTCCGCATTCGGAAAATCAACAGATCCATACAAAGCGGTTGTCGGTGCGGCTAATACACAAGCGAGACATAAAGACAACCCTACCGCTAAACGTTTATGGAATTGTTTCATTTGATGTCCTTTAGGTCTACATACTTTAAGATACCTTTGTGTTGCGATAATCAGTAACAATAGAATAGACATATATGTCGTAAAAGCTGCAAAAAACCACCATGCCTTGCATAAATGTTTGTTGTAAAATTCTGTCTGCATCATATTCAGTGCAATTCCGAACGAACCACAAACCGTAGCTCCCGCTAAATCCGAAACAGCCAATATTGGAATAAAATATCTGTCCTCGGACTTTTTCTTCATTCGAAATCTGTAAACTATTATAACAGTGGTATTCCCAATGATTCCAAAAAATATGTATAGTGATAATATGATGTTGTTTGGAATCAAGATTTTCGATAACTTCGAGTTCCACACCGAAACTGCGTTATAATATGTGGCATTGTTCTCCATAATTAGAGGCTGAAAACACACAGAATCGGGATGACAATCAGAGTTCACAATGAATTTAGTTCCGCAAGAGGAATATGTTAAAGCGATCCATCAAGTTAAATACAACCCGTCAAGTGTAATAACTAACAATTAAAGAAAAACCTTAAGTATCTCATTTTTATTTTATTTGAATTATAATGTTCAATGGACAACTGTTTTACGAACTAAAATTCGAAATTTAAAATTTAAGTAAACAAAACAAGAACAATATTATACCCACACATATTTGTGAACACATGTGGTTATTACTATAAATACTAAAATATACAAATTTGACTGAGTGTATATATCTATACAAAGTAAACATCAATATTTCACTTGAGTAATTTTGAATGGATTTGGAACCAGGAAGTCATGTGAGAGTTTACATTTAACTAAAATAAAAATTATACATTGTATATATAGGTATACTGGAATATTAAAATAACGAACAATAATGTCAACAAATTAAACTTATTATTATAGGTCCATATCCCATGTGACAGTTGAAATCAAGGAAATTCATTATGCTATATAAAAACTTTTGATATATAAGTGTTTCTGGAATAAGTATCGTCAATTTCGCATTGGACCAAAAGTTTTGAAAGAAAACAATAGAAAACGTTTGATAGCTTTTAAACTTACAATAGGGAAGTACCAAAACTAATAAAACTGCCTAAGTTAGACCCATGCAGTGTTGTATGAAATGCATTTTGATATTATCTAAACTGTTATAAAACGGTCCACTTAGTCATCAGGTATATTAAGGACCAACTAAAACAGCTCAAACTGTCCCGAGTCTTAAACATATGTGGGCAACTTTCTACTTCGGTTTTGCCTTTTCATCCGAAAACAGATTTTATTGTTTTTTTTTATTACAGATCAGAGAACTACGTTGAGCATCACAGGATAAACTACGAGGATAACTTGTATTATATGGACAATCAGCCGTATCCTTACCTAGATTCTATCGTCAGATATCACCAAAGACACAAACTCAATGGTACAAGACTCAAACATCAGGTAAATAGTCGTTACAAATATTTCCAAGACTCGCGATGATAAACAAATAACAATGATAAACCATGACTAACGATTAGATTAAAATAACAATGATAAACCATGACTTACGTATACAATGGGAATAAATTAAAAATGATAAACCATGACTAACGATTAGATTAAAATAACAGTGATAAACCATGACTCACGATGATAAAAAAATAACAATGATAAACCATGACTAACGATTGGAATAAAATAACAATGATAAACCATGACTAACGATTAGATTAAAATAACAATGATAAACCATGACTAACGATTAGATTAAAATAACAATGATGAAACATGACTAACGATTAGATTAAATTGACAATGATAAACCATGACTAACGATTAGATTAAAATAACAATGATTAGATTAAATTAAAAATGATAAACCATGACTAACGATTAGACTAAAATAATATAGATAGACTTACCATTAGATAAAATTGAAAATGATAAACCAAGACTATCGATTAGATTAAAATAACAATGATAAACCATGACTCACGAGTAGAAAGTAAAATAACAAAAAAATACCGTACTCCGAGGAAAATTCAAAACGATAAGTCCTTAATCGAATGGAAACATCATAAGCACAAAACACATCATACTAATGGATAACAACTGTCATATTCCTGTCTTAGTACAGGCATGTTCTTATGTAGAGTACAACTAAATTCATGAACATACATGTATGCACCTTTTTCAACTTCGAAAAAGTAATAACGTTTTTAGAAAAAAAAACATGATTAAATCGGCGTTGTTTTTTACTATTTTTATTTGTATTTCAGGCACATCTCAGTGCAAGAACTGTTAAGTTATTTACTACAAAAATCACAGCTCAGAATGGCAATTTTCCGCTCGACCGCAAATCAAAATCCGAATCCGATATTACAGACAATAACAATGTTATTGGAATTGAACATAAAAATGACGTTTTAGTTGGAAAAAGCCGAATATCAAAATCAAGTGGACGTCTCTGGATTTCCGGTATTCATAAATCATTAAAGCGCATGTCTGCACCGGAAAGGAATATTCCATTTTCTGGAAGTGGAATTTATCATAGGGATCCACGACCAAATACATTCACTGAAAATGGCTACATTCCTCATATTGATGAAGGAGATAATTTAGACGATATAATAGAGGATTTACAAGATTTTCATCAGTCACTTAACTCATCGCCAAGGACAGACAATTCATCGCCAAGGACAGACAACTCATCACCAAGGACAGCCAATTCGTATTCAGATATAAAAACAGATAGCAGGGCAACTTATAAACAAATAGCAGGCCCAGGTGACGAAAGGCGATTTGATGTTACAACAGCTTTTGGTTTTGGGAGGACGTCTTTTACGACAAATATAAAGTTACCAGATACTCCCGCTCAAAAAAGACAATTTAGTGACACAGGAAATAAATCGCCAGTTAAAGAAGTTTTACCTGCAGAACATGTGCAACATACGGAGAACAATGAAAATTCCAATATTTTGTTTTGTAGTCATTTATAATGTTTAGTATGACAATACCCTGTTCATCGAGGCTACACGGCTGGCCAATATCCGGGTCTATCAGGCTCAACACGAACAAGGACAAGACTTCATCCAAGTCTTTCAATGTTTAATCAATATGCATCAGCGTATTTTAAATTATTGATTGTTCATATGTTATAACATTTATTTCTTCATATATATATTTGATGATACAAAAACAAGTTGTTATGATTGAAACATATCAGTGTGTATTCCTTGTAATTTCGAGTTCATTTCGCATTTGCATAGATATAAGGAAACTTGTTTATAATTATAATGATTAGTATATATGTCTTTTCTCTCATTTCTGTATAATAATGTACAAGGACAACAGTAGGTTCTTAACTTAAATCGTCCGTAATTCCTTCTTAAAACAATGTCGAACTTGCCGTGCAGTTGTGTTACTGCGCAATCAGTTAGATATGATGTAAACCCAAATTTATCAGAATTATATACAATAGTACAACATAATATTACAGCACTTGTGTAAGAATATACTGAGCAGTTTACATTTATTTAAACTCTGTGTATAATACATTTTTATAATATCCCCCTTTTACTGTCTTCAGCTGCATGCTTAGAGTTCATTTTCATTGAACTAGTACCCAATTTTATTTAGGGGCCAGCTGAGGCCCACTTCCGGGTGAGTGATTTGTTACTGCGTTGAAGACCCATTGGTGGTCTTCTGCTGTTGTCTGCTCTTTGGTTTGAGTTATTGTCTCTTTGTTATTTCCCCCATTTCCATTCTCGATTTCATCAGGCTGATAGGATAATGGAGCAAATTGATGATGTTAGTTTGAAATGAGAAATGAATACTTAGAGCAATGTATTGTAGATTTATAATTACAATTAAAAAGTACAGGAAAAGCACTTCTCTAAATTATCATAAGGAAATTAATACAAATTGTTTTATAAACACATTTAAACAGTATAAATATAAATTTCTAAACTCAAGTACATTCAAGTAATAATACTATTTAAAGATACAATGTACGTTCACAGCCACTTAATTAAGGATGTATTCTTCTGACTTTTCAGTCTCGTTCAGTCTAGTTGAAATTTCGTTCTTGAATTATTTCCAAAACATGTGATACAAATGGAAAATATCAATGAATTTTAAAAAGATTATAATCAAACATAACTCTGTGAAAAAATTGTGTATTTGCAATGAATGGAATTTGAGTAATTCAGTTTCAAATTTCAGACCAATCAAGTCTGTATTTTTAGTGAAATTTTGAGAAAATGGGTGAGGGATACAAAAAATGATTTTACAAGAATCATGTACATCCAATATCATTTTGGTCTTTTCAAATTTCTTAGATATGTACTTTTTCAATCATTTATAAAAAAAGATGAAATAATATGCATTTTGTTCTTAGAACTGAGAAAAATCACAAAAATACAAAATTGACAGCATGGTAAATGTGACACAAAAAAGCGTCAAAATATGATAAAACGTTCATATATTAACACCTACCTATTGTTTTTTGTGTCGGAATCCATTTGTACTTTTAATTTGTAGGCTTATCGAAGAAAGTATCAAGATTGGCTATATCCGATTAAATTAAATTGCAAAATAATAAGGAGAAAAGCTAGAAGAGGTCTATAAACAGTTCATATCTTAATAATACTTATTGATAAAGACAACACAAAAGCTTTACAGTTTCTAATTTTGTAAGGTTAATTTATTGACACAGGTAGGGAAGATTTCAATTAAAGGAGCTGTGCTTTAATAGCCGCCATCAAACCGAGATCGTCAAATTCGACTGAGAGGATCACGACTTCAACACCCACTTTAACATTCGCAGAGATGGTAAAATAACTAACGTTAGCATACTAAATGTCCTACGCGTGTATCATGCACGTCTATGTTAAATTACTATTCAAAAGAAGCATCAAAATATACCGTACAACACCATGGCTAAAACGAGAAAAAGACGAACACAAATTTATTGCATCCCGAAACTATTGTATCATTATAGGCCTTTCTGTTCATATTGCTCCACACGTATTCAATGCGTTCTGGGTTTCAAATATTTGGCCAACTTTTGAGCGTTCCTGACGATAATGGACAAAGAAGAAGCCATCATGAAATATCTTGTACAATAGTATTTTCATTTGTTATTCCTCGATCGATATCGCTGCTGGCGAACAGAATTTTCCCGTGTAACTCCTCGCATGCTGATCAGTACTATAGTAGTCCGTGTTTCGGTACTGACATAATTTAAAACTTACATTGTTTTTTAAATCGACGTACAACCAGAAACTATTAGGAAAAACAAAGGTTACACTGAACACTCCGAGAGGTATTCCCTACTTTAAACACGAGGCTGTACTATTTTACTTAAACCATGGTATACCCTACTTCCAAACGAGGCTTTACTATTTTACTTAAACAATGGTAACCCTACTTCCAAAGAGGCTTTACTATTTTACTTAAACAATGGTAACCCTACTTCCAAAACGAGGCTATACTTTTGAACGTAAACAATAGTCTTGTTTCTTTTCTGAAATCCAAATCCATAAAAGCATAGATAAACGGATTGACGATATTGTTAACGATAAACATTCTATAAATAAATAGAATTCCGGGTCGTTCATTGTCGGAGAAGTTCTGCCAGAAATATGGATTAAGACCTTCAATTACTATCAGTATCACTTTAGGAATATAACTAATAAGAAATACTATTGTAATCATCATGAACATTATTGTAAATTTATGTACAAGCCTCTTATTTATATCAGCACTTCCTGTTGAATTTTTGACCTTTGACTTAGTTTTTGATGTTATTCCTTCCGGTTCATGTTTTTCTATTTCTGGATTTGAATCCTTATGTTCCGTCGTAGGTCCGTCACCACTGGAAATAATAGACGTGATAGTGTGCATTTCTGTGTCAATATTTGAACTTGTTTGTTCTTTACCAGATGAGTATGAATTGTTCTTGTTTTTGAAATGAACGTATACCTTATGCCCAATTCGTATGTAGAAAAAAACCATTATTGTCATAGAAGTCAAGAGCATAATAATAGTAATAACAATACCACACGCTGTAGCTCCTGCCAAATCCGAAACAGCCAATATCGGAATAAAATATCTGTCCTCGGACTTTTTCCTCATTCGAAATCTATAAACTGTTATAACAGTGGTGTTCCCAATGATTCCAAAAAATATGTATAGTGATAATACGATGGTGTTTGGAATCAAGATTTTCGATAACTTAGAGTTGCACACCGAAACTGCATTAGAATTTGTGAAATAATCTATTTATCGCTTTTATTTGTATTTTCGAATAATATAATTTAAATTTCAGTAAACAAAAAGTATCTTATACGATCTTTTATGGTACTATTTTTTTTGCGCAGGCTTATTTGATATATATATATGTAGTGGCTCAGGTAATTCATTCATTTGAAAAAAATGTCTCATCTGACCATCCGGCGTGTTCAAATATGTCGAAAACCATTTTCACTGTTGATAAGCTGTAATTTGGTGTTTCTAAATGAAGTGAACGGTTGAATATATTATGTATTTCCAAAGCAGACGAAGAAATTTACATGCATGAAGAAATGTACATGCAGACAGACCTACGATGATTTGAAGTAGACTTATGTAAAAAAAGGATTTTTTTTATTTGTTAATAACATGATTTGATTACTTTTATTAACTTCCAATAAATTATTTAACGGCGTAATTACGTATCAACAAATCCCTATACAGGAACATCAAAATGTACATAAAATCTTATACACGTATACATATACAGTAACATCAAAATGATAACATAAAGTTGCATCAAAATAATTGTTCATTTTCTGGAAGTGGAAAATATCACAGGAAGTCACGACCAAGTTCATAGAAAACGCATCCATTCCTTATATTGATGAAGAGGATTTTCTTGTCGATATAATAGATGATTAACTGGATTTTCACCAGTCACTCAATTCATCACGAAGGATAAACCGCTCGAATTCAGATTTCAAAATCCAAAGAAAGACAACTTCTGCTGGATGAAACCAATCTTAAAAAAAATACCAGGACCAGTTGATGAAATTCTGTTCCGTAGCACAACAGGATGTTTTAACGACTTTCACAATAGAAATTTCCAGATCCTGCTCAAAAACACAATTCAGTGCAACTTATCTTTTATCTTCAATTGAAGATTTGAACACTGCAGCAACATACGGAGAAAAATGAAAATTCCAAAAGTCCAATAGTTTGTATGGCAGTCATTTATAGTCTTTTTACTTGACAATATACTGTTCATCGAGGTTACACGGCTGGATAATATCCGGGTCTTTCAGACCCACACCAAGAGAGATAAGACTACACCCAAGTCGTTCAATGTTCAATTAATATGCATCATGCAGAATATTTTTAATTCTTGTTCATATTGTATAACACTTATTTCTTCATATGTATATTTGATGATACAAAAACAAGTTGTTGATTGAAAAATATCGTTGTGTAATCCTTGTAATTTCGAGTTCATTTCGCATTTTAATCAATATAAGGATGATTGTTGATAATAATAATCATTTTCATATAAGTCTTCTTGCATTTGTTGTATATTTAAAAACAACCAGTTAGTTACTTAATCAAACTTTTCTGACATGCCTTTTTAAAACAACGTTGAAATTATGCAGTTTTGTTATTACGGTATCAAATAAACGGAATATGAGATAAGATGTGTACCTAAATTAGCAGGAAATCGTAAGAATTATATGCAATAGCACAATATAGAACATTCAATTGGATCTACATGGCAGTTCACATTAACGTTTTACATGTAGCTTTGTGCTTCTTACAATTTAATAAAAATGGCCCGATGTTGTCTACAAGTATATGATAAGTCTGGCTCACTGACGATCATCATGATGATGTTTGTTTGAAATGAACAACAAAAAAGCTCAACGAATTGTAAAATTTATCAAAGGACACACATTTATAAAGTACAGGAAAATTACTTAGCTATGAATTAACATAAGGAACATGATACTATTATACTTTTTACAAAATTACTTATAAACACATTGTCAAGTACATTCAAACAATAATATCATGTAAAGCAATGCTCACAGTTACGTATTTATTTCATATCTCATAGATTAAAACCATTGATGAAAAAGATCAGAAATGATTGATTGGTTGGATGTAGATTAAGTCATGCCTCTTTTTGTTAAGACATTACAATCAGTTAGGGATAAACACGACCTTGAACAATATACAGGTATCGATCGATTGAAGAGCCATGCATGTGAATATATGTATGTAACAAATAACATAAAGTTTTTAGTTCCTCGCGTATTCCAGTAACTTTTCTTTTAAGGGTTAACCGTTGTGAAATGATTAGGCTAGGGCGTGGCTGACAGTTGGTATTCATACAAAGGATTAGAAGGCACTGAATTTATAATCAAATTTATATTTTCATTATCAAAAAAGGCTTACAATTTTTATGAACACAAACATTAATGATAACATGAGATAGAATTGTAATAATGATTTCTTGTATGATTCGTAATTCTGTTATGTAATTGGTAGTACTTTTCTACTGCTCGTGACGATTCCTTTGAAGTATGATTTAGTAGATACAATGCCTTGCAACACTTAGGATGGAGCTGTTCTAGCTTCAATTAAGTTTTGTTAAATAATTCGGAAATTATTGATGGTCATACACTTTTGTTCTATCACTAAATAATTCAAAATTTGGTGACTATGTTGAATGCATCTATCCCATTAAACTAGAGATAAAGGATGCTATTTTGTCCATCTGATGAGTTAAACCTTTTTCAACTGATTTGTATAGTTCGTTCTTATGTTGTACTGTTATACCACTGTCCCAGGTTAAGGGAGGGTTGGAATCCCGCTAACATGTTTAACCCCGCCACATTATTTATGTATGTACCTGTCCCAGAGCCTGTAATCTGTGGTTGTCGTTTGTTTATGTGTTACATATTTGTTTTTCGTTGATTTTTTTCATAAATAAGGCCGTTAGTTTTCTCGTTTGAAATGTTTTACATAGTCTTATCGGGGACGTTTATAGCTGACGATGCGGTATGGGCGTGCTCATTGTTGTAGGCCGTACGGTGACCTATAGTTGTTAATGTCTGTGTCATTTTGGTCTTTTGTGGATAGTTGTCTCATTGGCAATCGTACCTTATCTTCTTTTTTTATATACAGATGCAGTTAAGTCGGCCTCATATATTGACGGACATCTCGAATTTGACAATGAGGGTCGGTTAAAAACAAAAATGTACGACAAAAGATATATAATTTCAGCTTTCCAAATGTGATTTTTTCGTTTCTAAGTAGCAACATTTCAGCAGCACCTGCATACGGAGTATATACATATATGTCTCCCAATTGCTACGATATTCCCGTGCTTGCATTTCCTATAATGATTTTCTAGAGGGTTGCTGCTCACAAGGAAGCTCTTAAACCAAGAGGTCCAAATGGTGAAGTTGAAATCATTCCTTCGTAAATGATACAAACGCCATCACGAGTTGGTTGACCGTTATTGAATAACGGTTTCCCAAATGATATCGGATATGTTCCTTATGTCGTAACTGTAATCCCTTTCATGAATGTGACATACCAAATTAGACTATTTACCGGATTTTTATCACATCAGAAACACGACGGGTGTCACATGTGGAGCAGGATCTGCTTACCCTTCCGGAACATCTGATATCATTCCTAGTTTTTGGTGGGGTTTGTGTTGTTTATTCTTTAGTTTTCTATTTGGTGTCATGTGTACTATTGTTTGTCTGTTTGTCTTTTAATTTTTAGCCATGGCGTTGTCGGTTTATTTTCGATTTTTGAGTTTGACTGTTCCTCTGGTATCTTTCTTTCCTCTTTTACATATTTTTCATTTGATCATGTAAAAAAAATGTATATCCATGACAAATTGAATAATTTGTAAGCAAAGAAGGATAACTCAATATATTTATTAATACTTCTATAGTTGATTCAAGTAATCAAAACTTTAGTTAAAACAAAAACAGAAAGTAGGGGGGGGAATACAGGTTTGTCATAATATAAAGCACTTCCTGTTTCACTATTAGTGCATACGAACAACAAACCCGACGATACTTCGCTTTTTATAATCTTATAAATGAGGAAATAAGATAAAGTTGTGGCATTTTAGATGTATATTTCCTTTAACATCTGGTGTTCAGCTAGGCTATCTGGTGTTGAACCACTCCAGTTATTACACAGTGAACACTTTAATCAATTAAAAAAAAAAAGACGGTAGTTTTTCTAAACAACTCAAAACAAATATACGAGAAGTTAAGTTATAGACCAAAGGAAGATATGATGATATAACATGTATCATATCAAACATGAGCATCCTATTTTTGTATATATCTATCAGTGTTACTTAAGTTCTTGTCAAAAATTAATATCATGCTTAGTAATAATATGACAAACTATATAATTTGCATTGTAAACAAAGTTATAACTCAATTTATCTGATTTTTTAAAATTATTTCTAGTTTACTGTTTGATAAGAGTAAGATGCATATTGAATTATGGAACTGTTTGATATAACATTGATTTCGTGCATATATCAAACAAGCTTTACAACATTATGATATTTTAAATGTCACTTTTCAATGTATCTCCCTCGTGCAAAGCTCTGATTTCTTTCACGGATTTGGCTATACTTTTTAGACCTTTTGGATTATAGCTCTTCATCTTTTATATAAGCTTTGGATTTCAAATATTTTGGCCACGAGCATTACTGAAGAGACATGTATTGTCGAAATGCGCATCTGGTGCAAGAAAATTAGTACCGTTAATTTTATTTTCAAATGTGGTATATATGTAGGGGCCTTTTTTAGTTTCCTGTCAATGTAAAATTTGCCCAAATTGAAAGCCGTACGTTGATTATTGGTGGCATACTTAAGTTTAGTCGTTGTTCGAAGTTGCCATCATTTTTTACCAGATTGACGGGGTTCAGTTTGGAAGTAATTATCTTTGGTTTTAATTTGTAGATGTTGTAGCAGATGTGGTCTGCATTTTGTCCTACGTCTTGTGTATAACTGATTGCAAGCCTCTACACCATATACTTTTTCTTTTTTTACATGAGAAACATGAAATTTAGAATGAAAGTGTGGAATGTTTTTAAAGACAACAACCCGACCAAAAAGCAGAAGAAAGCCGAAGACTTCCAACTGGATTCCAACAAGCGAGAACATATTACATGTGGAGGCGGGTTTCAGCTGACGAATAAACAGTAGTGTATACTATTTAAGTGTAAATGAACGTCATACTGAACTCCAAACCATATAAAGGAACAAATAATTAAAAACAATTCTACAAGACTAACATGTTAAGTGAGATCTCCTCCCCAACTACACATAACCAATGCAAAATAAACAAACACGTATCAATACACATAGTAAACCCAGATTAAAACAAGTCCGATGGCAGAATATGTAAAAAAAGAAACTAAGCAAAATGACATGATCCATAAATTAAAAAAGGACTACTAACAGCTCCAGGCCACAATTTGGCTATACTTTTTGGACCTTTTGGATTATAGCTCTTCATCTTTTATATAAGCTTTGGATTTCAAATATTTTGGCCACGAGCATCACTGAAGAGACATGTATTGTCAAAATGCGCATCTGGTGCAAGAAAATTGGTACCGTAAATTTTATTAGACTGTTTGAAAGATGATGTCTTCGGCATATGGAAATCGAATAGTATATATAAGATAACATTTCATCCATCATCATGATTTAAATGTTGTCCGCAAATTTAAAATTTACGCACGACAAGCATTTTTGAAGAACTTACTTGTTTCATGATGTTTCCTAAAATATATTTGAAATGCAAGAAATACTCAAGAGTTCAAATTTTATATATCATTTTCCAATGTTTAGTTTATACTTCTAGGACATTACATTAAAAGACATTCATATAAATATTTAACAAGCAAATTCACATTTACAGGTATAATAACCGTCGTAATGGTAAAATAATGAAAATAACACATGAACATATTATGCGTTTGAAGCCTGTTTCTAACTTCAATTAAAAACAACCAAAACCAAGGATGTTTGAGAACCGAAACAGTTCAGAATCTATATGACAAGACCAGACATACAAGTTAAATCCATCTTAGGTCAACTTTTCCTGAGAGTGTTGAAGTCTTAGTTTCTTAAGAATTCCTATATATAAACGGACTTAAACAAAACGAAAAATGATCGTAAATTATGATATAATTTTATTTTAAACTAAAAGTATTGATACAAGTGTGTACGGGGCGCCGAATGGGACTCTTGTGGTTTTGTACAAAATTCAATTCTGTCATAACAAAATCATTTTTGTCTTACAAATCTATGTGCTACAGACTTGTTTTGTGAGAACTTCAATTTTGTGATGACAAAATTCATTTGTGTAGAAAAAATTCATTTTTGTCATGACAAAATTCATTTTTGTAGACAAAATTCATATGTGTCATGACAAAAGTCAGTTTTGTCTAAAAGGTATGCAAATATAAACATATTTGCATACAAAATTGACTTTTGTTACCTGATATGGAAATTAAATCACAAAAGTCAATTGTGTGAGGTAAGATTCAATTTTGTGAGACAAAATTGACTTTTGTGAGACAAAATTAACTTTTGTGAGACAAAATTGACTTTTGTGAGACAAAATTCAATTTTGTCAATTTTGTTGAGACAAAAGTCAATTTTGTTAATTTTGTTGAGACAAAAGTCAATTTGGTCAATTTTGTTGAGACAAAAATCAATTTTGTTGAGACAAAAGTCAATTTTGTAAATTTTGTCGAGACAAAAGTCAATTTTGTTGAGATAAAAGTCAATTTTGTTGAGACAAAAGTCAATTTTGTGACGACAAAATTCATTTTTTTGAGGACAAAATTGACTTTCGTGAGACAAAAATCAATTTTGTTGAGACGAAATTCAATTTTGTCAATTTTGTTTAGACAAAATTCAATTTCGTCAATTTTGTTGAGACAAAATTCAATTTTGTCAATTTTGTTGAGACAAAATTCAAATTTGTCAATTTTGTTGAGACAAAATTCAATTTTGTCAATTTTGTTCAGACAAAATTCAATTTTGTCAATTTTGTTCAGACAAAATTCAAATTTGTCAATTTTGTTGAGACAAAATTCAATTTTGTCTATTTTGTTGAGACAAAAGTCAATTTTGTCAATTTTGTGTAACAAAAGTCAATTTTGTGTAACAAAAGTCAATTTTGTGTAACAAAAGTCAATTTTGTGTAACAAAAGTCAATTTTGTGTAACAAAAGTCAATTTTGTGTAACAAAAGTCAATTTTGTGTAACAAAAGTCAATTTTGTGTAACAAAAGTCAATGTTGTGTAACAAAAGTCAATGTTGTGTAACAAAAGTCAATTTTTGTGTAACAAAACTCGATTTTGTATACAAATTAGTTCACAGAAACCAAACTAAACTACATTTTTGTAATTTGAATACAAAATTGACTTTTGTCGCCCAATTTTTAAATTAGGTAACAAAAGTCAAGTTTGTGTAACAAAAATGAATTTTGTCTAGACAAAAGTGACTTTTGTCCGCTGATAGATACTTTTGTATGACAACATTTTGAATTTGTAGTATGATAAAAATTTTGTTAAACTGAACTCATTTTTGTTGAACAAAAGTCACTTTTGTCCGTACAAAATTGAATTTTGAGTACAAAACCACAAGAGTCCCATTCGGCGCCCCGTAAGTGTGTGTATATAGTTAACAAACCTTTTACCTTTTACCTTAGAAGGAGAAGTGTTTCTATATGATGGAAACTCAAAAACACAAAAGATTATTTTCCATTATTCACTTTTACTGTATAGCTCTAGAAAGCGTAACATGTTATGAAAAAGTGTCACTGACCTGCTTGAAATATACTAAATACCATGAATATATTTAACCAAAAAGCTGTCATGACTACGTATAATTTTACCGTGGTAAAATATGTGTCATAAGTTTATTATTGTTGCATATACATGTGATTGTTAGACGATCAGGAAAAATAAAGTTTTCATAGGTCAATCATTTGGAATTATATACCAAGTCATATGTAGATTAATTTTAAGTTGTATTCATTCTTTGGAACAAAATTATAGAAAATCTAAACAGAGACGAACAAAACCATAGGAAAAATAGAAACTCGTATGCTGATGAGAGATTGACAAAATCATGGCAAACCAAAACATCGAGAAAAATAACAAATAGACTAACACAAGTTTGAAACATCGTGCATACATTATAAAGATTTTGCCAAAGTGCAAAGCTGATTTAAGATGAATTTGGCTTAACTAATCTTTAATGTCAATGCTGGTCATATTAGTTCTTGACGTGTGTAGGTATACTACCTGGCCTTTAAAAGGTTGGGATCCAGCATTTCTGATGAAGTTAAATCCACAAATGCGCTTCGGACGAACAAAAACCTTTAAAGTGTTATTTTCATTGTAAATTGGAGATTATTACCTGTGAATTAATTCTTGTTTCTTCTATATACTTTTCGGAGTTTAGTATGACGTCCATAATCACTGCATTAGTAATAAGTTTTTGTTTGATGCTCAGCTTAAGCACGCCTCTTAGTGCGTTTTTTTCTCGCTGCATTGAATACCGATTGGTGGCCTACGGCTGTTTTCCGCTCTTTGGTCGGGTTGTTGTCTCTTTGTCACATTCCCCTTTTCCCTTTTCAATTCTATTGTTATCACATGTTTAAGAAAATTTGAGAATGAAGTAGGTTAATCGGCGAATGCACACATGAAACAAATACTTCTACTCAATTTTAATTAATAGCATATAAATATGATAAAAAAACGAATCTCTATAATAAACCACGTGATATTGAATGCACACCTGTTGTATTTATGAGTATTTTCCCACTGATATGTAGGCCAACCGAATGTGGGGAAACCCCTCAGGTGACCATAACATATCCATCTTAGGATATTGATAAATTGTTTGTGGTAGGCAGAAAAAAGAGTTATTACATGCAGTCATTATAATATATTTATTTTAAAGTCACGACTGTGGTTAACATAATAAAAACATCTTGTTCTTAAAATCAGACACACAAAAAATTGAACTTATTCAAATTATAATGAAAATCTAAAATCTAATTTCCCAATTCGATACAACAACATGTGATTTTTTTTGTAATCTCTGACATGTTTTTCTGTCACTTTAAAATGCATTAATTTGGTTTCATACGAATTTCTTTTTAAGAATGTATCAATTAAATCATATTTTCATGTAAGTGATTGCAGCGTTTTTTACATAATAAAAAGTTTAAGGGAAGTAGTCCAACATATCGTTGTTTTGTTATATATGAACAGTTATCAAAGACAAAAATAATTTCTAGTATGATTATGATAATTGTTTATATAAAATATCTTGTAATGGTTGTATATCAATGCGTAGAATCAGAAACATAATATTCTACAGTAAGATCAGTACCATAGCTTCCTGGTTCTCACATATATCACCATTCCTAGAAATGTCTTCAAATTACCTGAAATCTTGAGAATGAAAAGATAACATTTTTTGAAATGACGCACTGCAATAAGAGCTTCGGAAAATTAAATTGCTGCCATTTCATTTACCAGATGAAAATAAACTTTTGAAAATGGTGCGTACTAAACGCTTTTCTTGATTTACCCAAAGGAACGGTCAAATCAATTATTTGAAAGCCATGGATGTATAAGAACAAACGCACAAAGAGCTATATGACTTGCTATATAACGATTACTATATAATAGTCAATGAAACAATTAGAAGATGTTGTGCTATTACATTGGCACGACTCTGTTAAATCATGAAAATACTATAAGAAATTTAAAACTATGAAAAGTAGATAGTTGTTCTTCATTATCAAATTTGAGACATATTTATATAATAAAAGGACATGTGGGATAAATGAGGCAGCAGACCGATGCACCTATCCCCATAACATCTGAAGTCGCCTATAATATTTTATCAATGATATTATATCTATAATCCATCCGGACAGAATAATCACAATGTACGAACATGACTGTCTCATTATCTATGGAATTAGAAAAGATAAAGCTGATTTTCAAAAAAATAAATACTTATATCAGTTTGATTTGTCATTTTCTATATAATTTTCTAAATATTTAAATAGTAGTAGTTGAACGTTGTGAGTAATAGTTCAAAAGGATAAAATGCAGATATTTAAAGGTTAATTTGGAGATTAGTAGTTTAAAACTTACAGACATGAAACGTAGTTGGGAAAAGTGTTGCCATTTTATTAACGAAATTTCATGCAAGATGTCTAATTTACAGACATGGTAATTATTATTATTAGCCTAGATAATGTACTAATTTCATAATTTGTTTTGCCAATTCATTCAACTGAGAGGTAGTAGGACACACTGTACAATATATTTACATGGTGTCTCTTCTTTTTCCTTCTGCTGCTGCTGGCGATAATGATAATGAGTTGAAGTACAGTTTGCGAACTTTTAAAAGTCAAGGAATTTAATTATACTTTATGGGGCAGCTGTTTATCGATTTGATATACACTATAACCATTAGTGGTGAAAAGTGTGTCCATTTTATTAACGAAATTTTATGCAAGATGTCTAATTTACAGACATGCTAATTATTATTATTAGCCTAGATGATGTACTAATTTCATAATTTGTTTTGCCAATTCATTCAACTGAGAGGTAGTAGGTATATCACTGTAAAATGTATTTACATGGTGTCTCTTCTTTTTCCTTCTGCTGCTGCTGCTGGCAATAATGATGATGAGTTGATGTAAAGTTTGCGAACTTTTAAAAGTCAAGGAATTCAATTACTACTTATGGGACAGCTGTTTATCGATTTGATATACACTTTAACCATGAGTGGTGATTCTGGCTTCTCTGATGTCAGATTGGGGTTATTAAAATGAAAAAAAACAAAAAAAACCGTGCTGGTTCACATCCTATTATCAGTGGTCAGTATTGCTGATACAATTGGAAACGAATTCTGATGTACATTCTACCGCAAAGCGCATGGCCAGTGTGTATTTAGTAGACCGTTGGTTTTCCCGTTTGAATGGTTTTACACTAGTAGTTTTGGGCCTTTTATAGCTTGTTGTTCGGTGTGAGCCAAGGTTCCGTGTTGAAGGCTGTACTTTAACCTATAATGGTTTACTTTTTAAATTGTTATTTGGATGGAGAGTTGTCTCATTGGCACTCACACCACATCTTCCTATATCTATATAGCCAGCCGTTATCAATTTCTTCCAGAACTGCTTTAGCTGAGTCGGTAAAGTCGGCTGCTTTGAAACAAAGAGGTCACAGGATCAAAACCTTGACCAGACAAGTTGTTCTGAATTGAGAATTATGCTATTCGATTACGCTTTTTTCAAATATCTTGAGAAGAATATCATGAGAATCATTGCATGATTAATTTCCTATTTCCTCCAAAATGTACCATGTACTCTTAGCGACTCTTTCAAATATTATTGCTTTTTTTTTTACAAATTTCTCATAATATATATTTTCGGATGCGCTAAATTATCATTTGTCTGTTTAATCTATAAGCCAATGGTGCAACGTATAATACATCATTGTATTTCCAATGTTTAGGTTTGTAAGCAACTGGTAAATCGAGAAACGTCCATTCAGCGCATGCCATTTCTCAAAACGTTTATTTTGATGATTCTTTATCAGGAGATCAGAAGAATGCATTTATCATATGTAATTTAACTCTCTAAAATATAATAACGCTTGTAGACATATGATTTAACACTTGAACATGTGATCTGGAGATTGCGTAATGGTTTGTTTTTCAAACCTATTTTTTTCTATCCAAGTAACAATTTATAAACAGTAAACTATTATTGGTCAAGATACGGCCTCCCAAAAAGACAACTATGCATACCAGAGAAAAAATTGACAATGATGTTAGCTCACAATGTAGGGAATGTAGGAACATTAACGGTACCATTTTTTCTGCACCAGATGCGCATTTCGACAATGCATGTCTCTTCAGTGATGCTCGTGGCCAAAATATGTAAAATCCAAAGCTTATATAAAAGATAAAGAGCTATAATCCAAAAGTTCCAAAAATTATAGCCAAATCCATGAAAGGAATCAGAGCTTTGCATGAGGGAGATACATTCCTTAATTTATAATAATTTCTATTATTCCATATTGATAAAATTTGAGTAGTTTTTTTTTTATATGAATGTGATTTTGAATAAATAAGCATATTCACCTGCGTAAAAAGGATATTCACCGCGCAAAACGTCGCGTGCTTTTACATGTTTAATTTTGGTAAAAAACGTTTGATCTACAATTGATTTTGGTAAATATTTTCCATAACATTCATTTTTCTTGGAATATGGAATAAAACATTTACTGTCTTTTGTTTCGGTAAATATGTGGTCTAATTGACTTTTGAAAACTAATATTCACTTCGGCCGTTGGCCTCAGTGAATATTAGTTTTTCAAAAGTCAATAAAACCACATATTTACCTCATCAAAAGACAGTAATTGTATAATATTTTGTAATTATTTTAGTAATTGAATTTTAGTATTTCCATGCTATTGGTTTCATTTCCTATACAATCTACTGAATTTTCATCAGATACATAAATGTATATAATATTTTAGTAATAAATTTTAACATTGTCATAAAGCGGTATGTAGTGCATGTCACATGTGTCATTAAACCAGATTCTACCCACCATTCTTTCTAAATATTTCTTGTACTAAGTCAGGAATATGCAGTTATTATCTAAAATTTCGCTTGTATGTTTGTTTTTTTTTGGCGATTGTTTTTGTTTAACCTAGGTGTTCCTGTTGGTATTTCAAATGATGTGTTTCCATCGGTTTTGGTCCAAAGCCCGATTTGTTTTCTCTGAATCGATTTATGACTTTTGAACACCGGTATACTTCTGTTGCCTTAATTTCAATTAGAATTTAGGTAAAGGATTATCCATATTCCTTCATACTCCTATTCAATACGATGAGCTTGCATTTAAGCAATGTCGTATTTGAATTGGTTTATCTCTCGCTGGCTATCATATGCCCGCATAACGGGTAGTTTCTGTAGCTGCGATTTCTCATGAAATAGCACTCAAAGCAATGCATACTTTTATTTCTTCTGATGAGCTAACAATTTATAACATGCATGGATCATCTTTTTGTTTTGTGACAAGCTTTATGCTGTTTAACTCTACTAGTAAATATTTAACGATAAACAAAAGTATGAACTCCATTATACCATAAAAAATAATAAATTATGAATTATCCAATCAATAACATTACATTTTTGTATTAACACAGGAAGATTACAAAATTATGATATTTCACAGACACACACCTATCTATTGCTGAAGACAGAAGTATTGAATTTGATTGTGTATTGGATATTGTTTCTTTCATACTGTAAATTCAGAAATTATTTCGATGTTTTTATTATTGCGAAAACTGCGACAGAATTATAATCGCAATAATTTAAATTTGCATTTTAGAACTTTTCATATTAATTAAATTTGGATTTTTGTTCAAATCGCAAAAACAAAAATCAAACCTAAGTCCAAAATGACAACATCGCAATACTGAATACACGCATTCTAAATTTACAACATATACTGCACAATTTTTTTTATTCACATGTTGTTCTTATTCAACATCACGTTTCCTATTAAAAACTGAAATCAACACGTTTAATAATGCTATGCGTCTGAAGCGCTTTTCTGGATTTACCTTCATCAAGAACGCTCAAAGCCAAACATTTGAAATCCGAAGATGTATTTGTACCGAAACCGTTACCGATATATGATATATATACTTCAAATAAACCGAATGACAAATAGTCTCACTCCTTCTTTAATTAGCTTCGTGGAACAGTTCTAGAGAAAACAGGAGTGGCATTAAAGATTACTATAACATTCAATTTACTTTGTTATACAAGACATGAGAAGACATAATTTATATATAAATGTAAGCTAAGACGACTATTTAAAAAAAATTGTGGTAATTTCCCAGTTTTCTTTAAGGTTAACCAAAGGTCTTACAGAAAAACAATATATCATTATCCATAAAATACCTTGTGGGAGATGATCAGGTAAAAAACGTATTGGATCTAAACAAAATATACGTACATTTATCATTAATATGTCATTATTTACATGCTAATTATAGATGAATTTGTACGGTAGTTATCCTCTGTCAAAACGATGATTGTCAGAGATGATATCACTTGACGTTTAAGATGCATTAACCAATGAAAAACGTCTGTTGATTGAATTGAAATATTTCATTGTTATACTATACAATGGCGCGAAGATGACGATATAAAACGAAAAAAAGTTCAAATTATAAACATTATCGTAAAGGTGTTTGGGAAGTAACAATGAGGACATCGGCTATTGTGACTCTTTTGTTGATTCATATATATCTAGCAAACGGTGAGTTGAAAGTTTTTAAAAACAGTCAATTATCAGGTATTCGTGACTATTTTCACACTCTACGTGTAAGGCAATTTCTTAGAATATACTATATACTATGTAGAAGAGTTAAACAATAAACTGAATTAAGTCTAATTACGTTAATACATTTGACTTTCAAACAAAATAAGATTAAAAAAAAAATTAAAGATAGGTGTGGGAAACAAGCTTTTGTTTGGTTGAATTTAATTGGATTATCTTTCCTCAATCCCCCAGACTTATCAGATCAGTACTTTTTGTCGTTTATTATTTTATTTGTTGTGTTCATTTGTCAATCACTTCTTTTCCGTTTAATATATAGTCATTATATTTCTTTATTATAAACGGGTAACACCAATGCCTTTCTTGAATGTTGTTTTAATTCTAAATGGAAAACGAAACTGACATCCTTCTTACAAGAATATAAGCCTGGTATGATGAGTTAATGTAAACTATGGAACTTTTCAAAGTTAATAAACTTTACCCTAGGGTACAGGGCCAAATAATATACAAATACTTATACAACTAGATACAAAGTATCATTAACTTACTATAGTTTTTCATCTTAAACTGATTTATTCGCACTTTTTTTTTTTTTTATCTCTCGAATAAATTTTCTCATATAATCACAAACCTTAATATGTAAATATGTAAACGTCAATGGACCATGATTGAGGGGACTGATATATAAAATCCATAAAAATGATAAAATTCAGAATGGAAATAGGGATTGTGTCAAAGAGACAACACTTATAATTGTATATGTTTATGCTAGTGTAATAACACACCAACTAGCATTAGCTTATTGTTTCTAATCATTTTTTCCCCCTTAAAATGATATAATTACAAACTTTAACATGTTAAACAACAAACGTTTTAATGCCAAAGGAACATCATTGAGATTGCGTGGTCCAATATTTTTCTTTGAAATTACATGTGCCAAATATAAATGATTTTATCAACTCAATCACATGGTGGTTCAAAACCAGATAGATAAATCTAAACAAACACATATTTACATACAGACACTTTCATTCATCTTTTCACACGACTATCATACCGATTGAAATTGATTGATCACAACAACACTTAAATGTTGTATAAATAGTGTAACACAACTGCACATCTCTTCGACGAGGCGGGAAAAACACCAAACACGACAGGTAGGAGCATTATTATAAGCTTACTAAAATTTATAAGTTAAAGCAGCATACAATTCAGTCAGAAACTTATATCTTTATTAATCTTAATCTTTATTTTATTCATAAATTATTCAACTTTTTATGTATAATGATTTGATTGATTTAATACAAGTTTTAATATTTCTAACCTCAATATTTATTTCATTTCAGGTCATTCGTATCGGTATGATAGAAACAAGAAAGTGTTCAGATCTAAAGTGAAGAAACGTCTCCTAGAAGATTTCTCACGTAAGAAACGTCTCCTGGAAGATTTCAAGAAGTCATCAGGTCCATGTCCACCTGTGGCATGTGAACAGGAATTTATTCCTGACGAATGTCGGATGAAAACCTATTTCTATAAAAACGGTTACAAATGTCAAGGATGTGACAATAACAAATGTACAAAAAGGGTTACAGATTTAAAACGTTTGGTGAAAAAAATACATTCAATAAAACAGAAAAATATTAGAACGATTCAACAAAAAACAGTCAAAGTTATTGAAGTCCATGCTGAAAAAGAGGAAAGAAGACCATCTATCCGAGATAATTTCCCAGACATTTTAGTTCGAAGGCCTTTTGATAATGTTCACCATACAGATAACTTTCCAGAATCGTCTGATCGATTGCATCCAGACACCCGCAGCAATCTAGGTTCTTTATCTGATTCAGCTGTTCGGCTTCCCCAAGACAACATTCGAAGGCGAGGTTCTTTATCCGATTTGTCCGTTCGATTGCCCCCAAACAATATTGGAAGTCTAGGTTCCTTTTCTGATTCATCCATTCTAGTTTCCCCAGATATCTTACGAAATGAAGAATCTTTATTTGATAATTCAGTGCGGCTGCGCCAAGACAACGTTGTGAGTCGTGATCCTACACCCGATTCATCAGTTCGATTGTTTCAAGATAACGTTGAACCTTTAAGTCCATTTCCAGGCTCGTCAGTTCGGTTACCAGCAGACAGTGTCGGACCAAACGATACCCCAGTTGCTCCACCACCACGACCAGTTTCTCCGGTTCCTGCTACACAACCAGATTCCCCGCTACCTGCAATTCTACAAGACTTGCCGCCACCTGCTGCACGACCAGATTCTCCTCTACGTACAATATTACCAGACTTGCTGCCACCTGCTGCACTACCCGTTTCACCGCCAGTTCAACCAATTATAATACCTGACATTGGACAACAAATAAGAGATCCTCTAGCTGTTCTTAATGCGCCTCCATCTGACAATGACTTCGCTAACAGAGTAAGATTTGACAGCAGTAATGCAAACTTGTTACTACCACCAGTTGATTCAAGTTTAACTGAAAATGTTCAGAATCCATTGATGAATCAAAATACAATGCAGAATCCGTTTTTACAAAATATCCCAGCACCAATTCAAGGTCAACAAAATAATAATCTTTGGCCTCAAACTCCGGGGTTTATGCCTCAAAATTTACAAGGTGGAGGTCAATCCCCTGAAATGCAATTGGTTCAAAATCAGCAGATATTGGACCAACTCAGAGGACAACAAGCTGCATTAGAATTTCAAATACAACAATTAAGAGGTCAGCAGCAGGTTCCAGCATTTGGACAATTCCCTATGCCTCAGTTTCCTACTGGTGGAATACCACAGACTCAACAAGGTTTTCCTAATAATGGAATTCCTCCAAATTTTCAAGGTTTTCCAGCCAATGGAGTAAATACAAATCTACAGGGACAAGGATTCCCGGGTTTTGTACCACAAGGATTCCAAGGTTTTGGACAAAACACAAACCCGTTTATGACTGGAATGCAACAACCAGTTTCAAACCAAAATTTAGGACCTAACCCAAACGGTCAAGTTTCTCAGTTCCTAAACCAGTTGCCTCCTGTTCCAGGCATTAATTCTAACTTTCAAGGTCAAGTACCTTTGAATGGAAACTTTCCAGGGCAAGTGCCTTTAAATGGAAATTTTCCAGGTCAACCGCCTTTAAATGGAAATTTTCCAGGTCAAGCGCCTTTAAATGGAAACTTTCCAGGACCTGCGTTAACCGCCTCAAACCCATGGGCATCTGTTCAAGGATTTGTGAATCAAGGCCAAAGTAATGTACAAACATCAAATACAGGTGGTTTTGTTGATCCCGTAACAAACCAAGCTTTACCGGCAAGCTCTAACAGTTTTCATGGTCCCATTGCTCAACAGTAATTACATTTATTGTTTGTTATTTTATTAACTCTGAATTGACTACTTATTTATTTGGCAAGTAGATTACAAGCATACATAGAAATCCATACTTTTATTTTATAAAATAAAAATTATTATTTAGTTCATAATCTTATTGATTGACCATCAATGCAATCGAACATAATTTGGCCTGTACCTTTTCATTAGAGCGGTACTGCTGAATTTTATTTATGACAAACCGTACATATGACGCACAAATTTACAAACCTGTAACCCTTTTTTTTTACCTATATGAAATTAACGAATTACCGGCATTTGACAGGTATTTCTGTATTGTACTGGGAAGTTTCGAGTTATCTATTAATTCTTTGTTTAAATTCAAAAGACAATATAACAGTCAAATATACAGAACGCAAACAAATAATAGTTATCAAAAGTACCAGGATTATAATTTTATACGCCAGACGCGCGTTTCGTCTACATAAGACTCATCAGTGACGCTCAGATCAAAACAGTTAAAAAGCCAAATAAATACGAAGATGAAGAGCATTATGGATCCAAAATTCCAATAAGTTGTGCAAAATACGGCTAAGGTAATCTACTCCTGTGGTAAGAAAATCCTTAGTTTTTCGAAAAGTTTTTATATAAATAAATAACCAATTTAAAAACGGAGACTCAACAGATTACCACTATTTTGTTAAATGTCGTAGTAGTATCCGACGTCAAATTATTCGTTTGAATTAACCATATTTCATTTAGAAAAAAATCTGACTGACAATTAGTATGTTAAGGATTATTAAAAATAACTATTGCAAACCTCTGCCAGATTTGGTGTTATAAATGTCTTTTTGATTTGCAGTTTCACATAAATCTTTAATAGAGATGGAATATTTTGGTTTTTAAATATGTTACCAAAATGATGACATTTTATTATCACTATGTGTATATATCAAAACTGATCGTTACAGAATTAAAAGAGAGCTAAGTCTCCCTTATACCTTAACAAGGTTCCTGGAAATTTACAGAAAAAATCGGACAGCAGTGTGTTAACTAAAGACTTTGGAACAGTAAACAATTACACGTATCTTATCTAACGATAAAATAAACACAATCAGTAGTTAGCTTTGGTTAACTATCTTGTTAATAGTTTACGGGGTTTATATAAACAAAAGCAACACGATATGTTTCTAGGTATAACAGGCACTACGAACCACCCTACACGAATAGATACCATAGATATAATGACGCATAGTTTATCTCCTCGCTCGTTTCATGATACAATCAGCTAGAATTATAACTGCAGACTTTGATCTTGAGCAAACTCAATTAAATGAGGTTTCGTTTTGTAAATTTCACATTCCCGAGTAATAGTAAAAATAACAGCTGGCAATTTTTTGTAATTTTTTACAATTTCAAATATGACGTCACTTGGCTTTAAGGTTTCAACTTATTCGGATGTGTCTAATCAGGTTATGTAATGTATTTTGGTTGTTTCCTGTAATTAGTTAATACTTCAGTTTTATCATATATCTTTTGTATAGTCATTTTATAAAATTTACTGTTTTCAAAAGTAAAGACTATTCTAAATAATAGGATGTTCTTGTACCTAGAAAATAGAAAACCCTCACCGTTTTGGGCACAACCTTTTTGAACTTTTGGTACTCGATGCTGTTAAAATTTGTACTTGTTTCGGCTTTCAAACTTTTGAATCTGGGCGTCACTAGCAAGTCTTGTGTGGACAACATGCACTTCTGGCGTATTAAAATTTTAAACTTGTTGCCTTTTGTTAGCTATTATTCGTGTGTTTCTTTGTCAATTGTGTTCTTCTATTTATTTATATTGTAGGCCTGTAATGTTGTGTTGTCATTTGAATGTTATATTTTACATGGCCATAAAAGAGGGAGGTTTGGCATGCCAGGTCCAATCCACCATTTTGACCTTTAAAAATGTCCTTCACCAAATCAGGAATAGAGCCATTGTTATATTATATAGTTCGTTTCTGTGTGTGATACATTTTAACAATCTGTTTCCGTTGTGTCGTTTGTTTTCTCTTATTTTTTAGTGTGTATTCACATTACTATAAAACGTGTCACGGTACTTATCTATCTAAAAAATCATATATTTGGTTTTGATGTTATATATGTTTTTCTCATAGGATAGTGTCTTATGCTTAGTCCGTTTCTGTGTGTGTGTTACATTGTTATATTGTGTCGGTGTCCTCCTCTTATATTAAATGCGTTTCCGTCAGTTTAGTTCGTTATCTTGATTTAGTTTTTTGTCCGTGGATTTATGAGTTTTGAACTACATAGGGCAACGTTTTGCATTTTAAAATGTTTTTCAATACACAAAATCTATCTCTCTAAACATTGTACAAACACATTATATATATACAAAACAAAACAATGCAATGTGAACAAGTAAATATTGTAGCTTTAAAAAATATGATAAAGAAAATGTGTTAATTAAAAATGAACCATTACAAAGAGCATTCGCCAGCTGGAAACCATGGCTCGATTTTCCTAATGTACTATGGAATTAATTACTATGAGTGTGTGTATATGCAGTTTATTGGTAATAAAAACATTGCCAAAAAAAAAATAATGAATGAGAGACAACATGTTGAATTAAGTAATCGATGCCATTTTAAAAAAAAATAATATTTGGTTGTTAAAGTGTTGACTGGAGGCAGTGAAGCACATTTGCATTAGGCGCTTCCGCGCTTCAGTCTATACAAGTGTGCACTGTCAACACTTTCATATGCCAATAAAATTAAGTAGGATTAATTTTCTTATGATGACCAGACCACGGAAAACGTTTTGTTACGCTTTTCTGTTATTCTGGTGAGGATTATTTTTGTAGAAGTACGTGTCATCACGAATATAACATTTTATTTTCATATGCAGGATTTTGAAATGACGCGCTATTGTTTTATCCAATCAAACTAACATATACTAAATGTACTAATAGGTAATCATTTAGATGGTTTAAGCTGTCAGATGTCATATCAGGTGTGGTAACAATAGTTTATCGATGTTTTAATCTTGTAAATAAATTAAAATTTGCAAAATCAAAAGCTCACACATATTAGACGAATGGATAACAACTGTCGTATTCCTGACTTAGTACAGGAATTATGTTATGTAGACCTTGGCGAATTTAACTTGGTTTTATAGCTAGCTAAACCTCTCAGTAGTAGGACACTCGCATCAAAATCAGTTATACTGACAACGATACGTAAACAAAATAAACAGACACAATAGGCAAACAAGTCAAAAACAGGGACACAACAGCCAACTCTACGTTATAATCTCAATCACTATGGATACTAGCAGAGCCAGTCTGTTTATAGTCCTCACGAGCTGAACATGATATTTGACTTCTTTATAAATTATATTATTCTTAATTGCATTTAAATGTTTTTGTAAATTTTGCTTGATTCATATGCATTCAAATATTTAGTTTTTTGTAATGTCTATAAATAGTACACGTCAATAAAAACATTCTTAAATAATAGAAAAGCTTCCGGCAAAGTTATTTCCTTATTTGTTACATTCAATTTTATTACAATTTATATGTAAATTAAGTACATTTTAATTTATTTTGACATTATTTATTCGTTGCTATCTTTTTTTTCTGTTTTCTGTTTGTTCTTTTTTTGTAAATCATTGTGGTAAATATTTAGCATGTTTAGCGTGCTAAATCTTCTGCGTGTTTTAAAAGATTGAATAGCGAAATAATATAAGTTCGTCAAATCTCTTAGATACCAGGCTTCTTATAAATTAGCACACTTGACACGCGTCTCGTAGATAGCAGACTTATGTATTATTGTCATTTTGTTTATTTTCTTTGGTTACATCTTCTGACATCAGACTCGGACTTCTCTTGAACTGAATTTTAATGTGCGTATTGTTATGCTTTTACTTTTCTACACTGGTTAGAGGTATAGGGGGAGGGTTGAGATCTCACAAACATGTTTAACCCCGCCGCATTTTTGCGCCTGTCCCAAGTCAGGAGCCTCTGGCCTTTGTTAGTCTTGTATTATTTAAATTTTAGTTTCTTGTGTACAATTTGGAAATTAGTATGGCGTTCATTATCACTGAACTAGTATATATTTGTTTAGGGACCAGCTGAAGGACGCCTCCGGGTGCGGGAATTTCTCGCTACATTGAAGACCTGTTGGTGACCTTCTGCTGTTGTGTTTTTTTATTTTGGTCGGGTTGTTGTCTCTTTGACACATTCCCCATTTCCATTCTCAATTTTATTATGAGTGAAATTGAACAAAAATCAATTTGAAAGAAAAATTAATCATTGTTATTGAATTGACTTTTAAAGTATTATTTTAACAGGGTTGAAGTATCGGACCACGGCGATCTATGTATATAGTAGAAGATAAAGTATAACATAGGAATTATAAAAATGTTTTTTTTCACATAACAGCCTATTGTGTATGCGCATCAGCTAGCGCAACTTGCTATTGACATAAAAGCTCTATGACGTTGTTTCTAGCAATGAAAAAACGTCAAATAATAACGTCCTATTTTCCGTGTTTCATGGATTTCAGCATTCCAACCGTCTTAGTCAAGTAAAATAATGATATTAAGAACTCCGTCCATGCTTTTGTATGTCCGTCTTTCAACAGTAATGAATGAGTTCGTTACGGCAAACTTCTGAAATTGACGCAAAAAAGAGACAAGCACATCGAGTCTGGTATAGTCAAATACTCTGTAAAAGAGGGACGAAAGATACCAAAGGGACAGTCAAACTCGTAAATCTTAAACAAACTGACAACGCCATGGCTAAAAATTAATAAGACAAACAGAAAAACAGTAGTACACATGACACAACATAGAAAACTCAAGAATAAACAACACGAACCCCACCAAAAACTAGGGGTGATCTCAGGTGCTCCGGAAGGGTAAGCAGATCCTGCTCCACATGCGGCACCCGTCGTGTTGCTTATGTGATTACAAATCCGGTAAATAGTCTAATTCGGTAGGTCAAATTCATGAAAGGGAAGGGGATTGTAGTTACGACGTAAGGAACATATCCGATATCATTTGTGAAAGTGTTATTCCATAACGGTCAACCAACTCGTGATGGCGTCCGTAAAATTTACGAAGGGATGATTTCAACTTCACCATTTGGAACTCTTGGTTTAATAGCTTCCTTGTGAGCAGTATCAAGAAAATCATGATAGGAAACGCAAGCACGGGAATATCGTATCAATTGGGAGATATATACCCCGTATGCAGGTGCTGCTGGAATGTTGCTACTTAGAAATGGAAAATTCAAATTGGAAAGCTGAAATCATCTCTTTTGTCGTAAAGTTTTATGGGATAGATGCGATCCACATACCAAATTTTGAATTGTTTAGTGAAAGAACGTCATCTATATAGCGGAAAGTAGAGTTAAAGGATTTTGCTAACTTCTTATCTTTCTACCTAAGAAGTTCCTGCATGAAGTCAGCCTCATAATAATAAAGAAACAAGTCAGCAAGTAGAGGGGCACAGTTTGTGCCCATTGGGATGCCGACAGTCTGTTGAAAAACACGTCCTCCGAACGTAACAAATATGTTGTCAATCAAGAAATCAATCATCTTGATAATATCGGTTTCAGAGAATTTTTTGTTTGAATCAGAGTGATTCTTTACAAAGTAGGATTTATCCCTCCCTAAGACAAGATACTTGTATCTACGTTGGCCATTCTTTTTTATGAAGCAAAGTAATACCAACTCTTTTAATTTGTCTTTTAGTTTGGAATGTGGAATACTTGTGTAAAGAGTAGACAAGTCAAATGTTTTAATACTGTTACAAGATGAAAGAGAGTTAGATTGTATGTACTCTAAGAGATCTTTGGAATTTTTAAGTATCCATATTTGATTGACGCCACCTCTGGAATAGGCAGTTTCACAATAACTTTGAAGCCCGTCTTTGATTGCTGATAAGATGGATGTTAATAATTTAGAAAGGGGTTTCGTGAAGCACTTGGAAGACCCAGCAATATACCGTTGTTTGTAAGGACACTTATGTAGTTTAGGTATCCAATACAGTGATGGAAGATCCAGTTCGTCATCTTTGGTTGAAATACCAAAGGAACAAAGAACAGACCTATGATTATCCAGGATTTCCTCTTTGGTAAGTGTCGTGAGGGTATATGTTGGGTTTCCAAGTGAATTGTCTATACCTAATTCGTTTATCAAGCAATTAATGTAATGACTTTTACAGACACAAACGATGTTATTTGGGGCTTTGTCTGCGGGGACAACAACATAATTGTCATGGAGGTCAGATAGGTGTTTAAAAACATTTGGATCTTTGAAGATTGACGTAGCATGGGCATTGATGGACCCATTCAGTTTCTTAATACTGATTTGTATTAACGACCTCACTGCCTTAATCCATTCGGATAGAGTGTCTACGTCTTCCTTCTCGCGCTTAGCCCATTGCCTGGCATAATCCTCGACTGAATCCATCAGAATTTTAAAGTTGTATTTCCAATTGATGGATTTAGGCTCACGATATTTCGGACCTTTCGATAACACGTTTCGTAGAGAAGTGTTATTAACAATGTAAAGGTCTCCTGTAATAACGTGGCCAGCAGGATTATATGTGAAACGGGAACTAGCACAAGTGCAATCAGGAGGTTTAGACTTGAAGTCGTCAATATCGAGATCCTGCAAAACGCGTTTGTAATTGAAAATTTTAGTTGCAATAGGTTTGGTATAGGTATAAGAAATAATTGGTACAGACTGGTCTTTGAAATAAGGAGGTATTTTCGATTGAACTAATTTATGATGAAGGATATTGCCTAGGTTGACGCCATCGAGACCTTTGTTGGCAAAGGAAAGATTTAGAAAAAATCTTTTCTCTTTTTCATCTTTTCCAATGCGAACTGGCTTGAAAAGTCTGTGACTAGCAATAACCGAAATTATATTTTGTAGTTTGTATTGGTTTGAATGAGGGTTTGTGACAGTGGATTCCAAACATAAATTGAACAGAGAATGAAGTTTTGAAAGGGATAATGAATAAAGTTTCGTGCGAATGTGATGAATACCTAACGGTTTTTGTATGCATGGCAGCAAGTCATTAATAGAGACATCATGCAGAGAGGGTGATGTATAATTACGATTTAACGACGAGTTAACCAGTTCCATCTTTCATTTATTTTTTTGATTTTCAATAATGTTGCTTATTCGGGACAGACGACATAATTCTTGTTTCACGTTAAACAGTAGATTTGAAATCTTCAGAAACACCATCCGTCGGAATGGAAAATTGTTTGAAATAACCTTTCACGCCGCTTTTGTATTGAAAGTCTGTTTATGTTTAAATACCTATCAAGAACATGCTATATCTGTTTAATTACACAGATCAAATCAATATGAGCCTTAAACTCTTGAACCTGTATTTGAAAGATACAAATCTACTGTTTAACGTGAAACACGAATTGTGCTTGTAGGTTTGATATTAATAATTTTTTGGAGAGTTTAGATAGCAAGCAAATGTTATGTTAATATTCGGGAAAATACGAAACTGAGGTTGCTATAGTGACAAAACTAAGTCGGTGAACCCTATTTTTTTCATCATATTTGTTCCTCAAATCATGCAACACCTTCGCTCAAAATTGTAAGGAAAAATCACTGATATGAAAAGGCTGTTTGGTCTTTAAAGAAAGAAACGAACAACTCTCTCTTACAAGATACATTAAACAATCAAAAAGAGCTAATCTACCCGCGAATTATCCCAAAATGTAAGATAACTATGTATAATTGAACTAAACCATCACATCTTATCATTGAACCTATATCGTACAATTTACTTCAAATACCCTACAATAGCTGGTATTTTTTGCAAATACCAATCAAGAAGATGCTATATCCGTTTAATTACACCGAATGTTAATGTTCAACAACGCATTGATGATCGTGACGTTACAAGTGTCCAGTCGGATCGAGCATTTTTTGGCAAATACCATGACAGAGAGGGTAAAAAAGGTATATCCTTTTTGCATATACCACGGCTAAAAATGATTGATATTCATGTGATAACAGTAAATTAATGAAAAAATACATTGGCTTTCAACCAATCAAAACCCAGAATTCTTACATAAGATGTAATTATTACAAAAAGACAATAGTTTAGTACATAATTGAGAATCGAAACGGTAAATGTCTAATAGAGATAACCAAAGAGCAGAAAACAGCACCGAGGGACACCAATGAGTTTTCAATTTTATGTATATGTTTGTATTGTGTTTATGTGCTTTAATATTTAATGTAGTTGTGTATACATATATATTATCTTTATTAATGTACTTTGTAGTTAATGAGAAATAAACTTCATTCATTCATGACAATACAGTGAAAAAATACAGAACCTGGAGGCTGGCTTCTGCTAGACCATATATAGTATGCAATATTTTAGCAAAAAAAGATGTCACACTAACCTCCGAAACATAAAAGTGAACCAAAATTTATATACAAAACAGACAAGACTAACAAGGACAAGATGTTCCTTCTTTGGACATGTGCAAAAATGCGACATATTTAGAGAGATCTGATCCTTCCCTTATAACAAATGTGGAATAAACTAACATGTATTTAAAATAATGCGAAATTGCTCGTTGTAAAAATAAATTACTGCTGCTTGCATAAGCTGTTCAAGGTACGTAATAATAAAATGATAATAAAAATAATTAAAGAAGAAACATTATTTTTCATATGCATAAAGCCTCGGTATCAATGAATGAAGACATAGTCCAGTTTGTAGGCATACACGTATTGATTAATCTTAAGACATGTATCAAATTGACATATTTGATTTGAGAAAAAAACATTATTGTGTTTGATTGGTTTAACATCATATGTTAGTGTGTAAATTGAAGGTTATTTTCATAACCTGTTTTTTTTAACGTTTTGCATTTTAAATGTACGAAAAACACTTGGGGAAAAAACCCGACTGATTATACAATATAGATGAACAATACGTTACTTTTGAACACCCAATGTTGTAGGTTACTATATATATATATATATATATGACACCGTATTCGCTCAATGGGTCCATAAAAAGTAATAAAGATGACATATGGGCAATTAAGGTGTCATTATCAGTCAAATGTCGTGACGTCACATCTTATTTTCATCTAATATAATCCAATCAACGTAGTATAAGTTCTAATACGGACATTCTATAAGGTATAAAAGAAGAAAAATTTAGCAGATTGGGCATAATTTTCAAACAGTGAACATGCAGTCTCTTCTTTGTATTGTGCTTGTTTTGGTTTCTCTCTATTTAGTGCAAGGTATGATTTTCATTTTAGTTAATATAAATCCAGGCTTTAAAGTTCATTCAGATAATTTGTAGAAACAAACATAATAGAATTTGAAAAGATAAATATGTATTTTTGTAAAAAAATTAATATACTGGGACCACTATGAATAGTAATTCCAGATATATGTGTCGAGTAACTAAAAAATAAACAATGGAACAAAAGAACAATTGGACAATTTGCCTTTACTAGACAAAACTATAACATTAACATAATAAAATGTATGCACTGATTATGCATTATACGTTTTTAACTGGAATATTAAATTGAAATGTTTTGTTCCATGAGCGCCCGGCAATTGTATTTAAATTGTATTCGATAAAAAAAACGTGGGTACAACCATAGATATTTTTCTGCACCCAATTTAATTAAAAGTGTGATCTATTAAATGATTTAATCAATGAATGTGCAAACTCAATTTTATGAATTCAAAATTGATAAATATTTTTCATTTACTATTATTTCTGATATTTGTGTTGAAATTAATGAATCAATAAATATGAATACGTTCGAAAAACGAATAATAATTATAATAAAACAATAAAGTGAATGTATGTATGTATTATAAAGTACGATCAATAACAAGATGTTTTATTGCGAGGAAAAGAAAAGACAAAACACAAATGGTTTCTTGTGTTTAAACAGCATGCCAATTGTTTCAAAATATAACACTATATAAAATACTTTGAAATCTTAAAGACATGTATGCCAAAAAAGACAATTATGTTACATTTATTGAGTTTGTCAAAAATATTCATCTTTTTAACGACTTTGTTGGTTATTGCTCTTCTCTTCGATACGGTGAGACTATCGTTAACGAAGTTTCAAATGTACATTCTTACGTAAAAAGCTTCCCGACGTCGTCGTTGTTCCTAACTTGATGATTAAATCTTTCTTTTAAAATTACAGAAATTAAAGATAAGACGTGTATTATTACATGCAAATGTAAATATTTTTTGACTTACATTCTTTTCTAAATTTATCTTTTCAGGTCGAACATATGGCTATCACAAAAAGATAAAAAAGGCTCACGTGGTTAAAGTAAAGGATCCCATTGGATTCCCGACAGATCAAATACATATACCTAAAGAACCTGTCATGTTACCAAGTAAGAGACTACCTGACTGTGATGTAGGATGTACTCTTCAGATAATAACACCAGAGTGTATACAAGAAACATTTGGATTTGAACATGGCGTCAGGTGTAGAGGCTGTGATGTTGATATATGCAACAGAGGAAGGGGAGATAATTTAGATAGATTGCAGGGCGGTTCCCAGTGGCAAAATGGAGGCAGAACCCAAAATATAAATAGCAGAATAGGCGGAGGATTCGTTGATAGTTTAGGGGGAGGCAGAAACCAAAATATAAACAGCCGAATAGGCGGAGGTTTCGTTGATAGTTTAGGTGGAGGTAGAAACCAGAATTCAAACAGCAGAATAGGCGGACAATTCGTTGATAGTTTAGATGGAGGAAGAAACCAAAATTTAAACAGCAGAATAGGCGGAGAATTCGTTGATAGCTTAGGTAGTGATTTCTTTAACGAAGTACAAAACTCGAATTTAGGTGGTAGATTTAGAAACAGACAGAATACTAATTTTGAAAGTAGAAACAGATTGGATATAAACTCAAATGACAGAAGAAACCGCTTTGAAACAAACAGACAAGTTGGGAGTGGGTGGTTATGATCACGTGGTTACGATTTGAGTATTTTGTACCAAACATTTAGAAATCCAGAGTATTTTGTTGTACAATTTGTAATGAAATGACATATTTGTATATAATCAATAAACGGGTAACGATCTATTTCTTACTTATTGGTTTTTGTTATGAAAATAATCAGATTGGTAATATTGCCAAGACATTTTTTTCACTATAGACTGAATGACGTTAATATAGCAATTATAGGTCATTATACAGCATTCAACAATGAGCAATAACAAGTTTCAAAGAACGAAGATAGTCTAGATGTTTTAAGTCTATAATTTGCGTACATGAGTACAATCATTTTGTTATGACATTTAGATGAGGTTTAAAACCAATAGACTTTAACCTAACGTCACACATATACATCCTTATACAGTTTTCTTAAAACATTTTTAAGTAGTGTTTGGTAGGCAAACTTGACATTAGATTCATTTGTAGGATTTCAAAATGTCATTTATTGAATAGTGCAAGCTGGCATTTTCTTTTTTTATTATGGTTAATACTGTTCATGGATAATATTTTCTTTAATGTAAAAATAATATGTTGTATAATTGATAATGAGACAACTCTCCCCAAGAGACCAAAAGACACAGAAATTAACAACTATAGGTCACCCTTCAAAAACAAGCAAAACCTAAACCGTATAATTAGCTATACAATGACAAATATAAAACAATTCAAACGATAAAACTAACGGTCTAATGAATGTCCAAAAAATTTACGTTTTTTTTAAGTAACACATGAACATAGGACAACCACTGAATTTATACCGAATGTGGCGGGATAAAACATGTTAGAGCCTAACCCTCCCGTAACCTGAGACAGTGGTGTAACATTACAACATATAAGAACGAACTTTAAAAACCAGTTGAAAAAGGCTAAACACATCAGATGAATACAAATAGAAATTCTACACAGAGTGGACGTGGTCGGGTACTTGTATATCCCAACAACAAAAAGATACGAAGTACAGATCTGAGAGTACTCGCAGTTACTGACAGCTATTGCAAAGCCACTAACAACTAATAAAAAAATAATACATCTAAGACTAAAGATGTCCTGCATACAATTTACACTATGAAACAATGTTTGCAATGTTTGGTTGCAAACACCTGTTTAGTTATCACACAATTATGTACACAATTTTTACCAATGCATTTTGTCATTGAACAGTAAATGTGTTAACTTTTCGCAATTAACTCAAACGCAAGCATGATTAATCTTTTGAGGACGTTTGTAAAACTTCCCTTGGAGTATATTATTTAGTTACAAATCCTTTGACATATTGTTTTGTTGACAGAGGAATAATCAATAAAACAGACAAACTATGAAATCTGTACGGGCATAGAAAACCTAAAATTGACACATATGTTAAAAATAAGATGAAATTATCATCAAAACAAATTAAGTTCTGTATGTTCATACCTCTTTTTATATGAATTATCTTTGCATGCTACATATTTCACCTGTAATATTCAACCCGACAGGGTATTTTCTAGTTTTCGACAAATAATCAAAAAGCTTTTAGCACTTAATGTGAAAATTTGGTGAAGTGTTTAAATAAGCTCCCTTTTGATGTTCCTAACTTTATGGGAGTTATACGATGTTATTCGCAAAAAAGGTAATGGTTTCCATTTTTCTTACTCTTAGATCTGTACTTCGTTACTTTTTGCTGTTGGGATATACAAGTACCCGACCACGTCCACTTTGTGTAGAATTTCTATTTGTATTCATCTGATGTGTTTAGCCTTTTTCAACTGTTTTTTGTTCGTTCTTATATGTTGTAATGTTACACCACTGTCTCAGGTTACGGGAGGGTTAGGCTCTAAAACAAATCAAACGTGCTTTCAGCAGTTCCATCAAACTTTGATGACTGATTTACATCATTTCAGTGTTTAGATAGATTATAGATATGTCTGATATGATATTGAAGGGAACTAGTGTTTTACTCTTTGAAAGAGAGAAAAGCATATCATACACTTGTGACGCTTATCTTTATTGTTTTGGGAAATCTTTATTCTTCACGTTATCAAGAGAGATGGACGAGGGAGACATACATTGGTTCCTGTGTTCTTTCATTTATTGGTTATCCATACTTTTGAAATATACCACTCACATTTTGTTAAGTCCCCATCCCCGTTTTGGGAATCCTGGATCCGCATTAGTTTCATTTTTGTTGTGTTGATTGTATTAGGCCATACATGTATACACTTTATACTTAATATAATGTCATAGAATACTTTACATAGAACCCTGTAGGCTTACATTGCCTATGTAAACTTTTAAAACTATAGTATGCACATTGAACGACAAAGTTATGTGACGTATACAAATTTCTGACGTCAGACACTCAAAGTATTCGTAGATAGTAGATGTGTTTGTGTTCTGTTAAACTGTTCCTTTTAAAATTGTTATACGATGATGACTGATTTATCCATGTTTTGACTATTTTGTTTATTGTGTCTGTTTGTTTAACGCATCAATGTAAATAAATGGAATTTAATGAGACTGTCATTATAAAGTGAGAGGGTTAGCGCTATAGAACCAGGTTTAATCTACCATTTTCTACATTTGAAAATGCCTGTACGAAGTCAGGAGTATGACAGTTCTCATCCATTCGTTTTTTATGCGTTTTGTTATTTGATTTTGCCCTGTGATTATGGACTTTCCGAAATTGATTTTCCTCTAAGTTCAGTATTTCTGTGATTTTACTATTTACAATGAATTATTTCTTGAAAATATGTTGATAATTCTGTACGATGAGAATATGTAGAATCGATGTTTTTATTAAAAATTCTAAACAATGACATGTGCAAAATTCCTTTAAAGGGAGATCGACAATTATATATTAATGTATTAATGAATGAACAAATGGTTTATCATAGTGTATCATACTCAATCATATTTGAAGTGGGTTGCTACTGAAACTAATTTTCGGACACTTGAGAACACGTTAACTATTCAACAACCAATACACATAAGCCAGGGTAACATTATAATTCTGCATTAAAGAATATCAAAGAAATATACGACAATAATATTTTGAAGACGTCTGGAACGTGACATTCTATATTGATGCTAAAATTAATTACTTTTGTTTTTTTCTCATTTTCACACAATGTTCACATACAGGCGGCTGGCCTGGGGTGTTTAAACCTCTGTAAATGTACTTTTAAAACTGGATGTAACGAACCTTGTTTTTTCGTTAAAATATATTGAAATTAAAGAAATCATAGTTATTCTTATGGACTAAATATATAGGGGATACTTAATGTTTCTTTATTGGGGAATCCTACATGATATAATTATTATAAATTCAATCAAATGATTGTTTATTATGATTTGTTTTTAAAATAAGAAAATAAATATTGGAATCACCGTTAAATCGCGAAATTTTACACCCGTAAAAATAACACGCTTTGCGGTATCTGCTATAACATTATCCAAATTAATCATGATAATCTTGAATATACTAAATGACACTTTATTTCGTATATTTCAAGTTTAACATTCGTTTGCTGTATACTGAATGCATATGTATTAAAGAAATTGTTTTGCAATATTCAACTGTTGAACTATTTCGTTCTTATGTTGTACTGTTATACCACTGCCCCAGGTTAAGGTTGGTTTGGGATCCCGATAACACGACCTTGCCCATTGTTGAAGGTCGTCCGGTGTCATTTTTTTAAAGAGTTTTCTCATTGACAAGTATACCAGATCTTCATTTTCATATTTATTTCCCCCTGAGTTATCTACAACCAAGAAGCCAGTACTTCGGCACTAACATATATTAGTAAATAAGGAAACGTTGGGATTTAAATTTGCAGTAAATAATTTATAAAATTATTCAAAGTATTGAGGAATATCGATTTTTGATATAATCAGCTCTTCATCGTGCGCCTCAGATTTAAATTTACAATCATTACACCGCGAGCATCACTGAAGACACATAAGTATGACGCAGTGAACTTGATATCGTTTACATTATCACTTTTACTGGGTCGATACAACTGTTGGTGTTCTATTTGTTCCCCAAGAGTATAACTTTGTACTTTCTGTTCAGAAATGAAAGAAAATATTTTTCACATTTTTGGGAATGTAATGTATCACAAAACTTCTGGCTATCCGTCATAGATTGGATTAAAAATTATGGCATTCTTCTGCCTTTCAGTGCAAAAGAAGTCATTTTAGGTGTGTCTGAAGATTTTGTAAACAGTAAAACAGTTAACAATATTCTGTTGTTATTCAAATATTATATATGCAAATGTAGATGTAAGAACATATAGAAATGGCATTTGTTAGAAGCAGCTTCAATTTAATTTATTTGATTAATTAACAAAATCTTTTTGTAATATTTATATCTATATCTTATTGTATCCATATGACTTAATTGATTTATCAAGTATTACTTTATTTTTAAAATGTGTATCGAATACTGTAGTATGTAATTTCACATGTTTCAACATCAAAAATAAAATAATTACAAAAAAAAAAGAGTATCAACAACGGGTTAGCCAGGTCTTCGACATTGATATGAACATAAGGATATTGTTTTAATTAAAACTCATCATTGAAAATATGGAAATTCTTTCAAATTAAGCAACATAACAACCTGATGTAAGCGTTGATTCCTTGTATGTCAACGTTTGTATTTAGTTTTAGGAGTACCAATATTTTGCATCTGGAGACGAGCTTCAGCTTGACCCTAAATAATATGTATTCACTCAGCAAAAATAGATGTCTTTATAAACCTGGAACACAAACAAAAAGTTAAAGGTTCATCATAAGGAATTGAAGAATAAGGCCGGGTTTACACCTCAAAAATTACTATGAGTACAGACAAACTGGTACATCCAGGAAAGTTTTAAGGCATGGCAGGAACTAGATATATAAAAGTAATATGAAGTCTACGTTTCAGAAAATTAAAAACTTACCTGCATTTAGATGTGCATTTTTTTTCCAGTCTGCAGAAGATAGCAAAATAAACAAACACCCGAGTTTCATTTGATAGGGTCCACTCAGTTACACAGTTTAAACCTGTTAAATCACCTATTGTTTACAGGTGTCTATTGTCCATCTATTGTCCATTTAAATCAATACTACTCACAACATTGAGTATACGAGGGGAGCTTCTCAATCGTTTTCACCACTTAGTTAATTTTTGCACCTTCTGCAGGAACGAAAAAAAAAAATGGATAGCAAAATCTAGAAAAGTTTATAATTTTCTGAAACATAAAATGCATTTAAAATTTATATATCCAGTTCCTGCCATCCCTTAAAACTGTTGCAGGTGTATAGGTTAGTCTGTACTCAGAGTAAAATTTGGGGTGTAAATACGGCCATTTTAGCCAAAAGGTTATGATGAACCTTAATTGAAAAACATGCAAAACTAACAAAGACCAGAGGTTCCTGCTTGGATAAGCGTAAAAATGAGGCAAGGTAATACATATTTTGTGAGATCTGAACCCTTCCCTATTCCTCTAGCCAATGTGGGATAAACTAACATGTATTTAATTTAAGGATATTAATAATTTGTTTTTTCTTGCTTTTTAACATTCAATAATTCATGAAGCGGATTGTGTAAAATGTGAATAGTCAAAAACTAATTTTATGGTTCCATAAATTCATTTTTTTTATTGCCATTCATTATAAATAAATTTTTAATAAAAAGAAAGGCTCATAGAACTTTTTATATTATCCATATTAATAATTACAACAAACACACATGTTGGCGTAAAGAATACACACCTACAGAGTGGGCATGTAGTCATACAAATTGACAACATTAAAAATAAAAGTAATACTTTTAACCAATCAGCAGACAGTAAATACACCAACTGTATTTATTAGACAATAAACCAATTTTAAACGAGTAATGTTACACAAGCATTTTTTTGGGAAATTTGTGTATGTTACTATATTTATGGTACGTCATTCTTCACACATCATTGATACCTAATTATAACACCAATGTCCATAAAATAGTAATAAAGATGTCACAAAGACTATATAAGTGTCATTATCACTCAAATTTGGTGACGTCGCACCTTATAATTTCCATCTAAAATAATCCAATCAACATAGAATAAGTTTGAATAAGAACATTTTGTATGGTATAAAAGAAAGAAAATGTAGCAGACTGCACATAACTTTAAAACAGTAAACATGCAGTCTCTTCTTTGTTTTGTGCTTATTTTGGTTTCTCTCTATACAGTCCAAGGTATGAGTTTCTTCATTATAAAAACAAATAAAGGTTTTAATGTTTAAACATATAATTTGAAATAAAAAAAAAATATAATATGTTTGGAAATACTAGAATTCGAATAAAAACTGCAAATTCGTTTTATTTTGATTTGTTCTATATACTAGGACTTCTATAGTAGTCTCAACTATATGTGATGAATACATAAATTAAAAATAAGACGAACAATACAGTTCAATTATAAATACTACTTATGCTTTATACGTGTCAATCTGCAATATCAAAATAAAATGTCTTGTTCAATGAGCACGTCACAATTGTACTTTAATTATATCAGATAAAAAAGAATTGTGCTACAACCATTGATGATTTTCGTCGCCAAGTTCATTTGAAAGTGTGATCTATTAGATTTTGTTATTGAATGTGCAAACTTAATTTTAATGAAATAAATATTAATATAATTAAATAAATTGCTTTTACTGTCATTTCTGATGTTTGTGTCGAAACAAGTAAATGAAATGAACCATTAGATAATGTACACGTTAGGAAGAGGAATAATTATAATAAAAAAAAATAAGTCAATATATGTATTCTTCTAAAGAACGATCAATAACAAGATGTTGTGTAGTGAGGAAAAGACAAAACCAAAACACAAACTCGATTGATTATATTTGAACAACATTCCTCTTGTTTCAACGTTTAACAATAAATGAAATACAAGACATGTATGCTGAAAAAGCAATATTGTAATATATATTTTCGATTTTTTCCAAAAAGTTTTTAGTCTTTTTTTTTGTTATTACTCCTCTCTGCGAAATTATCGACGAATGTTTAAAAGTATATGCTTACGTAAGAAAGCTTAGCGACGTCATTGTTGTTCCAAACTTTATGATTTGATTTAACATTTCTTTTAAAATTATAGAAATTTAAGATAAGACGTGTTATACAAAATGCTGATGTAAATTTATTTTGACTTACATTCTTTTCCCGATTTATCGTTTCAGGTCGGACATATGGCTATCAAAAAAAGATAAAAAGGGCTCACGTGATTAAGGTAAAGGATTCCATTAGATTACCGACTGATCAACTACATATTCCTAGAGAACCCGTTGTGTTACCAAGTAAGAGACTCCCTGACTGTGATGTAGGATGTACTCTTCAGATAATATCACCAGAGTGTATACAAGAAACATTTGGATTTGAACACGGCGTCAGGTGTAGAGGCTGTGATATTGACATTTGCAATAGAGGCAGGGGAGATAATTTTGATAGATTGCAGGGCGGTTCGCAGTGGCAAAACGGAGGCAGAAACCAAAATTTAAACAGCAGAATAGACGGAGGATTCGTTGATAGTTTAGGTGGAGGTAGAAACCAAAATTTAAACAGCAGAATAGGCGGACAATTCGTTGATAGTTTAGATGGAGGTAGAAACCAAAATTTAAACAGTAGAATAGGCGGAGAATTCGTTGGTAGTTTAGGTAGTGATTTCTTTAACGAAGTACAAAACTCGAATTTAGATGGTAGATTTAGAAACAAACAGGATACAATTCTTGATAGAGGACACAGATCAGATATAAACTTAAATGACAGAAGAAACCGGTTTGAAACAAACAGACAAGTTGGAAGTGGGTGGTTATGAACACGTGGTAAAGATTTGAGTATTTTGTACCACACATTGAGAAATCCAAAGTATTTTGTTGTACATTTTGTAATGAAATTACATATTTTTTATATAATCAATAAACGTGTAAAGATCTATTTCTTATTCATAGGTTTTTGTTATAAATACAATCAGATGGGTAAGATTGCCAAGAAATATATTTTCACTATAGACAGAATGACGTAAATATAGCATTTTTTTACTTTTTTGGTTTGGGCATCACTGATGAGTCTTTTGTAGACGAAACGCGCGTCTGGTGTATATACTACACTTAGTCCTGGTATCTATGATGAGTTTATTTACAACCACTGGGTCGATGCCACTGCTGGTGGAGATTTATTTCCCCGAGGGTATCACAAGCCCAGTAGTCAGCACTTTTTGCGCTGACATGAATTGTCACTGATATGGTTATATTTATAAATTTACTGTTAACCAATTTTGGAAGTTTTGGAAATACTAAGGATTTTCTACCTCAGGTTTGATTACCTTAGCTGTATTTTGCAAAACTTTTAGGAATTTTGATCCTCAATGCTCTTCAACTTCGTACTTTATTTGGCTTTTTATTTTTGAACTTTTTTGAATTCGAGCGTCACTGAATAGTCTTTTGTTAACGAAGCGCGCGTCTGGCGTATATTCTAAATTAAGTCCTGGTATCTATGATGAGTTTTTTGGTAATATTGTCAAGAATTCTTTTTTTACTATAGACTAAATGACGTAAATATATCAATTATAGGTCATCATACAGCCATCAACAATGAGCAAAACCCCTACCGCATAACAAGTTTCAAAGTTCCAAGATTATCTAGATATTTAAAGTCTTCAACTTGAGTGCATGGGTGTATTTATTTTAGTAGACATTAACCCAACGACACACACATATACATCAACATGCTTTCTTTACAGATTTTTTATGTAGTTTTTGTAGACAAATAAAAGCAACAGTAGTAAACCGCTGTTCGAAACTCTTCAATCGATAGAGAATAACAATTCCGGGTTACAAACTAAAACCGAGGGAAACACATTAAATACAAGAGGAGAACAAAGCCACAACATTAAAATGTAACACACACAGAAACGGACCGAGCATCAGACAAAACTAAATACATGAAAAGCAAGTACTCAAACTTGGCATAAAGTTCATTTGTAGGACAGGAAAATGTCCGAATGAAATAGTGTTCGCAGAACATTTTTTCATGGTTAATACTTTTGACGGACAATATTTACTTTGATGTAAAAAAAAAATGATGTGGTATAATTGCCAATGAGACAACTTTCTACAAGAGATAAAATGACACAGACATTAACAACTATAGGTACTGTATGACCTTCAACAATGAGCAAAGCCCATTACGCATAACAAGCTATGAAATGACAAAAGTAGAACAATTCAAACAAGAAATCTAACGTCCTTTTTTGTCCAAAAACTATTTACTACATCAACAATAGACAACCAGTGACTTACATGATCCTGACTTGGGACAGGCAAATACATACAGAATGTGGCGGGGTTAAACATGTTGGCGGGACCCCCTAAATCTGTGACACTTGTGTAACATTACAAATCAAGAAAGGACTATAAAAATCAATTAAAAAATGCTTAACTCGTCAGATGGATACAAACATAAATACTACACATAGAGTGGACGTTGTCGGGTACTTGTATATTTCAACAGCAAAAAGACACTAAGAACAGATCTGAGAGAACTCACAGTTACTGACAGCTAGTTCAACATTAACAAATAATGAAAATAATGCATCTAAGACTAAATGTGTACTGCACACAATTTTACATACGAAACAATATTTAATCATTAAATAGTGAATATGTTCAGGGGTCCTTGTTATATTATAGTTCGTTTCTGCGTGTGTTACATTTTATGTTGTGTTTCTGTTGTGTCGTACTCCTTCTCATATATTTGATGCATTTCCCTCAGTTTTAGTTTGTAACCCAGATTTGTTTTCTTCTCAATCGATTTATGAATTTCGAACAGATTAAATGACGTGTATCATAGATTCATTCTCCTTACTTTTCTTTTTATACGCCTATTACCGGGACGTATTATGATATACCCTTGTTCGTCCGTCCGTCGTAAATATGTTGGACGAACTCTAAAATCCGTTTAAACCATTAAATATTTGTAAGTTTCCAAGTTATGGGGCTTTATTCATTCTACAAGGGGTATTTTTCAGTTTTCAGACGATTCTTTAAACATGCTTTTTCTAAAAGTTTGATGAAGCGTTGATATCTATTCACATAAGCTACCCTTTGAAGATAAAGTTATGGGAGTTATGGGATGTTATTTGTAAAAAGGGTGGGAATGTTCGGTTTTCTGACAATATCTCAAAAGCGCATTAAGCAGTTTATGACTGGTTTATATCTATTAAATTAAACTCTTTACTGTTTTTTGTATATATATTATATATAATTTCTAATATGACATTGAGAAGTTATGATATTTTATTCTTTGAAAGAGCAACAGGCGTATCGTGCGCTGTTGGCGCTAATCTTTGTTCTTCTGGTCATAATTTCGTTGAGTATTCTTCAATAGAAGCTGATTAGGGAGAGGTTACGGGGCGCCGAATGGGACTCTTGTGGTTTTGTACAAAATTCAATTCTGTCATAACAAAATCATTTTTGTCTTACAAAACTATGTGCTACAGACTTGTTTTGTGAGAAATTCAAGTTTGTGATGACAAAATTCATTTGTGTAGACAAAATTAATTTTTGTCATGACAAAATTCATTTTTGTAGACAAAATTCATATTTGTCATGACAAAAGTCAATTTTGTCTTAAAGGTATGCAAATATAAACATATTTGCATACAAAATTGACTTTTGTTACCTGATATGGAAATTAAATCACAAAAGTCAATTGTGTACGGTAAGATTCAATTTTGTGAGACAAAATTGACTTTTGTGCAACAAAATTAACTTTTGTGAGACAAAATTGACTTTTGTGAGACAAAATTGACTATTGTGAGACAAAATTGACTTTTGTGAGACAAAATTCAATTTTGTCATTTTTGTTGAGACAAAATTCAATTTTGTCATTTTTGTTGAGACAAAATTCAATTTTGTCATTTTAGTTGAGACAAAAGTCAGTTTTGTTAATTTTGTTGAGACAAAAGTCCATTTTGTAAATTTTGTTGAGACAAAAGTCAATTTTGTTAATTTTGTTGAGACAAAAGTCAATTTTGTCAATTTTGTTGAGACAAAAGTCAATTTTGTCAATTTTGTTGAGACAAAAGTCAATTTTGTCAATTTTGTTGAGACAAAAGTGAATTTTGTGACGACAAAATTCATTTTTGTGATGACAAAATTCAATTTTGTAACAACAAAATTGACCTTTATGAGACAAAATTGACTTTCGTGAGACAAAATTGACTTTCGTGAGACAAAAATCAATTTTGTTGAGACAAAATTCAATTTTGTTAATTTTGTTGAGACAAAATTCAATTTTGTTAATTTTGTTGAGACAAAATTCAATTTTGTCAATTTTGTTGAGACAAAATTCAATTTTGTCAATTTTGTCGAGACAAAATTCAATTTTGTCAATTTTGTCTCACAAAAGTCAATTTTGTGTAACAAAATTCAATTTTGTGTAACAAAAGTCAATTTTGTGTAACAAAAGTAATTTTTGTGTAACAAAAGTCAATTTTGTGTAACAAAAGTCAATTTTGTGTAACAAAAGTCAATTTTGTGTAACAAAAGTCAATTTTGTGTAACAAAAGTCAATTTTGTGTAACAAAAGTCGATTTTGTATGCAAATTAGTTCACAGAAACCAAAGTAAACTAATTTAAATACAAAATTGACTTTTGTCGCTCAATTTTCAAATTTGGTAACAAAAGTCAAGTCTGTGTAACAAAAATGAATTTTGTCATGACAAAAGTGACTTTTGTCCGCTGATAGATAATTTTGAATGACAAAATTTCAAATTTGTAGTATGATACAAATTTTGTTAAACTGAACTCATTTTTGTTGAACAAAAGTCACTTTTGTCCGTACAAAATTGAATTTAGAGTACAAAACCACAAGAGTCCCATTCGGCGCCCCGTAGAGGTGGCATCCTATGGAAAGTTGTCTCATTGGCAATCATACCACATTTTCTTTTTATATTTTATCTATACCACTCAAATTTTGTTTAGCTTCCGCTCCCCTATTTCGGAATCTTAGATCTGCATTAATTTAATCTTTTTTGGAGTATATTTCATAAGAACAAACTTGTATACCCTTTATATAATGTTATAGCATATTTTAAAACTTGATAATGTATTATTTCTTGAAATATGTTGATAGTTCTATACGATGTGAATATTTAGAATCAAATTCCTTCAAAGGCAGATCGACAGTTGCATTAATGAATGTATAAATAAACGAATGGTTTATCGGAAGGTGCATTATATTCAATCCTAATTGAAGTGATTTACCACTAAAACTAATTTCTAGGCACTTGACAAAACGTAACAACTTCAACAACCAATACACATAAGCTAGGGTAACATTATAAATCTACATCATGATTTCAAAGAAATATACGACAATAATATCTTAAAGTCGTCTGGAACGTGACATTCCATCGTGTTGGTAAAATTAATGCCTTTCTTTTTTCTTCTCGTTCACAGAATTTTCGCATTAAGGCAACTGGAATGTCTAAGTGTTCGACAGTAGAATTTTCTTCAACATCTGTAAAATACTTTTGGCCGGTCAATGTACTTTTAAATTGTCTTATAAAATTAAGGTGTCACAAACCTTGTTTTAATTCAAAATACATTGAAATTAATGAACTCACCTAGCTGTATTACTTTTGCCCATATGGCAGAAAATTATTATTTTCTTTATATTTAGAATATTTATGAGAATTGCTTTTCATAAATACTTAGAAAATACAAAAAAAAAAATATTTGAGGATCACGGGCATTATTTTATTGAAAACAATCGAACACAAAAATTGCCCTTTCAAAATCTAAACAATTATCTGCCAAAATTTAATCCAGATATTTCATGATCATTTTGAATACACTTAACGACGCTATATATTTTGTATTGCAAGTTTTACACGTAGATGCTTTAGGTGTTTATTGAATGCATTTGATACTCAAAAAATTAAAAAAAAAAAAAAAGTAGTTTTGCAACATGACAGAGAATAGATGATCAAAGAAAGACACCCTATCTTCCGTAACTATTTTTTTTTTATAATATCTTGCATTACAATTCGATGACAACTTATAGCAGGTTGTTCCTTTTTATCATTTACAAAACACATGTATGATGACAGTAAACATACAAACAATAACGCTTTAATTATAGAAAACAAAGAAAGAATTACAACTAGATTCGCATAGCAGAAGAAGAAGTAAAACAAAACAATAAAAGAAAATCAACCCAAACTAACAAGAGAGAAAAATAAAAACACAATACAAAAAGACAAAACTGCTTACATGAATTATCAAATCTTTATAATAAGGTGATATAATATTGTCGTTTTATCATTTGAGAATATCTTGAGTTCTTTCAGACATTGTTCAGGTTATGGAACAAATATTAAACTTTAGCGCTGTTTTTTTTTTGGTTGAAATGATTTCGATGTCTGGATAATTATCACATGAGTTTGCCATATACATAATTCGTAGCTGATGTAGCGAATTTTAAAGAACGTTTTAATACAGAGACAGACTGCTCCATATTTATAGCTGTGCGAAAAGGTGTACTAGTTAAAAACAACAACATTGCTTTCCTTGCAAAAAAAAAAATTAGAAAATACTATTAATCGAATGAACCATACACAACCGATTGTTTTCATTGGTCGTTTGGATGAACATTATTTCAGCTAAATCACAGAGCCAAAAAATGTATATATCAGCACGTTGACAACAACAAATGCCGCATAGGATGACCAATCACACTAAGGTTTGAAACTTAAGTTTCCTTTAGAGGCAAGATCAAAATATTCTAATTCGACTCATCAATGCTAAATAACATTAAACTTTTTAATTGAACTCCTTGCCCGTACCAAATCAGGAATATGACATTTATTTCAATTCGTGTGATGTTTTTGAGCCTGTAAAATCCAAACTTGATTCTGCTATTAGTTTGAAAATTTATCAAATCGTAATTCTAATGCAACACGCTTTTGTGCCAAAATCATTCATGAAGTTTCGCGGATTTTTTTTTAATTGTCAAATTTAGACATTTTTCCAAGTTTTATCGTATTATTTCTTTTTGAAATGCATTAGAATCGGAATAACAGTACTGTAGTTGAAGAGTTGCCACCGTCAAATCTACAATTGACGGTGGCAACTCTTCAACTACAGTACTGTTATTCCTTAATTCTAATGCAACAACGTTTGTAACGTTCATTTTGATTGGATAACGTCACTTTCTTTCATGGCATCAATTGACAATTGATGATATGGGACGTACGCTCAAGCGTAGACGGCATATGACAGATTTTAAATACATGTTTTAACGTTGTTTTCTGTCAGTTTCATTAGAATGGAGATAACAATATTGTATTTTAAGCTCCGACGGCATCAAGTTGGGATTTGATGGTCGCTAATACCCGTTTACTGTCTCCGCTAACGCGACCATCAAATCCCCAATTCATGGCGTCGGAGCTTAAAATACAATACAGTTATCTCCTAAATGATCATAAATAACGCGATATTATTTATTAAAGTAAAAGCGCTATGGTTTTTTTTGGAAAAAAAGTTTGTTTCCAGGTTTTGGTGAAAAAAATAATTTGTTTTGGACCCTGAGAAAACAAATTGTTTGTTTCACCCTCAGCTGCCACTATATGTAATGCTAAAATTGAAAGAAAAAATATTTGTTTTCGGTTTGTCGCTAAAACAATAGATTGTTCTTCGCCGAAGGCAAAACAATACATAGCCCCCCCCCCCGAAAATCAAATTGTTGCTGCCTTAGATGATAAGAGCAATTAACAACGCCCAAGCGACAGCTTATCATGCTATTTTTTCCAATTTAACAATTTTGATGAACAAAAATTCGTATTGAGTTTTGCTTTGAGTTCGATATTTTTGTATCAAATGTACGATAAATGATAAAGACGATTTAACTTTATAACGGTGAATTCGGGATCTTTGTATCTGTGACGGAGCGTATGTTCTGTATCTCTTACGTCACTGTATCTTACACGTCACTGTATCTTATACGTCACTTATTACATATTACTGATACCGTATTCGTTCATCGTTGTCCGTAATCCATAAAAAATGTCATAAAAATGTTACAATGACAATATAGGTGTCATTGTCTGTCAAATTCAATGACGTAGACTCTAGATTTAGCCATTACAATACAATCACTGCGTATACGTTACGATAAAGGAAATTTATTTTGCATGGTATAAAAGATACATGGTTTTGTAGATTGGGTATCAGTTACAATATACAGTTAACATGAAGTCACTTATTTGTTGCACGTTTCTATTTGTCTCTCTATGCTCAGTTCAAGGTATGATTTTCAACGTCTGTAATGTTAACATTTTATTTTGTGAATATGTAAATTGAAGTCACGTGTAGTGTAGTGTAAAAAAAATAGAAAGTTATTTTGAAAAAAATCAAAAATAATCTTTTATTTTGGTCTTTTTGATATTAATGTAGAAATAGGATTAAAAAAAGAAAAAGAAAAACATTGATCAACTAAAAAAATATAATAATATTTTTCTAATAGACAACATCAATTTCAATGTGTTTTTCTAGTCGTGTACACTATTATAAGTTATATGGTTCGCTACTGACCCCATACGGATCCATAGAGGGTTAGTAAAATCCATAGGGGGTGAGGCCGGAAGCCGAGTCCCCTATGGATTTTATTCACCCTCTATGGATCCGTAGGGGGTCAGTAGTTAACCGTATAACGAATTTATCGGACGCTGGACTTTTTCTGCGTCGTTTTGTTGAAAAATAAACAACGAAACGCAACAACATTAATAGATGACGTCGCCATTAACGCGTCATGAACCCCCTATGAAACCTACTAACCCCCTACGGTCTCATAGGGGGTCACCACGTGACGGCGTTTAACCAATCACAACGTGATATTTTATCAATGGTCCGATAAAGTTTTTTATTAGAGATTTGGTAAATTATGTCAAACTTATAAACAGACGCACTGATGCTGCATTTTTATTTCTTCTTAATCACGTTTTACATTCCATGTCACAGATGAAATATGAAAACTCCAATACTGTAAGCTTAATTTAATAAAATAAAATAACAAAATATTTTTTTATTTATTTTATAGGTCGCAGCTATGGTTATCAGAAAAATATCCAACATACTACCGTGGTTAAACCCAAGGATCATGGATTTCTGAAAGATCCGATCCATATACCAAACGACCATGGGTTTGTAAAAGATCCAGTTCATATACCAAACGACCATGCCGTGTTACCTAGCAACAAACTGCTTCAATGCAACAAACCGTGTACTCTACAGATAATACCGCCACAGTGTATACAAGAAACATTCGAATTTGAACATGGCGTGAGGTGTCGAGGCTGTGACATTGACATTTGCAATAGCGGCAGGGGAGATAATTTAGATAGATGGCAGGGCGGTTCTCAGTGGCAAGATGGTGGATTTCAAAATAGAAACCAGAGAATAGGCGGAGGATTCGTTGATAGTTTCGGTACTGATTTTTTAAACGTACTAGGACAAAATTCTAATTTAGATGGAAGAATTGGAAATAGATTCGATACAAATCTTGATAGAAGAAACAGATTTGATACAAATAATGACAGAAATAACAGATTTGATACAAATAATGATAGAAATAACAGATTTGATACAAATAATGATAGAAATAACAGATTTGATACAAATAATGATAGAAATAACAGATTTGATACAAATATTGACAGAAATAACAGATTCGACCAAATTTTCAATGAAAGAAGAAGCCGATTAGATAGAAACAGACAAGTTGGCAATGGTTGGTTGTGATCATGTGGTAACAAACTCAGTATGATCTAGAGGCAGTATAAACAATTAAAACAAAGAAATCCATTGCATATAACAATGTTTTGTGGAATTATACATTTTTTTATATACGTAATTAAAGTTTGAAAGTCTATACTAAATTTTTTTTTAGTTCTAGCTGATTTGACTGAATATTTTTTCTTTAAGGGTAAATTAACATGCATGTTTGGTAGTGACATATCGGAAAAAGGTGCATTTTACGACTGATTTTTATTTATTATTTAATATAAATAGAAGATGCTGTATGATTACCAATGAGACAACTATCCACAAAAAGACCAAAATGACACAAACATTAACAACTATAGGTCACCATACGGCCTTCAACAATGAGCAAAGCCCATACCGCATAGTGGCCGGGTACTTATACATCCCGACAAACGTATTTAACATGAAAACGAGTTCATGGACCCCTCTTTTTTTTAAATGAAATTTGGTTGGATTACGTATGAAGAATATTTATACAACTTTTCATGAAAACGTAATTGCATAAATTTATAGGCCATTTATATGAAACAGAAATTAAAAAATAATTTAGCAAAAAACAGCTTGTGTTTATTAATTTTTAAAACAAAAAAAAGTTATGTATTTCCGTCGAAAGGAAAAATACGTCCACAAATCCTAATGTTTAGTAAATATCTGAAATTTCTACCTCGTTTTACTCAAAAAGTAGCACGTGAAGGTATATTTTTTATTACATATTTGATTTAAACAGGTAAAAAATAGCCTTTATAGAAATTTTCTTTAAAACTTAAAATAAATACGGGATCGATCTGTATTGATGCCCTTAAATCTGATAGTACGACACAGATACAGTTATTAACCATTCTAATGTATTAATTCCTATCTATAGACGTTTTGAATCAATAAGATACTTTTATCTATGCTCATATTCAGACAACATTTGTAAAGTGCAGGGCGCTTACAATGTCGACACAGTCGCTTTTTCCTTATTAGAAATGTGCGATATTTCACATTTTGTTCATTTATGTATGAAAAAAGAGATGCGGTATGATTGCACATGATATAGATATTAATTCATCAGAGTTAAAACTTTGTGATTATACTATGTGATTATACTATGTGATTATACTATGTGATTATACTATGCAACTGTACGACTTTCAATGATGAGCAATCACAATAACGTTTAGTCGGCTATAAAAGGCTTCAACATAAAAAAAAATCATACCAGAAAACTTTCGACACAACTTAAAGCAGAACGATTAACGAAAAAAACATATGCTAGACATAAACCCACGACAACCCCTGAACTACAGGTAGACTTGGGACAGGGAAACAAAGAATATGACGGGCTTAGCTACGTTTGTGAGCGCACAACATTTAGTTGATATATTCCAATTCCATGATGATTGAAGAACTATGTTGCCGATTGTTTATTTACATTTTTATTCGACACTTCACCCATTTCTTAATAGAGTTACTAGGTCAAAACATACGTCACCAATTATATCTACAATTTAATGTCTTTAGCATTTCTCTTCTAGTAAAAGTGACCCGCTGTTTTCTCGTTGAGAATTATTATACATTTACCATCAAAATATACATTAAATGCTGTAATAGACATAATATATGTAAGATATGAACTCGTTTGCATTTATTTTTATAGGTTTGACCGGGTGTCACCGTTCTTTGATCTTTTAATTTGTTTTAATAAGTTGTTTATGAAAAGTACAAACTACTCAGATTTTTATATACTTCTGTAATAATCTTTTTGTTGTTATTACGTTGGAATCTTTGAGCACGATTTTACAATAAAGAAAAACATATATAAGAATTATTCTTTTGATCTCCCAAAGACTTGTTTATAAGCTCAAGAAGCTAAGTTGGCCGATATTTTTCACTTTTTACTGTAAAATATTCAGACACCCAAATTATATGTGAACAGCTTTTTCTTAATATAACAATTTGACACCTATCAAAATTATTTAATTTGCATACCAATAGTAATGAAATCAGGAACCTTGTCTGTCCAAAGTCAGGAACCTTGCCGTTCCCAAGTCAGGAACCTTGCCGTTCCCAAGTCAGGAACCTTGTCGATCCCAAGTCAGGAACCTTGCCGTTCCAAGTCAGGAACCTTGTCAATCCAAGTCAGTAACCCTGCCGTTCCAATTCAAGAACATTGCCGTTCCAAAGGCAGGAACCTTGTCGATCCCAAGTCAGGAACCCTGTCGTCCAAAGTCAAAGACTTTGCCGTTCCAAGTCTGAAACCTTGATGATCCCAGGTCAGGAACCCTGTCGTTCAAAGTCAGGAACCTTGCCGTTCCCAAGTCAGAAACCCTGTCGATCAAAGTCAGAAACCTTACCGTTCCCAAGTCAGAAACCCTGTCGTTCAAAGTCAGGAACCCTGTCGTTCAAAGTCAGGAACCTTGCCGTTCCCAAGTCAGATACCCTGTAGTTCCAAGTCAGAAACATTGCCGTTCCAAGTCAGAAACATTGCCGTTCCAAGTCCGAAACCTTTTCGATCCCAAGTCAGGAACCCTGTCGTTCAAAGTCAGGAACCTTGCCTGTCCTAAGTCAGGAACCCTGCCGTTCCAAGTCAGAAACCTTGCCGGTCCCAAATCAGGAACTTTGTCTGTCTCAAGTCAGGAACATTGCCTGTCCAAAATCCGGATTATTGCATGTACCCAGTCAGGAACCTTGCCGTTCCAAGTCAGGAACATTGCCGGTCCCAAGTCAGGAACCTTACCGTTCCAAGTCAGTAATCTTGCCTATCTCAAGTCAGGAACTTTGCCTATCACAAAGCAAGAACCTTGCCTGTTTCAAGTCAGGAACATTGCCTGTCCCAAATCCGGATAATTGCATGTACCAAGTCAGGACCATTGCCTTTCCGAAGTCAGGAACCTTGTCGTTCCTAGTTAGGAACCTTGCCGTTCCAAGTCAGAAACATTGCCGTTTCAAGCTAGTAATCTTGCCTGTCCAAGTCAGAAACATTGCCGTTTCAAGTTAGTAATCTTGCCTGTCCAAGTCAGAAATCTTGCGTGTCCCAAGTCAGGAACTTTGCCGTTCCATATGTTGAAAGGGGTATTGTTTGTTTTACTTCTTTATTTTTAGCTTTCTGTATGCGACTTAAATATTATATTGTTACTTTAATAGATTGCAATTGGGTCTGGAAGAATATTTAGTATTTTGTAAAAACAATGTTTTCATGGAAAAATGTATCGAAATAGTAATGAATTAGATGAGAGATTCATTCAAAATAAATATGTCAAATGACTTAAAATGTTTGAATGAAACAATCTTAGAGTATAACTATCTGTACTTTCTCCCAGAGGGTAATAGCACATTATATTTAGATCATAATTTAAGTTATCTACTACTGCACATAATTTCCCAGCACTTATTTTAATGTTGACACTTCAATAACCAATGAGAGTTAAGTAGGTAGTGGTTAACCTTATAGTTCTACTTCATTTTATCAAAGAAATATACGACAATAATATTTTGAAGTCGTCTGGAACGTGACATTCCATCGTGTTGCTGAAATTAATGCCGCCTAAAAAGTCCATTCTTACTATTCTATATAGTTTGTGCAAACATTTGTTTTGATTATTTTATATACTTCCAATATGATAATGGTCCATATGATAGGTAAGTTATCTATTTATTATTTATATCTTAATGTCCAGTGGCAAATACTTCATTCATATATTAGGATTAGTAAGTTATTAGTTTATTATTTATATCTTAATTTCCAGTATCAATTTTGTTTGCTTGATATTAAATAAATAGTTATTATTTATATCTTAATGTTCAGTGGCCAATATTTCATTCTTTTATAAAGATTTTTTTTTTTTTTTACTGTTTAATAAATATATATAGTAATAATTTATATTTTCATGTCCGGTGGCAAATAGTTCGATTATGTATTAAAATTCGGATTAGATTAATTTTGTTTGATTATTGTTTCATAAATAGTTGTTAATTGATCACTTCACACTGTCTTTCAATTTTATTTTTTGATACATTTTCCTTAAAATCTATATTTTCATTAATAATTATTGATCGTAATGATAATTTCAATGACAATAAAGAAACATGTATACTGCTTTAGTATTTTATTTAATTTTGGGAAAATTGCCAAACAAATTTAAAAAATGCGACACAACTTTTTTTTCTAACCCATACCCTATTCTTTGATTTTGGTAGCAAGTTCAAGTTTTTTTCTTGGTAGGCCTAAATATTTACATTATTTCAAATGAAGGAAGAATCCAAAATATATTAAAGATACATAATTGTATGTTCTTTAACGAAACGTTCAGTGTCTCGTCACACAGTTGTTCTAAATAAACTGAGGAACATGTTTAACCACTTCAAATCTGATGTGTATTTCCTTAGTCCTGAAAATTAGTGGTAATAGCAGGTTGCTGTCTGACCTATTTCTTTAATTGTTTTTTAGTTTTCCGTTTTTTTATCGTTTTAATATTATGTTTGTGATAATTTTATGATATTTTTTCTCATTGTTGATGGCCTTACAGTTGCCTATATTTGCGCACTGTTACATCATTTGGTCTCTAGTAAATAAACTCATCATAGATATCAGGACAAAATTTAGTATATACGCCAGACGCGCAATTCGTCTACAAAAGACTCATCAGTGACGCTCGAATTAAAAAAAAGTTAAAAAGGCCAAATAAAGTACGAAGTTGAAGAGCATAATAATAGTAATCATTCACTTAGTTTATTTCACATGCCTAAGTAAGTAACATTCATGAACAAAGTGTTCTGTATATTGAACGCTGTCTGGCCAATGGTCTTTTTAATCTACAAAGTTGTTATATTACATTTTGTATTCCGATCTGGAATCTAAACTGACAGATTGACTAGCGAAAACTTAACGCTAAACATGAACAGTGTCCTACGAAAGATAACTCTGTCTTTATTTAGCTTTTTTAAACCAAATTGTAAGGGACGTACAGGTTACAATACACCATTAGATTAACATGGTATTTAGAATAAAGAGTATGGCTAATCCTGATTGGTCGATATGTGCGCCCGTTATTTTCTATTATTAGAGACTTTATGCACTCTGCTTTATACTAAAGGCAAAATAAAAATTATTCCATAGCCCTAAAGGCACTTAGATGACTTTTCAACGCTCGGACAAGACACGTAACAACATTGGTAGGTATGTGATATAAGAACAAAATACGCTAAGAAAAGCAATGCGAACCTACATGTTTTAACCAACAAATACGGTCCCAATTACTTTTCTTTGATTCTAGCAAGATTTCATTAAATTAATCAATTTTCTAAAGTCTGTATCTCCAAAAAGGCTACCATTGTCGCCTATGGGAAAATTAATTGTTTATTTCAATCTACATGGTAACTACGCCCCTACTTTCGAGGGCTAAAAAAATGGTTGATTATATTGGGAATCACTGAAGCATTACTGGAGCGGTACTCCTTATGTCAGTCAGCGAGCCCCCTTACAAAAAGTTCTGGATCCGCCACTTACCCGTCCTTTAGGTTTCTTCATTTTATTTTTAAACCAACACACCAACGTAATACTGGAAGGATAGACGCATAGACGATCGTACAAACCTGAACACATGATACGGGACGGATTAACACACGAACGCACAGACCTATACATGATACTGGACGGATGGACACACGAACGCACAGACCTGAACACATTATAGTTGAGGGATGGACACACGATCGAAAAGACCAGTACAAATGATACGGCAAATATTGACACACGCTTGCACAGACTTGAACACATGATCCTGGACGGATTGACACCCGCTCGCACAGACATTAACACATGATACTGGACGGATTGACAAACGCTCGCACAGACATGAACAAATGATACGGGACGAATGGACACATGCATATATAGACCTGAACACATGATACGGGATGAATGGACACCCGCTCGCAGAGACATGAACATATTATACGGAACAGATTGACACACGGTCGTACAGACCTGTACACATTATACGGGACGGATAAACAAACGTTCGTACATATATGAACACATGGTACGGGACGGATTGACAAACGATCGTACAGAACTGTACACATGATACTGGACGGATGGACACACGCTCGCACAGACCTGAACACATGATTCTGGACGGATTCACAAACGCACGCACAGACAAGTACACATGATACTGGACGGATGGACACAGCTCGCACAGACCTGTAAGCATGATAAGGGACGGATTGACACAAGCTCGCACAGACCTGTACACATTATACGGGAGGGATAGACACATGCTCGCACAGATTTAGATCTGAACACATTTCAAGGGACGAATGGACACACGATCGTACAGACCTTTACACATGATTTAGTACGGATTGACACACGCTCGCACAAATCTGAGCATATTATACGGGACGGATGGACACACGATCGCACAAACCTGAACATGTTATACGGGACGGATGGACTCATAGACGATCGTACAAACCTGAACACATGATACGGGACGGATGGACACACGAACGCACAGACCTGTACATGACACTGGACGGATGAACACACGCTCGCACAGACCTGTACACATGATACTGGACGGATGGACACACGCTCGTACAGACGTGCACACATGATCCGGACGGATGGACACACGCACGCACAGACATGTACACATGATGTGGGACGAATTTACACACGATCGTACAGACATGTACACATGATACTGGACGGATGGGCACACGCACGCATAGACTCGAACACATGACAACCCTCTTCTAGTGTGGGCGGGACACACACCATGAATGCATAATTTTTGTTTTAATTTGAGCTAAAGGATACAGGAATTTTACTCTCTATCAGTAATCGTTCCTTTGTTTTATACTTTGAAGCAGATAAAAAATACTCTGTCTTAGACAGAGTATTTTTTATCTGCTTCAAATCAGATTTGTCTCTTTGCTTCTTATGATATTTTGCTTTCAGAATTTAGTTTTTATTATAATAATTTATTGACTCTATTTTTACAACTAGGTAACCGTAACCTTGAAATAGTGAAATACTTCCTTTGGTCAACAACAGTGTGCAGTTTATTATGCTTCCATGCGCTCTCAACTTACAACAACTTCAACAAATGTTGCAAAAACAAACTGGTTAGTCCCAGGTTCATGGATATAAAGTCGATGTATTTTGGCGGACCAAATGAGAAGAACGATGGAGTGACGTTCCTAAATCGACGCATGCTTTCCATAAATGATACGTATAAAATTCTTTGGCACAATTCACCGTCATATTTTCTGAAAAAGGCACATATAAGTTTACGAGCCTGTAGATTCAACAATTGCCAATTAACAACTGATTTAGGACAGATGTTGGTAGCAGATGCTGTCATATTCAGACATAATTATCTACCAAATATACCCCCTGTTAAACACACCGACCAGATATGGATATTACATGGACAGGAAACGCCATTCTATATGAGAAAGAACTACTTAAAGAAGGCATGGTTAGGACAATTTAATTGGTCAATAACATACGGTCATACGTCGGATATCGCAATGCCATATGCTAGCATTGCCAAGGAAGTCATTAGAGCGAAGAAAAATTATTCAGATATTTATAGAAAGAAAACAAAGCAGGTAGCATGGATAGTGAGTCATTGTTTTGCCGTATCCGGTAGAGATGAATATGTCCGAGAACTACGAAAGTATATTTCAGTCGACATTTATGGAAAATGTGGTAATTTGACTTGTTCTAGAGATGGCTCTGAATGCATGGATAACATTAGTAAAGAATATAAATTCTACCTTTCATTTGAAAACTCTTTATGCAAGGATTATGTTTCAGAAAAAGTGTTTGCACTTTACAATAACAAGTACAGTATCATCCCAGTAATCCGAGGTGCTCCGAATATTGACGAATACGTCCCACGGAAAACGTACATAAATGCATTTGACTTTGAGAATCCCGAGATACTTGCTAACTATTTGTTACGCCTTGGTTCCGATGAACAAACATATTCGTCATATTTGCAAGAAAAAGATAAATTTAGACCTTATTATGCTAGTTACTACAGAGCCATGTGCTCTTTATGTGAAAAATTGAATAAGTACAACAAATCAAAGGTACTTGAAAATTCATCATGGTTTACAATACGAAACAATTGTCTGGTACCTCAGAATAGATCACAAATTGTTATTAAGGACAGGGCTCCGGATTACTGGTACTGGGATTAATCCAGATACAAAAGACAAATGGAAGTAACTTAACGTTAATGATGGTAGTACCATAAAATAGATGGGTATTACATCTATGGTAGTTTTCTCTACTGTTGAGACATATATTTAACATGGCACCACTCATGATTTAAATGAACGCATATACACTCAAGTTTAAGGAACTAATAAAGAAATAATTACAATATACGAATCATTTTAAATTTAGAATAAAATAGCTCGTTGAGACAAACCTCATTGTGTGCTACGGAAATAGATAGTTTAGACCTCTCATATACTAGTCGGTATTGTAGTACTATTATTTTCTACATAACTGATTGTGGGCTACGGAAATAGACAGATTGGATCTCTCATATACTCGACAGTATTGTGCTATTGTGTTCCACAAGGCTGATTGAATGCTACGGAAATAGACAGTTGAGCACGATCGTTTCGTATACTTGTAATATCATTGTCGTTTTTGAACGATAAGTGTCGTTTAGAGATCAATTAAGACACTAGTTATACTTATGCATATGAAAAGAAATAAGTGATCTCAGTGCAAATACTTTGTTTTGAGTGAGTTTTCAAGTTTAAAATAAACACGTATAATATAGGTTGTCAGAATAAGGAATAAGAAATATTAATTGCTTTAACCAATGCAAGGGCCGTAAATGGACAACATGAAACTAAAACGATCTAAATAATTTAAACACAGTCCATTGTTTCCAATTTAAAGTTTACATGCACTAACATTATTGTGTAATGGTAATATTCATGTAGAATATAATTGGATAAATAAATGTGAAATTGTATTACATTAGTAATTGTTATATACATGTAATTGTAATACAGACAAAGATATATAGAGCTAAAAAGTAAAATCACACAAATACTGAACTCCGAAAAACATTCAAAACGACAAGTCCCAAATCAAATGCCAAAATCAAAAGCCCAAATCCGTGAAACGAATGGATAACAACTGTTATATTCCTGACTTGGTATAGGCATTTTGTGATGCAGAAAATTGTTGGTCAAACCAGGTTTAATAGATAGATAAACCTCTATTTTATGACAGTCGCATACAAATACATTATATATACAACGGTGTGTGAATAAAACAAGTCATAATAATGTAAAAATGTCAAAATAGGGGTACAGCAGTCAACATGGTGTTATATTCTTAATCACTATAAAACAAACTAATATGTAACAAATAAGCACAAAACGGCATATAGACAAAGCACATTGGTAAAAATGAAAGACAATATTAAAAAAAAAGAAGTACGATGATAGTTGAATACCACAATAACTGGATGTAAAAGTACAGAGCCACATCATTTATAACAAAGAAACACAAAAAGGCAAGTCATTGCTAATCCTACTAAATCTTTGTTATATATAAACAAAGCACATAAGAAAAAATGGAAGACAATAATACCAACATTTCATCATAGAATAATACCACAAGAACGGGATGTATAAGTATAAAACCACGTCAAATGAAGTAATATTCATGAAGACAAATATATGGATACAATAATACGTTAATAAGATAATAAACAACGTCAGTACCCAGAATCTATACTTCAAGACCATTGTATATTAATTGAAACAAAATATTTATCAACAAGTTTTGGTACATGTATCTTCTGATGACGTTAATCAAACGACGTCCTTTGACATACCCCTGTTTAATCAACTTTATGCCCAGACACTGGTGATGTTTTACAAAGTCTGAGTTGGAGGTACAAGCTCTTCATTACCGAATAAGTTGGGATTTTTTTTTTTTTTTTTTTTTTTTTTTTATCTTATATGCAAATGTATATCTCAGGTGAAGTTAGTTTGTAACTACAAAATTGAAATCGGTTAGACTGTCAAAGATTCTGGTACTGAGATGACTGTGTATGTCAAATTTGAGATATCATAAGTCAACAAATGAGGCGTAAGAAACTACTGTATTTGTTGAGGAACTTCATATTTTATAGCTGACTATTCGGTATGGGTTTTGCTCATTGTTGAAGGCCGTACGGTGACCTATAGTTGTTAGTTTCTTTATCATTTTGGACTCTAGTGGAGAGTTGTCTCATTTGCAATCATACCACGTCTTTTTTATATTCATGTATATTACTCAAAATTTTCAAGTGTACTAAATTTAAATTAACTTTGAATTCTAAGAACCTTTTATTTTCACTTCCCCAATAATAAGGACGTAACATTATAAGTATATTGACAAAACATGAATTAAAAATCAGTGCAAGGACGATTAAGGTGAATGTCACTGAAACAGAAACTTAACAAAAGAAAAAAAACCCTAAAAACATATGTCTGTACAAGATTTCGGACTCTATATACATGTATATTAGTCTGTATAAGTTGTGAAGATACATGTATTGCATATTTTGAATGAATCATAAAGAGTTTAAATCTTTCCTTATCACATATGTCTTATTTGTACTATCTTTTTAGATTTCTTTATCTAAAAGTTGCATACATATTTGATGATGTCCGGTCCGTATGATTATCTATTATAAGATAGAGTTATAGAGTTGTTTTGATAACTTTATTACTTTGTGGGTATTTTACAATTATTTAGCGGTTCGCCTTTTTAATATAAAAATAAGAAGATGTGGTATGTTTGTCAATGACACACCTCAAAATTTATCAAAGGTACCAAGTTTATTATGTATTATATGTTGGCTAAAATATACCAAATATAGCACTAGAGAACCCTCTGGTGCATATAGTGTCAACTATTTTCCTCTTATGTTTTATTATAAAACGATGGTTCGGAAAAGATAAGTAAAGTAAGATAATTATCTGAATTTTTTAAATCTTTTAATATATAACTTAACAGGAGGTATCCGGTAAACTGATTGTAGATAAATACCATGTTCCACGAAGATGATGACCTCATGATATGTAAAGCAATCATTCTATTTAAGTGCACATGCAATTTCAATGCTACGCATACTATTACATTTTGTCGAAAATAAAGAAGTTGAATCGACTGAAGCAAATAATGTGTATTCTAAAGTACTTGATTTACAATGGCGATATTGGTTATAACGAAAAAATCAAATGTCCATTGCTCTATCATGAATATAGAATATAGAAGATATTTTCTACAATTTACCACATAAATAATTGAATGAGTTCATTCTCATTTCTTTTACAAAAGTCAGAGTCACTAAGGTTTAGAATTATATATAGTTCACGTGTTTTTTACAACATTTTCCCTTTAAAATGGCGCAAATGAAAGGTTTTATGTTTGTGGGTGATCTCTGGTTCTCCGCAATTGTAAGTAGATACTGCCCCACATGTTGCATCCGTAGTGCTGCACGTATTATTACAAACAGGTAAATAGTCTTATTTGGTAGGTCAAATTAGTGAAAAGAGAAATGGGATTATAGTTACGAAATAAGGAACATTTCCGATATCATCTGTGAAACGGTTATTCGATAACGGTTAACCAAATCGTGATGACGTTCATAAAGTTTAAGAAGGGATGGTTTCAACTTCACCATTTAGAACTATTGGTTTAATTGCGTCTTTGTGAACAGCAACCCTCTATCTAGAAAATCATGTTAGGAAAAAACAAGCATTGTGAAAACGGTGTAGCAGTACAGTAACAAACTAATAAAAAAATCAGTTAAAAAGAGCTCAACTCATCAGATCAGTAGATTGATATGGGATGATCTTTGGTAGAAATGGAAATATATAACATGAACATTAAAATATTAAACGTGTTTCAAACTTTATACCCGGACGTTAATGTAGACTCTAACTGTGTGTGATTTAAAAAAAAAAAAAAAAAAAAAAATTAACGTAAGTTTTTGTTGAAAATAATTTCTTAGAATTTTAACTGAACTGTGTGTTTGAACAGAATATACATGCCATTCATAGATAATTTGTTTGAAGTAATAAACATCTGTGATCCAAAAACTGCAGATCGTTGGAAAAGAAAATCTCGAGGCAGCACGACGTGTAATAGAGTTAACCTTTTAATCTAGCAAGTATTATTTAAACACTGAAGTACGTTTGTCACGTTATGTTAGTGCATTACATTTTATCAGTTTCCGTATTTTACATCCTTGATATCTTACGATAAGAGATGCATTTGCCTACATGTTTTCATTTTTTTTTTCGAAGAATTTGTGGTAAAATCTTAGTTTTTGTCGAACAATTTTCATTTATACAGGAAATGAAGTCTGTTTTAAAAATATAATCTTCATATTCAAAGTGAGAATAGTAAAATAATAGAGATATTATGTATTAATGATAAATAAAGTTTACTAACAAAATCATGCATTATATATACATGATGTACATGAGGATACCCTGATATTAAGGTACTTATATACAGGGATCTCCACTATAATAGCTGTACCAGTGAAGACATCTGTTAACAGCATGTGCAATATTGTTGTTGAATAAAAAAAAAGTCAACAATATTTTCATTTCTAAATATGAATTTTTATCATTTTCCTCAAACAATCATATTTATGATATTTTGAAAAAAGTTGAAATGTAATCAAATATTCTGATCCATCGGCAAATACATAAGTATTATATATTGTTGCTTTGAACAATACACTCCACTGATTTTAATCTAAGTTCAAACATGATGACAATTACTTAGTAGACATAAAACATTAGAGCAGTTTCTGTTGCAATTGTATTGATGTTTAATTCATTGCTCTATAGTTTGAATAAACCTCGACCCCCTAGGCACATATTTTAAATTGATAAAACAGTAAACAATACACTTTGGACACAGTCATATATCTTGTGTAACGGTGATAGTATAATGCAATGTGGTAACATTTGAACATATAAAATATCCTAGCTATACACAGTCCATGGCCACTGAAGAGGCAGTGGCAAATGATTTTAATTTTAAAGTTCATAAAAATTCATTCTGAAGCTGTGATTTTTGCCTGATATAATCATTAACTTCTGCATTGACAGCAAAAGCAAAATTAATGCTATTACAAAAAGAAAAAGGTACTGTATAATTGCCATCGAGACAATTATCCACTAAAGACAAAGTGACTATGATGTAAGCATCCACATATCACATTAGTTACCGCCTTCAACAATAATCAAAATTAGAACCGTATAATATGCTTAATCAAAAATGCACGGCACAAAAATTGTGAAACAATTCAAATGACAAAAACAATGTCCTGTGTATTATGCTTAAGCAACTAACAACGACAGACAGTAATAAACCACAAAACCTAAATTAAAGCTCATGTTTAGGGATGTACAAATAAAATTAATAGTTTACATGTTTATGAGTGCTCAACCCGCCCCAACATGGGTCGTTGGTAGGTATTTTAATGCCTTACCTCTGGTAATAGTTCTTGGTTCTTACACTTTCAGCATGAATGTAGCCGTTGCAATGCTCGACTGGTGCCCTGTTATTTATTTTTTTACCTTATTTTCTTGTAGTACGTGTTATACATTGCACCTTTCAAGAAAAGATCTTTTATTTGTTTCTTGTCTCTGGTGTTAGTTATGGATTTTTAGACGTGAAACACACCTATTTACGCGTATGTACCCGTTTCATCGCTCGCCTGATACCTTTTTACTTATTTGTTCCTTATTTGCTTGTAATACGTGTTTTTTGGTTTGTACTATTTAAATTTTTTCTCTTCATGACTCTGGTGTTAGCTAAGGGTTCTTAGAGGTAAAATATACAGATAAGCGCGTATGTACTAGTTTCAGCGTTCAACTAATACCCTGTTACTTGTATGTGGTGTTAGCTATTAGTACTGAAATTAACCAATTAGCGCGTATATACCATTGTCAGCGCTCGCCTGATACCCTGTTACTAATTCGTTCCTTAATCGCCTGTAATACGTGTGTTATACGTTGTTTCTTTAAAGAAACGATCTTATTAATTTTTGTCTTGTCTCCTGTGTAAGGTATGAGTTCTTAGAGCTCTTAGTGCGTATTTTCCCGCTTTCAGCGCTTGACTGATACCCTGTTACTCATTAGTTTCTTATTCGCTAATAATACGTGTGTTATACGTTGCAATTTTTAAGAAAAGACTTTTCATTTTGTTTTCTTGTCTCTGGTGTTCTTAGAGGTGAAATAACCGTATAAGCGGGTGTATAGATATAGGAAGATGTGGTGTGAGTGCCAATGAGACATTTCTCCATCCAAATAACAATTTATAAAAGTATATACCTATTTCAACGCTCGGCTGTGGCCCTGTTACATTTTCTCTATTATTCACTGTTTTTACGTAACATCTTTTAAATGCTATATTTCCTTCTTTTTTCTTGTCTCTGGTGTATGCTGTTGGTTTGTAGAGATAAAAACACCCTTTAAAGGGTTTGAACTCTTTTGAGTGCGTACAGCTGTATGTATGGGACGTAAAGACAATGGAATGAGTTGTGATTGATTGAAACTTTAGTTAACTTAGGAGTGTTCATTAATTTTTTCTGCATTATTATTGTACTGAACTTTATAATATACATATATGTTTAAAGTAGACAATCCGTTATAAGCACCATGGTTTTTTATAAATTTTGTGATTAGTAAAATTATTGAAAACAGTCGTTAGCTAGTATGATTTAATTTATTTTCCAATAGTGATTTATGTACATGTACATTAAATTATTCATTTAGAGCAGTAAATATTAGTCTTCACAAATGTAGGAATGTCCATCCATCTCGCATATCAATGAGAACCACCACAAGAAAAAATAATTAAGCATTATGGAATACATCTATCTTCCAATAGGTCTCAAATGCAAGGTTCTGGGTCTAAACCACTTGATTGGGTTTTTATCTGATAATTATATAAATATAAACCATCGATCTACTGTCAAGTTGTAGATATGCTCCCATCTCATCTATTAATAATATATACCACAACCGCCATTTATCTTCCATAGCTTTAACAAGCACGGTTTCGGAGTCTACATCACTCTGTTTTGGTTTTAAAAGCGCAAAAGAACTGTATATTCGAAACAATATAAGTGCTAGTACTTTGATTTAAGAAGATGCCAATTCACAATGAGAGATCTCTCCATCAAAGTCTTAATATATAAAAGTAAATAATTCTTTGTTCAAAACCAGTTCGACTGAATCTATTTCATCATATATTGAGCATGTCCTATCATGTGGTTTTACAAATTGAAACTTGTGAAAAGCAAGAAAAGACTAGAAATGTAACAAGTGACAAGGTCTTATTTAAACGAAAACATACGCATTTACATTGTAATCTCAATGTGTATTTGTTAAATAGATATATATATATATCAGCAGGGTTATGAACATCAGTTGTTCGACCTGTTAGTCAAATGCGTTTTGTTTAAATATGCTTTTTCACTTTTTTGGTCTTTTGGAAAATGTTGTTTGTGTGCTGTTTTCATACCCTTCTACAACGAAATTTGTTTGACATGCACATGTATAAAAATTTCGGTTTTTATCCAACGCAATCATAGGTTTGAACGTAGTTTTCAATTTAGACTCGTATATATATTTGTATATATAGTGTCTTATAAGCCTTTCTAGGCTGGGTATTTATCTTATTTTATTATTGTGCAATGTATATTATATAATCTGTATAAAATCTGTACTGTAGACAAGTATTGGACACTTTAATAACATAAATTATTTATATTATTGTTATTGTCATTTAAATATGCAATCTTTTGAACTACTGTGTTTTCTGGCGAAAAACTCATTAACTATAATTTCTAAGCCTAAGGACATTAGCTTCCCTTCCCTAATTATTTTGACGTAACATGCATATATATGTGAGAGGAGATTGAAAATTCATTAATTTAAAACCAGCTCAAGGATAATCAGAGTGAATGTCACTAAAAGAGACTAAACGAGTTAAATAACTGAAAATTTGTAAGAAATGAATGTACAGCAAATGTGTATACAAGATTTAAGACTCTATATGATCTGTCAAAGTATGAAAATTGCACTTTAAATTTGGCAAAACCAAAAATCATAAGGATAACAATAGCATGACCGATAACTTTTCTTTTACCAAACTTATATCGGATAAAGACTCATATCTTTACAATGCAAAATATTTTGATAATTGCTAGTTCCATATTATAAATTAAGGAATGTATCTCCCTCATGCAGAGCTCTGATTCCTTTCACGGATTTGGCTATACTTTTTTTTGACCTTTTGAATTTAGATCTTCATCTTTTATATAAGCTTTATATTTCAAATATTTTGGCCACGAGTATTACTGAAGAGACATTTATTGTCGACATGCGCATCTGGTGCAGGAAAATTGGTACCGTTAATTAATGATATTAAAGCGTCTCAATGCAAGAGGCTATTATTGAGTCCGCAACTAATAATTTACGATCTATACAAAACTAAACAAAACACAACCAAACCTTTAAAAGAACATACAAGATATAGACATTATTAATAAATTTCACCGCAAACCTTTATGTGAATGCAGTTGGGTCTGCCTGCAATCTAGACTTTGGGTAGGTTAAAAAGAAAAAAATACGACAAAGGAAATGATTTAAATCTCATTCGCCATTTACCGGTTTAATTTGAGCATCACTATTGAGTCTACATGAGACGAACGCATACACAAGTGTAAGGTTCATTGCAATTAAAAAACAAGTTCGATTTGAGCGTCCCTAATGAGTTTATACCTATGGAATACAAAAAATACTAACTGCTAGGGACGGGGTACACTTTTGTAAAACACTAGCAATAACTATGACATAATTTGTTAACAAATATAAATGAAATCAAATTATAGTGCACATTTTGTTGTATTTTTTTTTTCGATTAATGCAATTGTCAAAGTTGCAGCTGAGGTCAAGTTAATTAAATAATTAAACGAATGCGTAGAATTTCACTCCTAAAAGTACACGTTTTTTTTTTTATCTAAACAATGACAAATTAATGAACAATCATTTCACTAGGCCATCTTAAGGACTACAACGATGAGTAAAACCCAAACCGCAAAGCCAGCTTTATGAGGCACAGTAAAACATATTTCATATAAAGCAACAAACGAAAATCACTAAATTATAGGTTGCTGACTTTGAACAGACACATACGGACTGTGGCGGGGCAAAACTAGTTTAAAGTCGCCATGCCCTCCCCCTAACCCTGGTAGTGGTATAACGTTACAAAATAAGAATACTAATAAGGACATAAAGTTGGAGGTACAAGATATAGCACCGAAGAACCTTCTGATGCATATAGTTTCAAGTATTTTCCTCTTATGTTTTTAACGATTGTTCGGAAAAGATAAGTTAAGTTAGATTATTATCTAGATTTGTTTTATATCTTTTTTCCTATCACTATAGAGGTAATATCCGGTAAACTGATTGCAAATAAATCCCATGTCCTTGCACCAAGAAGATGATGAACCCATGATATGTAATGAAATCACTATGTTAGTGCACAGGCAATTTTAAAACTTCGTAGGTGGTAACATTTTTTCGAACATACAGACGTTGAATCTTATGGACTTGATTTAAAAAAAAAAACTCGGCACAATAGCGATTTAAGAAATATTAATCCGAAAAGTTGATTTTCCGTTGCTCTGTCATGAATATAGAATACAGAAGAGTTTTTTTCAATAATATTCCCCCTGAAAAATTGAATGAGTTCATTCTTATTTCTGATATAAAAGTGAGAGTCACTAAGGTTTATAATTGTATCGTGTTCACATATTTAAGGTGCCAAGAAGGAAATTGTCAGTTCAGAGTTAAACAGAGAAAATAGTCTTAAATAGATTGATGACCACACTTATAGGTTTTCATAGTCTGTTAAAATGGAGACAAGTCGTGTATTAAGTTGTAGAAGACAAAAATGTCAGAATAACAACTGATGGGGACAACAAAACAATTATGAAGACTTTGAACGAACAATCTCTCTTTTTTTTTTATCTCGTTATGTTTGGCTCCCTTTAAACATTGGTTTGTTGCGCAAATAAAACGCCAATTGGCGCAAAAGCAAAACACTGGTTGTGTTATGTACTGGATAATGTTTTATTCACTTTATACTAGTATTTTCTAATGAAAATAATGGGTGGATTTAACCTGGTTTTATAGCTTGATAAACCATATTCTTGTATGGCAGTCGCCTAAAATCCATTATGTAAACAACAATATATAGACAATATTAACAGACATTATAGGCTAAATGTCATAAATAGAGTACAGAAGTCCTCATTATGTTATAATCTAAATGTAAATTTGTTGTTTGTTTAGCAACATCAACATAAATTCAATAATTGCATGAACATATCAGTTATAACATTGATTTAATGTTAACATGAAAACAAAATAAAATATTTCCAATAGACAGCATTCAAACAACACACAAACAAAAAACTTAAGTTTTTTTGGATTCGTATATACTAAATTAAGTCCTGGTATCTATGGTGAGTTTATTTACAAACACTTGGTCGATGCCACTGCTGGTGGAGATTTATTTCCCCGAGGGTGCTGACATGAATTGTCATTGATATGGTTATAATTATAAATTTACTGTTTATAAAATATTATTTTTTTTTGAAATACTAAGGCTTTTCTACCTCAGGCATAGATTACCTTAGCTGTATTTGGCAAAACATTTAGGAATTTTGGTCCTCAATGCTCTTCAACTTCGTACAATATTTGGCTTTTTTTCATTTTTGGGATTCGAGCGTCAATGATGAGTCTTTTGTAGACGAAACGCGCGTCTGGCGTATATACTAAATTTAGTTCTGGTATCTATGATGAGTTTATTTAATACAATGTAGATACAGTTTCCCTACAGAGACAATTTTTAACTCTCAATTGGCCAGTCTGGGAATGAGTGAATATGTTGAACTGAGCCCAGCAAATAAATTTGCTACCAACAAAAAGAAAACAGTAACTGTTATAAAATTATCTTGCAAATGAAATATCATTATTCAAACAAGGTTAACTTGATTTCAAACTGGTTATCATACATGAATGTCATCATTTCTGATTGTAATTTAATAGTAGAACTACTCCTGATAACGTATCCTTACCCTAGGCTGGTGACATGACTTTGTACCTGGTCACTCCTGATAACTGACCACTTCCCTAGGCTAGTGAAAAGTAAAATCACAAAAATACTGAACTCAGAGGAAAATCGATTAGGAAAGTCCATAATCACATGGCAAAATCAAATAACAAAACTCATCAAAAACGAATGGACAAGAACTGTCATATTCCTGACTTGGTACAGGCATTTTCAAATGTAGAAAATGGTGGATTAAACCTGGTTCTATAGCGCTAACCCTCTTACTTTAATAACAGTCTCATCAAATTCCGTTATATTTACATGATGCGTTAAATAAACAGTCACAATTAATAAAATAGTCAAAATATGGATACATCATTCATCATCGTATAACAATTTTAAAAGGGGACAATTTAACCGAACACAAAAGCATCTTCTATCTACGAACACATTAATTGATTTGAGTGTCTGACGTCAGAAAATTTTATACGTCACATAAATTTGTCGTTCAATGTGCATACAAACAGTTTTAAAATTTACATAGGCAATGTAAGCATACAGGGTTAAAAAAATCAAAAGTATGTAAGAATAAATTACAGTAATAGACCGATATTAAAACTAGTCCAAAATTTATAGGTAGAATTTATGAGAATCCAATAATAGATAATACCACTACGCGATTGAATGATTTTGACGTTTGTGGTTCAACGTATATAGTAATTCATAATAGAAATATATCATAATGACATATAATAGACCAATAAAATACTGACGGGATCTTTTAAATTACAGAGTCACGAAATAAGAAGTAAAGAAATACAAAAAGTCGCATATACAAAACAACCACAAAAAAATGAAGGCCAATGCAAACACATTGACGAAATGTATAAGTACCGAGCCACGTCAAATTGATATTACATAAAACCATTCAACAGTAAAAGTAATATTAATACTAGAACAAAGGCAATGAAAGAACAATAAAACATGTTGTTAAGATGATAAACAACATCAGTACGCCAGATCTATACATCAAGACCATCGTGTATTATTTGAGAAGTTGATACGGAATATTTATCAACAAGGTCTTGATACCTTCCGATGAACTTTTTTAGAAAAAGGACGAGACGTTCTTTGACATATCCCTGGTTCATCAACTTTCTACTCAGACACTGATGACGTTTTACAAAGTCTGAGTAGGAGCTGCAGGCTCTTGAATATCGAACAAGTTGGGAAATAGATATCCCATATGCATGTGAAGTTGGTATATTGCTACTAAGGTGGGGAGAATTTATAATTTCAAAATTAAAATCGTCTCGTTTGTCATAGATACTGGTACTGAGATGACTGTGTAAGTCAAATTCGAGATATAAGTCTAAAAATGAAGCGGAGGAAGCTGTGTCTGTTTTTTCTTTAATCTCTAGTTCTGGGGGATATGTCAATGGAACCCAATCAGAAAAGTTCGGATTGTTTATGGAAAGAACATCATCAATATATCTGAAAGTGAAATTAAATAATCTGGCTTTTTTGATCCTCTTCTTTTTGACTAGTGTCTGGAGGAACTCCGATTCATATGAACATAAGAAGAGGTCGGTAAGAAGAGGCGCACAGTTTGTTCCCATAGGAATGCCGACAACTTGTTGAAAAAGTCTACCTCCAAACTCAACAAATATGTTGTCGATAAGAAACTCCAACATACTGACAACTTGTTCTTCTGTGTAGCATGTTTTACCTTTTTGTTTGTCACTATTAACGAAATATGCCTTATGAAATCCCAAAGTCAAAAATTTCAGTGACATGACTTTGCTTACTGATCATTTCGAATATTTGACCACTACCTTAGGCAAGTGACATGCCTTTATTAACTGATCATTTCACATAATTGATCACTACCTTAGGCTAGTGACATGACTTTGTTAACTGATCATTTCAGATTATTGACCACTACCCTAGGCTAGTGACATGACTTTGTTAAATGGAAATTTCAGATAATTGATCACTACCCTAGGCTAGTGACATGATTTCGTTAACTGGTCATTTCTGATAATTGACCATTAACCTAGACTAGTGAAATGATATTTTTAACTGGTAATTTCTGGTAATTGACCACTACCCTAGGCTAGTGACATGACTTTGTAAACTAATCAATTCAGATTATTCACCACTACTTAGGCTAGTGACATGACTTTGTTAACAGACCATTCCAGATAATTGACCACCACCTTAGGCTTGTGACATGACTTTGATATGTGGAAATTTCAGATAATTGACCACCGCCTTAGGCTAGTGACATGACTTTATTAACTGGAAATTTCAGATAACTGACCACTTCCCTAGGCTAATGACATGACTATGTTAACTCATCACTGATGATAATTGATTACTACCCTAGACTAGTGACATGACTTTATTAACTGGTCATTTTTTGATAATTGACCACTACCCTGGGCTAGTGATATGACTTTGATAACTAAAGATTACTGATAATCGAACTCTACCCTAGGCAAGTGATATGACTTTGTTAACTGACCATTTTAGATTATTGACCACTACCTTAGGCTAGTGACATGTTTTGTTAACTGATCATTTTAGATTATTGACCACTACCTTAGGCTAGTAACATGATTTTGTTAACTGATCATTTTAGATTATTGACCACTACCTTAGGCAAGTGATATGACTTTGTTAACTGATCATTTTAGATTATTGACCACTACCTTAGGCTAGTGATATGATTTTGTTAACTGATCATTTTAGATTATTGACCACTACCTTAGGCTAGTGACATGATTTTGTTAACTGAACATTCCGGATAATTGATCATCACCTTAGGCTAGTAACCATGCCATGTATGGACGCATGAGAGAGGATGCAAGTGTGTTTTAACGTGGTGGGACCATGGTAATCACAAATTTGACTGAACATGCCTACGTATTTGTTCATCCTGCAAAGCTTAACGACCGTCTACATTCCCACAAGTTTTTACTGTCGAACGTGCTAATCTTCGAATGATAACATTTCTATCCCTTTTCGTATAAAGCCAAAACAATTGCTCGAGAAATAAATAACCTGATAGAGATCAGGGGTTAATCACCAATCTTGGAGGTAAACATTTCGTTTTAAGCCGGATTAAATTTCACAAAAATCATTTAAAAACAAAAAGTAAAGAAGGAGGTACAACAACCTCTATAATCTTCTCCAAAAGTGTTTCCAAATTCTTCCTGTCTAGCAGTTTACGAACTGTGATGGATAGAAATATGTGATGGTAGGTCAATCAGACGGGCAACTCCATAGCTATATATACAAAACCTTATAACTGCTAGGGAGGAGAACAATTCTGTTTAAGACTAGTGCAAACGGGTTTGAGGAACTGACAACATTCAGAATTCATGACAACCGATGTAAGAAAATCACAAAAACTTTAAAATAGATTTATTAAATACATAAAAAAATCAGAATGTATGCAAGTGTCTAAATAAAATTTTTGACATTTGTTTGAGCAATCCAAGCAGTTCAAATGTATGAAAGTTAAATAAATTAAGACGAAAAATCTCAATTCTAAACAGTTTTCGTAAGTAATGACATGCATCTGTAGGTTTCTTCTTAAGTATGTACTAAAATGTGGCATCTAAACAAGCATGTACAATGAAAGTCCTAATCCAATGACAGTCAGGTTGACTATAATACTGCAGGCACCTGCAAAGAAAAATAAACAAGTAATGTTAAAACCTCTGTATCTTTTTAATATGAGTATGATGTTTAAACCAAAATGAATATCGAATGTATAATTATTTGCTAAACGTACACAATAACTGATTTCCTCTCTTAAAACAAAAACAGCAAAGAAAATCAAATTGCATTAAAAAATTGTTTTTAAAGATGACAAAATGCCCTGATAAATTTTCTCTGAAAACTTCCAAATTCCTGAAATCAAAATTCGGGTCGGAACCTAACCTGAATACCTAACTACTGATACATTTTGATTTAGACATACCTGTTAAAATGCTACATCACTTCTGTTTGTTCTATTTTTAAAGTCATATAAACCGGTGTGACAATTTTGTTTCAAACCAGGAAGTTATTCGATAGAAAAACAATGCACACGTTATAACGGAGAAAATATGGATAATTCCGGAAACTATACTCAAAAGTCATTTTTGCTTGATGATATACTACATATAGTATTCTTTCCTAGTTATATGTATAGGTAAACAAATAAGTCTCGCTGATATTTACTTGTTTATTATTTCATTGCTGATAATTTTATAACTTAGATTATAAGACTTATGTTGATTTAATATATTGATGCTTACCAGAAAACAACCCTAGATTTCTGGAATTAACAAACAAAGGGACTCTTTACTGGTATGCTGGACTAGTGAGGTATATTGTTAACAGCAGGAAGTGCAATTTGTTGTTGAATGAAAATTAAAAAAAACCAACTGGAATCCTGATGAATGTTTCCGATTTTTTATAGTTTCAATTCAACTATAACTTGGTAGATTAAATCATATTTTAATTAACTTTATTTGCAATAAGATAATCAACATGGCATCACGGGCAAAATTGGTTCAGATTGTCTTGAGAAGTTGTCTAAATTTTCTTATTTTCCTTAAACTCAAAAGAGGTGCTTACTTAACGCAAGATCATCTTAAATTCCGGTTAAATTCTGTTCATTGAAATCATTAGTTTCCCTAATAGATGTATAAAAAAATAAGAAGATGTGGTATGAATAAAAATGAGACAACTATCCGGCAAATTTCAAATGAATTGGATGATAGCAAATACAGACAATCGTACAGCATGAAAATAAACACTACCGTTGTGGTCGGTTATAAAACGCACTAACATGAAGCGGCCCTTATGTTTGTACTTTTCTGCGTTTGATTTGTAATTATTGAAATAGATAAAATTGAGGTGGTCTCCATATTGCTTTACACTGTGAGCATCTCATGGGATATTGAAACAGTTATAGCAGTCAGTCCAATGTCTCCGTTATAATGATACTACAAACTTTTAAAACACCTCGTCGAAGGTATACTTGTATCATAAGTAACCGTAAGTACATCGATAAACTTATTAAGAGTAACATAAGAGTGTATATCAAAAGATAATTTAGAATTAATATAATTACCACAACCGTAATCAGCTACAGCCTTTTTGGCTGCGTCAATAGTGGCCTTGGATCCATCAGCTTTACATTCGTCATCCAAACATGTCAGATAAGTATTCACTAAACTTTGTTTAAATAAACAAATGATCTAAATTAAATTTCAAAGTTGGATCAAATGTGTTAAATATGTACAACTGTTTAATAAATCTGTGAGTAATATTCATCTAGTATAGAAGTTATTTTTTCTAATACTATCCTGCTTAAAATAACGTTTATTTATTGAAGGCACAACTTTTTTTTCCTGAATCCCTCATTTACATGTTTTCATAAAAAAAGAAGATGTGGTATGATTGCTAATAAAACAACTCTCCACAAAATACCAAATGGCTTAGAAATTAAAATCTATAGGTCACCGTAGGGCGTTCAACAATGAGCAAAGCCCATACCGCATCGTCAGCAAAAATAGACCCCCGATATGACAATGTGAAACAATTCAGACGAGAAAACTAACAACCTAATTTATGTACCAAAAAAAAGAAAAGAAAAACAAATATGTAACAGAAAAACAAACAAAAATCACGGAATTACAGGCTCCTGACTTGGGACAGGCATATACATACAGACTGTGGCGGGGTTAAACATGTAAGCGGTATCCTAGCCCTCCTTCGAACCTGGCACAATGATGTAACAGTACAACAAAAGAACATACTATAAAAATCAGATGAAAACAAATACAAATACTACACAAGGTTGACGTAGCCAGGTACATGTACTGATCTGAGAGTACTCGCAATTACTGACAGCTAGTTAAAACTAATAAAATAAATCATGCCTCTAAGACTAAATATATCATGGTATAGGTAGAAAAAAAATTACGTATATCAATAGAGCAATGATTAAATGTGCAAATAACATTACAAGTTCTATATATATAGCAAAATCTTACCTGCATGTTTTCTCCTTGTCTTGTCCTGCGCCTGTTATTCCGCTCCCGAAAGAAGTTGCGCAGGCAACACAGTCAGCTTCGGTTTCTGAATAAAACATGATTCAACATATTTTAATGGTTATATTTAAGAGTAACGTATGATTAAATTTAGTCTACAAATATTTTTTTTTAAAAAGAAACCTACAACTAAACAAATAAGAAACGTCCTCTGGACTATTATGTTTAGCATTGAACAACACATTAATCGTGAAGTGACACAGAACACCGCAATTATAACATCTTTCAAATATTAAAACATAATGTAGTTAAGCCGATATAAATGTATCTTGTGTATGGAGAGTCTGGTTGTTAACGTGCAAAAGTTATTTTGTGGTGACAAGCAAACACAAATCGGAATCATGATCACAAATTTAATTTAATTCTGTTTTCGAAATGACTAAACCGTTTTAATGTGTGATGTTTTCACAGTCCTGTGGATATGACCAGTCTTTTGGCGTGCATGCAAATTGTTTTTTTACCTAGAGTTATAATTATTTAATCGATTGATGAGATTTGAACCTCGTACACAAGGTTGCATTAATCATGTAAAACACGTTCATCTGAAAATGAATAAAAATATCATGTAAATGGCTAGTATTGTTATTTGATTGAGTAGCTTTTATTATATCAATGTAAGCCTATTCTTACATAACTTTGGAAAATGCCAGAAACTAATTTCAATTACGCATATATAAACTCCTCTGGATATATCGTTACATACATTGCCTTAACAACACCCATTGTTGAACGAATTCACTTTTGAAAAAGGTTCGATTTTTTTTTTGGAGATAAAAGTACATTTTTCAATTTTCAAGTACATACAAATTTGGAAAAAGAAAATGGTCTCACCCTTAAGAAATGCCGACGTTTGAATAAAAACACATTCTACCTTGACTAAGAATAGACAATATTTCACTGACAGAGACAAACATTCAATCATCAATCATATATAATATATAATGAGACAAAACATATTTAAAGACATCTCTTACCTTGCATGAGGAAACTTGTATACACAAGACAAAGAATGAGACCAATGACAGACAAGGAGTACATTCTCGTGGTTCAAACTGAAAAGAAACCTCAACATTTACAACATGAAATATACAAAGATTGAAAAACAACAAAATTCTAAACACTTCACACAATTCAATCAAATATCATTACAACAAGTATCAATGAAAATCGAACTTTTTACAATATAACTCATTGATGAGTCTTAATTGTAAAAGAAACGAAAAGTTATAAATTATCAAACTCCTCTTTTCGTAAAAGGAGGCATCTATGAACATAAACAGACATACTACTTGTATAACTTACTATTTAACCAATAAGTAAACAAAAAGATAAAAAAGACATTTCTGATCAAACCTTAGCATGAATTAATTGCGTTTGTTAGTTAAATGCACAACGAGAACATTTTGTTTTAGAAAAAAACCTCCCATAGATATTCAAATAATATTTAATGAAATATTACCTTATTGGTATAAATAAATGATGCTGCTGTGGATTACATAAAAGTCCTTCTGAAGTGTTAATCCTTCTGAAATCCCAAGCCTCAAGTTCTTGATGAATTATTTTTTCAATCTATATATACTAAGCCACTTGTCAATTTCTTAAATCACTAGATCCACCCATTTAATAATTGTGTCCAATCAAGTTTCAAGATTTGTGTCACTCTTATTTAACACAGTGACACTAGGGAAATACGAAATCAGGGAAATGGTGAATATATTACGCCATAGATTTTCTGGCTTAGATTTAGTTGGGTTTTCTTAAGTATTTAATTTTATTAACCCCATCAAAGACAAAAGAATAATAAAATGTATTTGCTAATAATCCTTTCTCCATTAATATGCTACTAATTTTAACTTGAAAGTTCAGGGTTTCTTTATTAAAATCTGGTGTACGGCGTGCCACAATAAAAAGGCAACAGTAGTATACCGCTGTTCAAAATTCATAAATCGATAGAGAAAAAGCAAATCCGGGTTACAAACTAAAACTGAGGAAAACGTATAAGAGAACTACGACACAACAGAGTCACAACAGAGACACAACACAATAAGACAGCTGTTTGAAATAATTATAAAAGGTACCATGATTATCATTTAAAGGCACCATTCTGTTTCAATATAATAGATCTTAGGTCTATATCTGGATTGTTCATAAATTGCATACTGAACAGTATTTAATAAAAGCTTGTGTCACCACAATCAGAGTTAATTAATAATTGAAATGGCAACAATTTTTTTTAAAACATGAGATGCACCTTTTTCTTTTTAAAAATGTAAATATTTTGAACACCCGAATGCGAAGTTTACAACAGAATACATGGATCAGTTAACACTTGTGATCTTTGTCAAAAGAAGATAATTACTTTTTGAAGATGCCAGGTTATGGTTGTAATAATAAGAAATTGTTGACCACATTCTTTTGTCAACTCAGTAAATTTTGCACCTCAAATTGTTAGCGTTTTGGGATTGTTTTTTTTTATTTAACAACAATATATTATATTTGGATTTTCTGTACTATAATAGACATTTTGTATGGGGTTGAATCAAACAAACATCAACCTTATTCATAATGTATCTGTTAATTAATAGATGTATTGATATTACCGTTAGCTGGCTATTCTTTTTGCAGTCATATTTATGAAGCCCCTGTAGTTTGAAGCACACGTGAATGGTTCCGTTTAATGTTTCGTTTAAACCACAGGAATAAAGGAATACATTAACGCACTGGTAAACAGGCACTTGGCGGCAGTACCTGATAAGTATCAAACTTACTAGTTTCGAAATATTTTGTTATACTTGGTACAAATTCACTTATTTTGATTATAAAGATTTGTAAAAGAATTGTTCCAAATATGACAAATGCCTGTCGTAAAAACAATGACAACTACTGCACCAAAAAGACAGAATACACATGACATCCGTATTCATCTAGTCTAAGTATACTCTATTGAAATATAAAACAACTGTTTTCTACAAAATGCGGATAATTTAGACCAAATCTCAAAGTCAAACCGAAATGCAACTTTAATAGCTATTTAGGCAAGTGAATATTTTTGATCAGTTTTATTCTAAACACTGTAACAAGTTGTGAACCCTTGCATAGATGAATAATCAAACATAGCGTTTGTCTACGGATAAACTGATCGTAGATACAGGATTACATTTTGTAATTACGAAACACGCGCGTTTCGTCTACAAAAGATCCATCAGCGACCCTTGAATAAAAAAGTAAAAAAAACCAAATAAAGTACAAAGCAGGACAGATTTCAAAATTTTAAATTATTCAGCATTATGACAATTTTGAAAAATCACATAACAAGGATTGCACTTGAAAAAAATTTCTGTTTCCTGTTGGAAGAATTCATGATTACAATATAGTTTTAAAAATCACAAAAATAATGTTAGATCATGACATTTTGCCAATTTCTGTATTTTCATCCTTGTTACATTTAAAACAGAGTTACATTTTGCACATGAGTAATACTATTATATTTCTATTTTTTAAAACCTAATGTTATGAACTATGCCTTGGCCCAAACACGACTATTTCTTTAAAAATCCTTATTTCCTCAATAGTACACACTGATTGTTAAAAATAAAGTTAATAGTTATCAGAAATCAGAGAATTAATAAAAAAGTAAATCTACTAGTAATTCGGAAGTAATAAAACATTTAACAAAATCCTTTTTACGAATAAATTATATTCACTACTTACCAAAACGTTTTTTAGCAACGATCAAATTGAGGATTATGCAGAGTTTATCTGCATTAGCCAATGACACGAGAACTAGAATGAAATTGTTTTAAATCATGATATTATTGTCTGCATGCAATACTACCTCTAGTACTTCCCACCGTGTGTCTCACCAACGTGTGCCTTCTAATCAGCATCAATTATTATGTAATGTGTTCTTGAAACATTTCTTCTTTAATTTTAACACAAATGCTGTAATGAAGCCACTTATGCATAAGCATGAATTGCCAGAGTTAATAGTTCTGTATATCAGATGAACACATACGAAACAAAGTCACGAAACAGGGTTAAGTATTTTTCACCCATTATATTCATCATAGAATATTGTGAGAAATCAAATCTTGGTCTTTCAAAAGTTCCCACAGATGGAAAAAAAAAACTAGTGGTAACAGGAGGGAAATTAACCCTTGGAACAAAAATCAAAGTTGTCTTAAATTTGTAAATTTTCTTGCTTTGATTTTTATAAAACCAGACTAGAAAGGGACAAGTTTCTTTTGTAATCATTTATATTTGTAAAATCATCATAGGCCCGTTTTCTAAACTTTCATTTTCCTTGAATGATTTAGTCGTCAGAAAACAACACGAGACAACACGATTGTTTTTTTGAGGATGAGGGGGAAGTTGAACATTCAAATCATAATATTTTATGGGAAGACAAAGAAGGAGTGTATAATTGGCAGCAGTTGCTGCAAAACTTACTCTAGTTAATACTGAAACTGATGATTTTTTAAAAAGTATATTAATTAAAAAAATATTTGCCGGTAAATATTTAACCAGAAATTAGACTTTTTCGGATATTGTCTCTCATATTAAAATTAATCGAAAAAAACTACGATTTACGTTACTGTGATAGAAACCATACGACAAAATAAAAAATAAAAATAAAAAATAAACTGCACGTGGATGTCTGAACAATAGGTCCGCCTGTAATTCGTATGGTGTCGATACAAGTTGTTGATATTTCGAACCAGGTAATGCAGCAGAACCAATCAATTCGGATCTATTTGAGATTTTCGTATCTTCTAAGTATCGTAATGTCTATTGACATCACCAAATAGAAAAATAAGACTTTATATTGCTAAGTATACAAATATTGATTACAATTTAGCGCGGTTCAGATAAAATAACGTCTAAATTCTTTGCTTAGATAAAAAAAAAAGGAACGTGGTATGATTTCCAATGGGACAGCTCTTCATCCAAGTAACAATGTATAAAATGTTAATCACTGTAGAATTAAGTACGGCACTCAACACGTAGTATTGGCTAACACCGAACAGCAAGTTATAAATGACATCAAAAGGACAAATTGCAAAAAATCTGAACAGGAAAAATCAACGTTTCATTTTTTTAAAAACCCGAGAAATACTTGTAGTACGGTGACCAGACCCAATATTTTTTTTTATATTATATCGTCAAACATACTATATGGCTATATTATATATCATTGGAATCGGAAAATGAGTACTATTGAAATATCGATGTCGTCAAAAAGATATATGGTAACAGTGTTGCATAAAATGAGATCAAAGATCAAATTCTGTTTTTATTTTGTTCTTCCATACTTTGAAAATTTGAAAAAAATATACCACAATTCAGGTTAAATTCTAGATACAGACATTTTTAATATCAATTATCAATGAATTATATAAAACTGAATAAGAAATCGATTTATTCTGGAAATTGGCGTTTTTCAAATATGTGTTCTAATACACAAGATCAACACATATTCTGTAGAAATTACAGTAGTTACCTTGCTGGCTGACATTCAACCTCATCAATAAATGATAAATGTTTTTTTTTACCTGCATTCTACTGTCATGAAGGCATATTTTGCATCAGATCATTCATGAAAGTCATTAAAAATGAAAAGCACTCAATACTTCGAAAATTAGAACAATTCAACATTCCAATCAAAGAGATCCACAAAACAGAATTAAATCTTCTGGTTAATTGTCAAGGAACATGATTTGAAATTTCTACATAATTCTGACCCTTTTCAGGATCAAAGCCCCGGACATGAATTCAGTGAACATGTATTTTGATGTTTGCTCACACGGATTAATTGAAATGCAGCATCTAAACTAGCATATAAAATGTTAGTCCTAAACCAATGACACCCAGGTTGACAATAATACTTCCGGCACCTGCAAAGAAAAAAAAACCAAATTTAATTTTAAATCTCTGTAAATTTTGAATATATCTATCGTGAATTATAAAACAGGTAAATAATGATTTTATAATTACTTGTTGAACGGTAACTCGAATTACTCCCTCCATGAACAAAAACAAACAAACAAAGAACCGAAATCATATTTGCATAAAAAACCTTTTTGAAATACTATAACAATCTTATAGATTTCACCATGCCCTAACAAACGTTGTATGCTAATATAACATAAACTCTTAAAGTCGGCACACTGGAAACAATTTCCAGATAAGACATATCAAACAAAGAAAATGAAATTCAGTAATTTTTGCGACAATTATATAGAAATTTGGTCTGATTTAAAATAAGAAAGCTACCAAAAATCCGAGAAAAATTCAAAATTGAAAGTCCCTTGAAGTTATCAAATGGCATAATCATATAGTTCAAACTCATCAAAGAACTGGAAAACATATCATATGCTTAACTTGGTGCAGTTGACGCTACTTACTCACTTCAACTGTTTTATTCTTACTTACTGCAATAGTTTGAATTCCAATGGGAGTTAGATATCCCAAGATTGCGAGTTTCCTTTCGAGAACATTATATTGTTTAATGCAGAGTAGTCTGTTTTACCTGTTATAATTATATTTCAAAAAAAGAGGGACGAAAGATACCAAAGGGACAGTCAATCTCATAAATCTTAAACGAAGTGACAACGCTATGGCCAAAAATAAAAAAAGACAAAAAGACAAACAATAGTACACATGACACAACATAGAAAACTAAAGAATAAACAACACGAACCCCACCAAAAAATAGGGGTGATCTCAGATGCTCCGGAAGTGTAAGCAGATCCTGCTCCACATGTGGCACCCGTCGTGTTGCTTATGTGATAACAAATCCGGTAAATAGTTTAATTGGGTGGGTCACATTCATTAAAGGGAAGGGGATTGTAGTTACGACGTAAGGAACATATCCGATATCATTTTTGAAACGGTTATTCCATAACGGTCAATTAACTCGTGATGGCGTCCGTACAATTTACGAAGGGATGATTTTAACTCCACCATTTGGAACTCTTGATTTAATAGCTTCCTAGTTAGCAGCAACCCTATATCAAGAAAATCATGATAGGAAATGCAAGCACGGGAATATCGTATAAATTGGGAGATATATACCCCGTATGTAGGTGCTTCTGGAATGTTGCTACTAAGAAATGGAAAGTTCACAATTAGAAAGCTGAAATCATCCCTTTTGTCGTAAAGTTTTGTCTTCAACCGACCCTCATTGTCAATTTCTAGATGTAAGTCAAGATATGAAGCCGACTTAACTGTATCTGTTGTATCCTTTATCTCTAGTTCAATGGGATAGATGTGTTCCACATAGTCACCAAATTTTGAATTATTTAATGAAAGAACATCATCTGTATAGCGGAAAGTAGTGTAAATGAAGAAACAACTCGTTAAAAGTACATGTGTAGAATTTACAAAATGTAGTACGTTAAACACAAATTTCACAATATATTCATGTCAACACCGAAATGTTGACTACTGGGCTGGTGATACTCTCGGCAATATCATAGCAAAGAGGTTTGATTTAAAATTTTATTTATATTTTATATATGTACATGATGTAGAACTGTTTTATAAATTTGTGAATTAAGTCAATCTTAAGTCAACATTATTATTCCTAACTAAATTTTCTGCCAATAGTTTCTTTCATTTTTTTAAGCTACCCTTTCCTCGACAACAAAATTCAAATAGTGATGTTTTAAGTGTGCAAAGGACAAAAGAAGATAAATGTACAGCCAAATCTAACCTGCATAGTTTGTCAATGTCTCCCCAAGCATCTGTTACTGCCTTTGTAGCTGCTGTGGCGCAGGAACTACATTTATCTGCTTCAGTTCCTGAATAAATATTTATCAAAAGTGTTTTGATAGGTTTTGTAAAGAGGAACCAACAAAATACAAAAAGAAACATAAAATATCAATTATTATAAGCCTATTTTTACATAACTTTGGTAAATGCAAGGAATTAATTGCAACTACGTATGTATAAACCCCTCTAAATATATCGCTACCCAGATTGTCTTAGCAACACCCATTATTAAATAAGCTCACATATGAAAAAGGTTTCATTTATTTTTGTTTGAAATCAATGTATTGCATTTCAACCCTTAAATCCATTTGTTTGAACAATTAAATATGTTTAAACTAACTAATGATTGTCTATGATAGGACAACATGATTTTTTTAAGTACATACACATCTTAAAAAAATAGTTTAACTCTTTAAAAATGCCGAGTTTGAATTAGAAACAAATTTATCTTGACTATGGATAGCTCATAATTTACCCATTATATGTGAAATTGTTTTCATTCATCACATGGTCTCTGTTATTTAAAGCACCTGTAAACTGTCCGTTAAATGTTCCCTTTAAACTGCACTTGTAAACGGACACTTGACAGTCTCTGATAACCGTATAACTTATTGTTTTGAAATTATTTTGTTATATGTGAAACAAATTCACAAATTCTGAAATTAAAGTTTTGTTCAACAATTGTCAAAAAATAAAACATGCCTTCAAAAACAATGACTAATACTGTACAGAAAACTCAGGATGAGACAATATTTTTATCATTAATTATTCTATTTCATTCTCTTGAAAGGCTTTTCCGTAACACATATATTTTCTGTATACTTTAAAATATTTCAATAACTTCAGTTTTGACTGTCAATTTAGTATTCATATCATTTTATACCAGACAACAATCTTAAAACACTTATTTTTAATTATAAGACAATAGCAATCAAAACCGAGGAGTAAACAAGTAAACTCCACCGGGAGTGAAATCAGGTGCTCTAGAAGGGTAAGCATTTCTTGCACCTCATATGGTATCCGTCGTTTTATTTCTGTGTTCAGTTCTGTAATGATGGAAGGTTATTATGACTGAAGAAGAATATTATATATGATTTGTGGCACACTTTTGTCTGAAGAGCAAATCTGTTCATGAAGGCGATTCAAAATTCTTCTGAGTGTTGATCTTCCCTTAATTTTAGTTATAGCCCTGTCTAAGCAACTTTTGAGAATCAATCGTTCAACAAAATCAACGTACTTTAAGCTAGCTCTAGAGTAACGTATCAATTGAGACACATATACTCCATACTGTGATTTTGCTACACAGAAAATGTAAAGTTGACTATAGGAAAATTAAAATCATCGTGTGTGTCATAAATTTTGGTAAATTTTGGTATTTAACCTACTATCAATAGTCATTTGAGTTAAAAGGTTTAAATATGAAGCAGATTTATCTGTGTCGGTACGGTAGTATCTTTTATTTTAAGTTCACTTGGATATATATCATGAAAGTGATCACTGAATCTATTATTATTAAGAAGCAGTAAATCATCAATATACCTTTTTGTACAAGCCAAAAGTCTGTTGGAAGACCAAACCTCCAAATTCAACTAATAGTCAATTAAGAAGTCTAGCATGGCAGTGATATCCTTTTCGGTGTATTTTTTGCTTGACTCTGTATGATTTTTCAGAAAGTAAGCTGAATTCCTACCCAAAACGTTATATTTAAAACGTTTAGCGCCCTTTTTGTTAAAGAAACATAAGCTGACGTGGTCTTTCATGCGAGCTTTATGTTAAGTATGTGGAATATAGAGTTGCATTTTTCAGTATCCAGATCTGATTAACAACACTTTTTGAATATGCCGTTTAGGAATATTTCTGAAGTCCTTCATTACCTGCAGTGAGTATAGCAGTAACAACTTTAGAAAGGGGTTTAATGGAACACTTAGCAGAACTTGCAATTGCAAGTTTTAACTCAACAGTGAAAATTTATTACCCGAACACATCTGACATTAAATAGATTTTGAAACATGAATGTTTTAGAATTGAAGATTATTTACAGCATTGTAAATTAATAAATAAAACCTGAGAGAAAAACGATTACAAGTACTTTATATAAAACTGAAGATATAATAGCAAATCAAGACAAATCCAAATCGGGCATAGCAATCTTTTTAATTTGCACCGAAGTTCTAATCAGCAATATTTATTTTAAGTTCTAAAAAGCATCAAAACTATTCAATTACTTATGGATTTATAATTTTGAAAGTTCAAACTTAATCTATGTGTATTTTGTAAGAATAAACATGACATTCATATTCTTCCAGTTGTAGAAATATGGTTTGAAGTATTATTCATATGTTGTCTCGCAATGCGGATTGTTTAGATCAAGTGACAACATAAATTGAAACTGGATGAACAACTGAAGCAAGATCATATTATTGATGGGTTATATGTTATACACGGAAGTAAAAAGTAAAATCATACAAAGTAAGTGGGGGAACACTTGCATAGACGATATAACATTGAAAAAGGAAGTTTTTGGCTAAGAGACATTTTTCATGTATTGTTTCTTTCGAGATATTTTAATATCCTAACTAATTTAGCATATACATAAGAAAATGTTGACAAACGCATTATTTATCCCTCTTGTATAACACTTGACAAATTTCCAAGTGTCCTTTTTTTGGATTTCACGACCAAATCTCTGACATCTTCCCACAATAGTAATGTTTTGTCAGTTTCCTTATTTTTATCCTTGTTATCTTTAGAGTGAAGTTATGCACGTTTAGTTTCCTTTGATCGAGAACATGCATAATGAAATCAAAATTTTGTCTTTTGATTTTTTTATGTACAGGTTCCTTATTATAAAATTATGTTTAATACATTTTAGAGCTATTAAAATGTAATATGCTAATCCACAAACAACATGTCGTCAAAAATCGTTCAGTGCAATTTTTGTAAATAGGTTTTAAATTATGTTAAAAATTGAGGTCCACATTGATAACTAACATCAATGATATGATATATGTTATCATATGCATTAATGTTACAACTATCTTAACAATTTCAAGTAAAGTTTAGCAAAATTAATCCGTTATCAAAGAAATAATGTAAAATATAATCACTACGAACTTTTTGCATTTAATAGAGAACATTTCAATTCAATTTCATAATTTTTGCTAACGCAAAATGTGACATAATAAACACTTATCTGATATTTCATACCTTTATTATTAAAAAATATCACATTTATTTATCTCAAAAGCACTATTCAACAATTTAAGCCAGACGCGCATATGACGGAGCTATTAAAAGCTCATATACAACCTCTTATAGATAGATATTAGCAACGAGCATATGTTGTATCACTTACATTCAAAAACTTAGATGTGTTACTTGAAGCAGTAAACATTTTGCTCTCTCAAATATTTAAGCAGAACAAGAAGGAAATAGGTCACGTCTTTGAGATCGTCATCATAAATGTGACCTCATGTTTTTTAACCAACCGTACCAGTTCTGAGAATATTCGATCACCTTTCATAGATGGCGACTTTGCTTTTAAACAGACTCTTGGACATTTAAACGGTACATGGGCCGACATGGCAACAAGAAGACCGTTATAAAAGCCTCAAGGGAACAGGTGGCACTATTGGCATAACAAATCAAAAGTATGCGTGTGTTAGATGGACCCTAGCTAGACATCCGATGACCTTGCAGATGACTATAATTTATCGCAATGAATTTCTATAACAACTACAGTATCAGACGTTTTATACCGCCACGATATAAACAACTCTATAAGAGTCTGTCAAAAGGGAACACCGCACAAAGACAACAGCTTCCACCATCAGATTATTGTGGAAAACTTTGACAAATCCCTTATGATTCCACCTGATGTGAGCTTTACATAGCCAACACGTTTGTAAGTTCCGAAATTGACAAAGTTATTTTCACCAACACTGTTAATGGCTGTCGTAACTTGTTAAACACTCAAGAGAAGGACGATACTCAATGCCTTAAACTTTGAAACGAAGTTTGGAGAAATGTGATAAGCGGAAGAACAATCATACGGACCTCTAATACAAATGTGATTGTAAAAATATATGACACATACAAGCGAGTTGTGGGTGTGGATTGGGAGCAATAGCAGTGTAAAGAATGGACGAAGTCTGTCACAAAAGTTGTAAAAATATTGGTTGCTGTACATGCATTTACCGGATACTACACAGCTTCGTCTCTGATGAGTATGTAAAGAAACTGTCGAAAAGACTTTGAAAGACACGCACGACTATTTCAATAGATTTTAGAGTTTCGGTAATATTGATAAAGATGAAGCCCTTCGTTGGGCATGAAAGTTGATTTCAAAGCTTTATGATTAGAAATATCTATTGAAAACCATTCCATCATAATAATTTTCCAATGTGCGTCAAGCTAGCCACTAATAAACATGTAAGTTTAGTTAGGTAACGTCCCCGTTACTAAAAAATCATATTTTACGTACTTCGTTTCAATCTAGAAATTTGGACCAAATTCAACATTGCTGACCCCCTCCCCTTATTCCGTCAAATTTTGTAATACGGTTGGCGAGAGTTAAACGATTAATTACACCCGTGTATTTTAAAAGAGGGAAAAAAGATACAAGAGGGACAGTCACACTCATAAATCGAAAATAAACTGAAAACGCCATGGCTAAAAATAAAAAAGACAAACAGACGAACAATAATACACGTGACACAACATAGAAAACTAAAGAATTAACCCCACGAACAACTAGGGTGATCTCATGTGCTCCGGAAGGGTAAGCAGATCCTGCAACACATTAGGCATCCGCCGTGGTGCTTATGTGATAAAAAATCCGGTAAATAGTCTCGGTAGGTTACATTCATGAAAGGGAAGGGAAGGGGATTGTAGTTACGACGTAAGGAAAACATCCGATATCATTTGTGAAACGGTCATTCCATAACTTTCAACCAACTCGTCATGGCGTTCGTAAAATTTGCGAAGTGATGATTTCCACTTTAAGTCAGAATTATGAAGAAATTTTAATCATGTTCCTTGATAGATGAACCAGGAGATACTCCATATAATTGTGTTGTGTGATTGGATTTTTGAATAGTAACTACGATCGAGGTATCGAAGGCTTTTAAGTTTAAATAAATTACATGAATGAGCTTATGCAAAATTCTCCTTCTTGACGGTAGGATTTAGATAAAATTATAATATGTATCCTTTATTTTTCAGGTTGAATATCATGCGGCAAGGTAACTACTGTAACTTTAACAGGATATATCTGTATAATAGATGAAGTGTTTGAAAAACTCCAATTTCCAGAAGGAATCGTTTCCTACTTCTTTTTTTCATTTTCGAGATAATTCATTTGTAATTGATTTGAAACAATTTCTGTATCTGAAATTTAACCTAAATTGATGTATATATCTTCAAATTTTAATAGTATGGAAGAAAGAAAATAAAAACAGAATTTAATCTTTGACCTTATTCTATGTTACCACATTTCTTTTTGACGACATCGGTATTTCAAAAGTACTATTTTTTTCCGAATCCAATGATATACAATAAAGCCATATAGAATGTTTGTCGATTAAATCTAAACAAATATTGGGTCTGGTCACCGTCCTTTAAAAAGAACCATGATTTTCAAATTATAGTATGTTATTAAAAATTATATAAGAAGATGTGTAAAACAGTTTTTTTTGTAATTATTGTATTTTTGATGATGAAACATGTGAAATTACATACTACAGTACATGTATTCGATACACATTTTGAAAATAAAGTAATACTTGATAAATCAATTAAGTCATATGGATACATGTATAATAAGATATAGATATAAATATTACAAAAAGATTTTGTTAATTAATCAAATAAATTAAATAAAAGCTGCTTCTAACAAATGCCATTTCTGATCCATTCTTATTTTTTGTACAGGGGTTAAGAAACATACAGAGTATTTTTCTATATTAATCCAATATTTTAAATATTCTACCCCACCACATTTTGTGGGGAATATGTTCTTACATCTACATTTGTATATATAATATTTGAAATACAACAAAATATTGTTAACTATTTTACTGTTGACAAAATCATCAGACACACATAAAATGACTTCTTTTGCACTGAAAGGCAGAAGAATGCCATAATTTTTATTCCAATCTATAACGGATAGCCAGAAGTTTTGTGATACATTACATTCCCAAAAATTGTGAAAAATATTTTCTTTATTTCTGAACAAAAAATACAAAGTTCAGTTTCTTTTAATTTACATTTCAATAAAAATGAATTACATGGTAGAATCCTATGAACAATCTTAAATTGGAAGTTTTGCAAAAAAGAGTTTCTGGTTATGATGAAGGGCATGGAATAAATAGCATTCCAATCCTCAATCTGTATATCTAAATCTCTATCCCATTTTTCACGGGAAGATAAAGATAACACTTTATTATCCTCCAAAAATAATGTATAGAAACATTTACAAGATTTTGGTTCCTTTTTAACTTTATCTATTAATGTATTTTCAATAATTTCCAGTTTTGAACTACCTTCTATTATACTTTTCCATCTCTTTGGAATCGAACTTAAAATACTATAAAATTCTACAAAGTTAGTATTGATATCATACTTTTTTTTAAATTCATCATATGAGAATAATGTATTATTATCTGACATAAGATCATTAATGAAGAATATACTATTTTCAACATATTTGAACCTCAAAATCATCTTGCCATCTATTTTGATGTTTGGATTCAGCCATATGGACTGGGTAAAAATTTCAGTATTGTTTTCAGCTTTAAGCTTATTTTTTAACTTGGAAAATTTTACCAGGATATCATGCCAAAATGGATTAACTTTTTCTGCTAAATAAAGTAAACCTTCCTGACTTAAGTGTAAAATCTTGTCCCCCCCAAATTTTTGTATATAACTAAGTAGCAAGACTTTCCAAGGAGAGTAGTTTTGGGGATCTAATAATTTATACAGTCAAGACATTTTTACACTATAGCAAAAAAAATAAATATTTGGCATCTTAAGACCACCGTCACAGTGTTCGGACATTATCACTGCCCTTTTCACTTTATCAGTTTTTCCTTTCCATAAAAAGTTAAAAAATATATTCTGAATCTCCCTCAAAACCCCTTCTGGGGGGTTAGGAAGGACAGTCAGAACTTGGACCAAAATGGGAAGTGCTAAAGTCTTAATAACTACAACCCTCCCAATATATGTCAGTTCTCTATAAGCCCAAGTATTGAGTAATGACTTGATACTGTTTATCTTGGCTGTAAAATTACTTAGAGTTTTATCCATTTTAGCAAGTTCAAACCATATACCTAGTAGTTTAAACCTCCCAGAATGGTTCCAAACAAGATTTTTTTCTGGCAAAAGTTTTTCCATACTTCCCTTTTTTGACCCAATCCATACGGCTTCGGTTTTGTCGACATTTTGTCCAGCACATTCTGAAAATTTATCAAACAAGTATAAACACTGATTTAGGGATTTTTGGTTACCATCCAGGACTACGGAAGAATCATCAGCGTATTGACTCAACAGAAATTCAGAGTCATTAATTGTTACACCTGCAACCTCAGGGACATTTTTAATAGCTGCACTTAGTAATTCTAGCACTAAAATAAATTGGTAAGGAGACAGAGGATCCCCTTGACGGACCCCCCTTTTTAATGAACAAAATTCTGAAATATAACCATTATTCAACACAGCACTAGAAGCATCACAGTAGCAAGCCTTAATCCAATTTATAAATGTATGGTCAAATCCATAAAACTGCAAAGCCTCATATATGAAAGACCATTCGACTGTGTCGAAAATTTTTTCAAAATTGACTAAAAGTAAAAGTCCAGGAATGTCGTCTTCTTCCATCTTTTCCATTAGATCATAAATAAATCTAGTACATTCGCCAATATACCTACCTTTAAGAAAACCTTTTTGTGTTTGACTAAATATATTTACCAAGACCTTTTTAAATCTATTTGCTAGACTGGCTGTAGCTATCTTATAGTCTACACACAGCAGTGTGATAGGTCGCCAGTTCTTAAGATAAAACTTTGACTTACCCTCCTTTTGGTATACAGGTAATGAGTCCCTGTCTTTGAGTGATAGAGAACTTTTTTAAACAGTTGGTGTAAAATATACTCTGGTTAATACTGAAAATTAATTGTCGGTGAAAGATAAAGCCAGAACATTATACTTTTTTTTAAAATATTGACACTTATATTAAATTGAATAGAAAATAACTCCGATGTATGTTACTGTGATAGAAACAATAAGACAAAATAGAACAAAAACAGCACGAGGATTTCTAAAAAATAGGTCAGACTGTTATTTGTTTAGCGTCGGTACAAGTTGGGAATCAATTAAACCTGTTAAGATTTCTAACATGGGAATGAAACGGAAGCAATCCTCTCGAATCCAATTCATTATAGCTACTAAGTATATCTATTTTGTTGTGATGTCATGCTATTGTTTTCAAAAAAGGGAGAAGGTTTGGATCCATTAAAACGTTTAATCCCGCAATGTTTGCACCTGTCCTTAGTCAGGAATCTGATGTACTGTAGATGTCGTTTGTTTATTAAATTTATACGTGTTTCTCGTTTCTCGTTTTTTTATATAGATTAGACTGTTGGTTTTCCCGTTTGAATGGTTTTCCACTAGTAATTTAAGGGCCCTTTAAACCTTGTTTTTCGGTGTGAGCCAAGACTCCGTGTTGAAGGCCGTACATTGACCTAATATGGTTTACCTATTTTTTAAATTGTTATTTCAATGGAGAGTTGTCTCATTGCCACTCACACCGCATCTTCCTATAACTATCAATGGTCTTTCAAAATACAAATGCCAACAATAACAACTTGTGAGACCTGTGTTTTATGCATTCATATCAATGGTTCATCATCAATTTCTTTGTCTGTTGAAACCTTAAAGATTTTTACACCACAGTGTGTTGTTAATAAAAGGACATAAAATAACTATAAACTGTGTATAAAAAAAAACCCAGCTTCTAACCCAATAAGGAATATATACAATAACCATGCAATTAATTGTAATTGTTCATATTCCTTGAAATGTATAGGATGTAAGATAATTGTTTAATTCCGTTTTGCTACTTTCTGTGACAGAAACTAAGGCCATATTTGCATCGAGAAAAACAACAGCGGATACTTTTGTTTGAATTTAGTTTTCACACATTATTGTTACATTACTCGATTTTATGTCATCTCACAATAACACAAAAAACTGAAGACTGTGCAAAACGAACCATGCAAAAAACGACGTTGATTTTGGTTGATCAAGGAGGATGAATAGTTTTAGTATCAAATGTGGCATCTTATGGGTTGGTCATGGAAGTATTAAATCCACAGATAAATCGTCTTTGATAAACTTATGTTTGAGGGTCAAGATGACGTAATTGTGGTCACGATAATGGAGACATATCCGTCTTTTTTTATTACTTACAATTGATCTTATCTAAGCTCTATCTACATTTAAACAAACGACAAAGACTGATCATGGGTTTACTCTGAACTCATCATTTGAAACATCCCATTTGTGGACCTATTCAGGCCGTAAAATGATCTATAGTTGTTAAATTCTGTGTCATTGTGATCTCTTGTGGATAGTTGTCTCATTGGCAATCGTTTCACATCTTTATTTTCTTTTCTGTTAGAGATGTTGCAAATGTTCTTAAAGGCACATAGAGCGTGTTACTACGATATTTGACTGAGCATGGTTTTGTAATTGTAAACCCTGCACAACTGTAATGTAACGAATGCACAATTCTAGAAAGGATTAACTCTAGGACCAGGGGGAAGTTTTTAGTTTTAGTTGCACAACAACATTCAGAACTAAAAACATCGTTATTACATTTAGTAAATTTTCCGAAATTTTCAGACAAGCGGCCATGTTACAGTACTCGGTGTTTAATAAAGAACATTTCCTAAAAATCATTTTGAAAAAACTAAAAGGAAGAAATAATCTTTTGTAAAATTGTTATTGAATTCTGTCAGTTCAGGAGCAGTAACAGATATAATCAATGGAATATACGGTCGATCAGATAGGCAACTCCGAAGCTGTACATACAAAACGATCAATATTCTAGGGAATTTTATTAGATTTCAGAGTGCACAACGGTTTGAAGTATTCAGTGAACATGTACATGTATCTTCATGTTTGTTCACACGGAATAATTAAAATGCGGCATCTAAACCAGCATATAAAATGTTAGTCCTAGACCAATGACAGCCAGGTTGACAATAATACTTCCGGCACCTGTAAAGAAAAATAAACAAGTTAAGTTAAAACCTGTGTAACTTTTTAATATGTTAACTGGGAAATATAAAACAGGTACATAATGATTATATGATATTTTGTTGAACGTCAACTCGTATTGCTCCCTTTCTGAAAAACAAAATGCTAGAACAGTTTTATAATAAAATTAACGATACCAATTTTCTTGCACGAGATGCGCATTTCGACAATACATGTCTCTTAAATGATGCTCGTGGCCAAAATATTTGAAATCCAAAGCTTATATAAATGATGAAGAACTATAATCCAAAAGATCCAAAAAGTATAGCCAAATCTTATATTTCAACATGCCCTAACAAACGTTCTGTGATAATTTGACAAAAGGTCCATTTTAGTGTCGGCACCCTAATAATAATTTCCAAATAACATATATCAAACAAAAAGAAAATGAAAGACAGTCATTTTTGCGACAATTATATAGAAAATTTTCAACCAAGAGGGAACTTAAAGAAATATTTCACCATTTAGATGAACCTGTTTTAAACAGATGTAAAAAAAAAAGTACTATTTAGTTAAATTAACATATGCTTGTCATTTGTATTGGACTAATTTATCAGTAATCTTATAGTCCAGATGGTATTAATTTTTTTTTTGACAGAATAAATATTTTATTTAAGTGTACGACAAGGCACAACTTGTTTTGAATTTTTAAAATGTTCTTAATTATCAGATTTAACGTCGGATTCTTATTAAACTCAGTTGAATTTGTGTTTTTGTTGATTGACAGCGGTTGTTACTTAAACTTTTCTACACCTACGTGTTTTTATGTCCAAGAAAAAGTAAAATAACACAAGAAAACCCAGTCAAATTCAAAATTGAAAGTCCCTTGAAGTTATCAAATGGCAAAATCATATAGTTCAAACTCATCAAAGGACTAGAAAACAACTCATATGCTTGACTTGGTACAGTTGATGCTGTTTATTCCCTTCAACTGATTTATTTTATACTTACAAACTGAAATAGTTTGAATTCCAATGGGAGTTAGATATTCCAAGACTGTGAGTAGTCTTTTTTCTATGTTATAATTATACTTTTAAGGAAGAAACAATTCGGCAAAAGTACATATTTATGACTTTGTACGTCAAACACGAATTTCGCAAGATAAGACACATCCATGACATCAATTGGAAACATTTTGAAATTATTAAACGTGTTGTTTTCATTTTTTGATTATAGTTCAAAGTAGAGCAAAGGATGATTACAATTAATAATATTTACCACAGCCTTGCTGGGCCGCTTTAGCACGTGCATCGGTATCACTGTTATCCAAATTGCAATTCCGTGCAGCACATTCCAGATATGCATTTGCTGCACTGCTTTTAAAAAAGAAACGAGGTTTACATTATTAATGTGCGGTATTATTACTTGAATTAATAGTTTTGTTTGAAATTTTGTTTGTGAATAATATTCATTTAGTATCGAAGTTAAAATTTAAAAATAAATTTGCCTTTGGTTATTTTTATTGAAGGTGAAACTGTTTATCATTTAATCCTACTTTTTATTTTATCGCATGTTATATGTAGGTAAAAGGACTGTTATCCGTAGAGTGTTGCTTAAGTGTGCAAAAAAAGACAAGAAATATGCACAACAAAATCTGACCTGCAATATTTCTCCTTTTCAAGTCTAACCTCGCCCGCAAATGCTGTGGTGCAGGCATCACAAGTCCCTATAGCTTTGTAGTAAATGTAAATAATTTAGCTTTTATCTTATTTCATAGAATTTTTTCTTTTTTGATTTTCATTTACTTGATAACAGGAAAAAAATCATAAATAGTGAATTCTGAGGAAATAAAAAACAGAGAGTTCCTTATCCATGTTATCAAATGGCAATTTCAAAAGTTCAAGCACATAAATCGAGTGAACAATTGTCCTATTCCTGAATTGGAACAGGCATTTTTGTTGTTGTAGACAGTAGTGTATTTATCATGGTTTTAGCTGAACCTCCGAATTTGCCATACGATAAATAAAACAGCAAAACAGGCACTCTTTTTGTGAATTTATGTGTAAAAAAGTACATTAACAAAAATATTGAATTCCAGTGCTCGAATGAGAAAATCAAAAGCTGAAACACATCTAACGAATGAATAACAACTATCATATTCCTGCATTGGTACATGAATTTTAAAAGTAGGGTGTTTGAAAGATAAACCTGGTTTTATAGCTAGCTAAACCTTTTGATTTGCATGAAAATAATCGACCTGGCATTAAATGTAAAATAGTTTTTTATTTTATGTATTTTCAAATATTCTTGATTTTCTTTAACTAAAAGGGGTGCCTATTTAATGCAGGGCTTTACTATACTCGGTTCAATGTATGTTAGTATCTATAGAGGCTGTTTTAAATAGTACTCTTGAGTTAACAGAAGCTAGCAATTTGTATGGGACTCATTTAGCAGACAACTTGAGTAAACTTTGCTTTTAATTTGTATTTCAATGGAAGGACACAAGATAAAGATTTTTACAGAAAATATCAACGTGAAACTCGTCAAATTACTACGCTTGACATTTTAGTTCCACGCATCGTGAAAGGGGTAAAGTTGCACATTCCCCTTTTTTTTAAATTAAGAAGATTGAACCAACAGATTTTTTTGTTTATGTTAGTTTACTTGATTAAACGGGGTGCTGATTTAATGTACGATCCTTTTAGACTCGGTTGAATATAGTTAGCCATAAAAGGCCCCCGAAATGACAATGTAAATAATTCAGACGAGACAGCTTAGTCTATGTACTAAAAATGTACGAAACAAAATACGTAACAGAAAAACAAACGATAACCACGAAATTACAGGCTCCTGACTTGGGGAAGTCACATACATACAGCATGTGACGGGTTTATACATGTAAGCTGGATCCCAACCCTCCTGGCGCATTGGTGTAACAGTTCAACATACTAGCATACTATAAAATCAGTTGAATAAGGCAAAACTCATCAGATGGATACAAATACCTTATCCGAGTACTTGTATATCCCAACAACAAAAAGACACTATGTACAGATATGGGAGTACTCGCAATGACTATCAGCTAGTTCAACGTAATAAAATAAATCATGCATCTTAGACTAAATATATCATGTTTTGAGTAGACACACATTACGTATATCAATAAAGAAATGATTAAAAGTGCAAATAACATAACAAGTGCTATATAAAAAGAAAAATCTTACCTGCATAGTTTCCCCTTGTCTTGTTCTGCGTTTGTTATTCCGCTCGTGAAAGTGGTGGCACAAGCAGCACACTCAGCCTCAGTTTCTGAATAAAGAATGATTCAACATATTTTAAGTTTTATTTAAGAGTAACCTATGATTAAGTTTAGTCTTAAGAATTTATTTTTAGAAAAGAAACCCACACCTAAAAAATAAGATACGTCCTCTGGACTATTATGTTTAGCATTGAACAACACATTTATCACAAAGTGACACAGAACACCGCAATTATAATATCTTTCAAATATTAAAACTTAATGTAGCTCAGCCGATATAAAATTCTGGTGGTGAACGTACAAAAGTTATTTGTTGTGACAAGCAACCACAAGTCGCAATCATGGCTCACAAATTAAATTTAGTTTTGTTTTCGAAATGAGCTAACAGTTTTAATGGGTGATGTATTCAAATTCCTGTTGATATGATCAGTCTTTTTGAGTTCATGCACATTGTTTATTTGTTACCTTTAGTTGTATTTATTGAGATTTTTACATCGTAAACAAGGTTGCCTTAATTTTGCATAACACGTTCATCACAAAATTGATATAATATCACATAAAAGGTAAGTGTTGTTATTTGATTTTAATTAGTACTTTTTTATTGATATCAATTATGTTTGGCTATATTTACATTTCTTTTAAAATGAAAGGAAAACTTTTTTCAACTATGCACGGTCGGGTAAACTTCTCTAAATATATCGTTATATATCGTTATATCGTAAATTTTATTTCCACCCTGTAATGATTGTTTATGATAGGACAATACATACAAATTTGAAAATAAGAATTGTCAATATTTTACTGACAGAAAAAAATGACATTTTATCGTCAACATAAAAAATGTCTAAAGAGACAACAAATTTTTTTAAGAAAGAAATATCTTACCTTGCATGATTATACTGATATAGACAAGACAAATACTGAGAATAATGACAGACAGGGTGTACATCTTCGTAGTTTGAACTCTGTACACACAAAAAAATAACAAAAAACTCAAAACACGACACACAATCTAATCAAATATAATAACAACAATAAAAATCAAGCTGAAAATATCAATAAAACTCGAAACATTTACACAATATAACAACCTAATAATAAGTTCAACCCGGAAGAGGAAACACACAAAAAATATTGAAGAGAAAAATAATCGGTACTCTAAAAGAAACGAAAAGTTAAAAATTATAAATATAAAAAAGAAGATGTGGTATGATTGCCAAGAGACAACTATCCACAAAAGACCAACAGGACACAAACATTAACAATTATATATAAACGACCCCGATAAGACAATTGAAGCGAGTAAACTAACGGCCTTATTTATTTAAAAAAATGAACGAAAAACAAATATGTAACACATAAACAAAAAACACACGACTTTGATCATAGATTAGCATGGTTATTTGTGTTTTTTTTAGATAAGACATGCACATTGAAACAAATTAACAATTTTATTTTTGAAAGAAAACTACGCAAATAGCCTAATAATTTCGATTTTTTTATAAATTATTTCCTGTTTGGTAAAATTAAATATTGATGATGTCGATTACTTTAAAGTCTTCTGTAACCACAAGCCTAAAATATTTTTTATGATTGGCAATTTGTAAATTTGACAAATTATAACTTGCTCCACCCACTTTATACTTGTGTCCAATCAATTGACAAGTGGTGTTCCAAACTTAGTTTACAATGTAATAGTACAAAAATGTATCATTGGTTAATTCATATGAGTTATATAATACAAAACAAAAGAGAGAAAGATATCAAGGGGAAATAAAAATCTAAAAATGTAACATATTAAAGAAAATATAAATGGTAAATTACAAAACGCCATTGATTGTCTGGCTTGAGATGGATTTTGTTCAGTATTCAGGAGTATATTTTTCTTTGCGACTGTTTATTTGCCCCGCTGCATTTGAATAACGCATTTGATTTCTTATAAGTTATTCTTTGTATTTATAGCATAAACGGCCAAACCTGAAAAGTAAGGTTTTATATACTAATTTTGATTTTTTGTTTTTAGTTGCAATATCAAGAAATTGTTGAACTGTTTTTTTCACATTAAAGCATTAAAATTTACACTATGAACCGAATAAATTAAAAGATATATAACGAAAATATGTTAAGGGGCTGAACGAAAGCAGACAATAACCTAACAGAAATTACACTATAAATTGATGAATATTCACAAAGCTAATAACTTAAAGACCCATTACGTGGTTTTGTTTATTCATCCCATAGTCTCTGTTATTTCAAGCACATGTCAACCTGTCCGTGCCAGTAACCGATAAGCATTTTACTAGTTTTGAATTATTTTTTAATATTTGAAACAAATTCATACAATTTGAAATTGAAGATTTGTTAAACGATGGTAAACAAACTAAATATTCCTGTCAAAAAATATTGACTGTGCAGAAAATTCAAATTGAGACAATAATAATATCATTTATTATTTTTGATCATTAACTTTACGTAAAACTTTGCGTACTAATAATATTGTTAATTTTTACATAGACCATTTACAAGTTTTCAAAAAATTCCTTAATTAAAAGGGCATTTTTATAAGAAATAGAAAAGTTATTTCATTCGAATTAAATGTTCACCAGAAACCTATATTTATGCTGTTCACACTAACCAGTCGTGCGTTTACTGAAGTTAAAACTGGCCATATTAATATTAAGTTAAATATGATCAAAACTATTTAATTTTAAATTAGCTTTGAGAAGTTTGAAATTCGAAATCTTCCAATGTTAGAAATCTCGTATGAAGTATAAATAAACTATTGTCTCGTAATACGGATTGTTCAGAAAATCACAACGCTACGAAATGTAACTTGATTAAGATTTAAAGCAAAAAGATAGTATTGATGAGTTTTGTTTATACACGGAAGTAATAAGTAAGACACACAAAGTAAGCGAGGAAACCTTGCATAGACGATACAATATTGAAAAAGGAAGCTTTCGAACAATATTTTAACTCATTCAGCACATATCTAAGAAAATGCTGACAAACAAATTGTGTTTTCCCTTTTGTATAATACTTGACTGACAAATCCAGTGTCCTGTGTTTAGTAGATTTAATGATCAAAATCTCATATTTTTACTCAAAATAGTAATGTTTCGTGTTGATATTTTATCAGTTTCCTTATTGTCATCCTTGTCATCTTTAGACTGAAGATGCAAGTTCGGTTTTCTATAATCGAAAAAAATATGATAAAATAAAATATTTTGTCTTAAAAAGCAATGTCCTTATAATGTATGCAATATGTGTTAAATACAATACAGTTAGAATTATCGTAATAAAATATGCTGATCGACCAATTTTTTGATGGGATCCTTTTGCTTTATGTTTAGTTTTATATGTCCTTTCTTATGTACTATCATGTATCTGTTTGTCTTTTTCTATTTGAAGCCTTGGTGTTGTCAGAACTAAGACTAACATCTACTAATAGATATCTACAAATATAGTTTTGATGAACTAAAATAGTAAGATACGTGTTAGAGTATCCTTATACATGCGATGAACTTAAAATGTGTATATAAGTTTGTGATCCCAATGAAACGAATAACGTAATTATTAAATCAAAAAGTGTTCTTTGTTCCAGTTGTATGATAAGTTCATGTACAGAATGCATAACGTTTAAGTACAGAACAAACTTTTTTTTTTAATATAGAAAAAATGTATCCTCGATTTTTGAACGTACTTACTACTAAATGTAGGTCATTTTCTAAACAATAATTCTAAACTTGTTTACTGGCAAAGATTTTCATTTTTATAAATTGAATTAGTTTAAGGTACACAAGGTCATATATGAGTTTGCACAAGAAAAATTATCAGTTTAATTATAATTTTGTTTAATTATATATAATGCATGCAAACTCAAAAGCCTTCTATGTCATACCAACAATGCATTTTATGTTGATTTGCTTATTTGTACGCTGCAAAAAGTAAGATAAAAATCGTGTTGCTTTATCACTAATGGACACACAACTGTTTTACTTGATATTTTGGATCTTTGGAACTAAAAGAGAAATAGTCGCGTTAACCTTGGAATGCATCTAGTTCATGTTATTGAATCTGTTTATCTTCCCTTGGCAATAGTATGTTGTAATAAACATCCTGGAAAATAGTTTTAATCTTATCATGATAAGAAAGTCGGGTACAATTATTTGTAAATGCATTATTCTGTCCTTTCGTAGAATGATACAGAAACGAAAATACTATTCGCTTATAATTTCATTATTTTTATTTTTCCAAACCTGAATGTATAAATCAACATAAATATCACTAGAGAACAAAATATATTGGTCAGGAAAAATATTCTTGAAATCGTAACAGAGTAGGCGTGTTTGAATAAAAGAAAATAACAAAATTGGGTTTATATTTAGGACTCAAATATATGATGGGTTGAAGATCTATCGTGGCAGATTCCAAATCTATGGTAAATGTAGCATCGTACAATTATCTATCTATTTAAAATTTGTGCAATCTAAATCTATGGCGTTTTCAATTTTTAAAACGCATGACAGATATTTTGTAAATGAAGGACCAGTCAGTACATATCAGAACAATGATATCGAAATTCCCTGAAACAAGTCGATAAAATATACTTTAGAGTGAAATTCAGCATACGAAAAACGAATCAGGGGTACGAATAGTAACAATATCCATTAGCATTTGTGAAATGAAGACATATTTAAGGGATAAGTATTGGCTTCACTGTTTGACCCTTCATTAAATCAAATTCCTTTACAACCCAAATATGAGTTTTGACCTCTTTCCCTATATTTAATTGAACGTTAATGAATATTTTTAAGCGATGATGATTAATGTCAAAAGTCTTGTTATGAACAATGTCTTGCCACAAACACGTGTCGTTCTTAAAAAGAGCATACAAATAATTGAAAATAACGTAAATTTGGTTAAAGAGGGATAACTCCTGTCATTTTCACATTTGATTTTTGTAGATGTAATATAAGAATTGATAATGATTTAATCTAATTCGGAGGTAATAAAACATTAAACATTTTAAACAGAAGCTTTTTTACTAATAAATTGTATAATTGTCTTACCAAGTATTGTACATGGTATACCATGTAAAAAAAGAAGTGCACATGTTTTTACATGTAAAACGAATTGTACATATTATAACATATAGAATAGTATTGTACATATTATAACTTGTACAATGCAGAAAAAAGAAGGTTATAACATGTACAAAAATAGGTCGTTCGTGTTGTAACAGAGGGGCAAAAGATACCACAGGAGAAGTCAAACTTAAAAATCGAAAATAAACTGACAAAGCCTTTGCTTAAAATTAAAAAGACAAACAAACAAATAATTTTACACAAAAACGATATAGAAAACTGATCAACACGAACCCTACTAACAACTTGGAATGATCTCAGGTTCTCCGTAAGGGATCCTGTTCTACGTGTGACACCGGTCGTATTGCTCTTGTTATTACAATTCAGGTAAAAAGTCTAATTTGGCAAGTCACATTCATAAAAAGAGAAGGAGATTGCAGATACGACGTAAGAAACATATCCGATATAATCTGTGAAATGGTTATTCCATAAAGGTCAACCAAATCATGATGGCGTCCGCAAAATTTACAAAGGGATGATTTCAACATCCCAATTTGGAACTCTTGGTTTAATAGGTTCCTTGTGATCAGCAACCATCACGAAAAGCATGACAGGGAATGCTAGCGCGAGAATATCGTGTCAATTGCGAGATATATACTCCATATGCAGGCGCTGATGGAATGTTGCGCATACAAATTGAAAGTTCACAACTCGAATGCTGAAATCAAGTCAAGATATGAGGCAGACTTAACTGTATTTGACACCTCAGGTTTTCTGATTTGAAGTTCTGGTTTGCTTTTACGTGTCCATGATGATATCATGAAACTGTAATAGATATCGACAAAAGATATTCATTGAATTATTAGTGGAGGTCTGTCGCAATAGGAAGTTAATGTGCAGTACAAGCGAAGAGGTAATATTCCCTATGATATTTCTCCCCTTGAATGTAAAAAATAAGATGTATTGCAAGAAATGTGTGGTCTTTTGATATGATGTTCAATCTTGATGACCTTGATATTCAGGTCAAGGTCATATGTCAATTTGACGTTTTAGATTTTAACCTTTGCTTTTATTTCATATGTATATGATAAAGCCTTGTGACTTTAATCATTTGATTGCAAGCGTAGCCTTTCTTTGTACTTTCAAGATGGCAAAGTATATAAAACCCATTTTTATAGTGCAATTAAACTATCATATAATTATGTGAAAGATATTAAAACCGTTAAAATTGTCCTCTCTTATCTAATATAAAAATGTAAAGAAACATCGGACTGTTGGAATCAACAAGTAAAATAAGCTAACATTTGACACTAGAAATGACACATCGAGTTCTAACATTTTTATATCAAAATATATCGTTTGAGGCTGTCTGAACATTTGGCTTTTATTGACATTTGCTATTCTTTTTTTCTCGTACCCATCAGTTGAAATCTTTCGCAAAGTTGTCTTATTGGCATTCATAATACATCTTGAATGTTTATATTAAAATGGATAAAAGAAAACTGATACAAGTTACTTTGATAGAAACCTTTTGACAAACTAAAACAAAAACAGTTCAAGTAAAGGCAAATGTCTAAACTATAAGTCTGACTGTATTTCGTTTGGTGACGATAGAAGTTATGAATGAATTAAACTTGTTAATGTTTCTAACAAGGTAATGCAGCGGAAGCAATCACTTCATTGAGATTTCCGTATCTTCTAAGTATCTTAAGCTTTATGTCCATTGACCTTGTTAAGTTGAAAAGTTATATAGAAAGTATACAAATATAATTGATTACAATATTTGTGGTTCAAATACAATTTAACAATATTATTTCAATGATGTTGTCTGTTGTTTTTCCTTGTCTTTGATTGTCTCATGGTGTTAAAGCATACCGGCGAACACAAAATTGACGGCTAACGTCCCTTTAAATAAGCAGTTACTACGTTAGTAATGCAGTATGACAGTGAACAACATTCAAATTCAAAACTGTATTAATGTCTTTAGCATAAAACACTCTTTAGACTCATTCAATGACGCATCGATAAACATCACTCGGGATAACAGTCATACGATGAAATAATGTGTTAAATGTTTGATGATTTCTATGTAGAACTGTACCAGCAGCGCATATCTGTGAGTTTATTCGCTATTTAAGAGCATATTAACATGTACGTCACAAGTCAAACTATCTTCTCTACAAGGATAATATTTTGTTTACGGTGTAAATTGCATGTTTCATAGGTCATTCTCAGGTTCTCATTTGTTAAACGATGGTAAACAAACTAAATATTCCTGTCAAAAAATATTGACTGTGCAGAAAATTCAAATTGAGACAATAATAATATCATTTATTATTTTTGATCATTAACTTTACGTAAAACTTTGCGTACTAATAATATTGTTAATTTTTACATAGACCATTTACAAGTTTTCAAAAAATTCCTTAATTAAAAGGGCATTTTTATAAGAAATAGAAAAGTTATTTCATTCGAATTAAATGTTCACCAGAAACCTATATTTATGCTGTTCACACTAACCAGTCGTGCGTTTACTGAAGTTAAAACTGGCCATATTAATATTAAGTTAAATATGATCAAAACTATTTAATTTTAAATTAGCTTTGAGAAGTTTGAAATTCGAAATCTTCCAATGTTAGAAATCTCGTATGAAGTATAAATAAACTATTGTCTCGTAATACGGATTGTTCAGAAAATCACAACGCTACGAAATGTAACTTGATTAAGATTTAAAGCAAAAAGATAGTATTGATGAGTTTTGTTTATACACGGAAGTAATAAGTAAGACACACAAAGTAAGCGAGGAAACCTTGCATAGACGATACAATATTGAAAAAGGAAGCTTTCGAACAATATTTTAACTCATTCAGCACATATCTAAGAAAATGCTGACAAACAAATTGTGTTTTCCCTTTTGTATAATACTTGACTGACAAATCCAGTGTCCTGTGTTTAGTAGATTTAATGATCAAAATCTCATATTTTTACTCAAAATAGTAATGTTTCGTGTTGATATTTTATCAGTTTCCTTATTGTCATCCTTGTCATCTTTAGACTGAAGATGCAAGTTCGGTTTTCTATAATCGAAAAAAATATGATAAAATAAAATATTTTGTCTTAAAAAGCAATGTCCTTATAATGTATGCAATATGTGTTAAATACAATACAGTTAGAATTATCGTAATAAAATATGCTGATCGACCAATTTTTTGATGGGATCCTTTTGCTTTATGTTTAGTTTTATATGTCCTTTCTTATGTACTATCATGTATCTGTTTGTCTTTTTCTATTTGAAGCCTTGGTGTTGTCAGAACTAAGACTAACATCTACTAATAGATATCTACAAATATAGTTTTGATGAACTAAAATAGTAAGATACGTGTTAGAGTATCCTTATACATGCGATGAACTTAAAATGTGTATATAAGTTTGTGATCCCAATGAAACGAATAACGTAATTATTAAATCAAAAAGTGTTCTTTGTTCCAGTTGTATGATAAGTTCATGTACAGAATGCATAACGTTTAAGTACAGAACAAACTTTTTTTTTTAATATAGAAAAAATGTATCCTCGATTTTTGAACGTACTTACTACTAAATGTAGGTCATTTTCTAAACAATAATTCTAAACTTGTTTACTGGCAAAGATTTTCATTTTTATAAATTGAATTAGTTTAAGGTACACAAGGTCATATATGAGTTTGCACAAGAAAAATTATCAGTTTAATTATAATTTTGTTTAATTATATATAATGCATGCAAACTCAAAAGCCTTCTATGTCATACCAACAATGCATTTTATGTTGATTTGCTTATTTGTACGCTGCAAAAAGTAAGATAAAAATCGTGTTGCTTTATCACTAATGGACACACAACTGTTTTACTTGATATTTTGGATCTTTGGAACTAAAAGAGAAATAGTCGCGTTAACCTTGGAATGCATCTAGTTCATGTTATTGAATCTGTTTATCTTCCCTTGGCAATAGTATGTTGTAATAAACATCCTGGAAAATAGTTTTAATCTTATCATGATAAGAAAGTCGGGTACAATTATTTGTAAATGCATTATTCTGTCCTTTCGTAGAATGATACAGAAACGAAAATACTATTCGCTTATAATTTCATTATTTTTATTTTTCCAAACCTGAATGTATAAATCAACATAAATATCACTAGAGAACAAAATATATTGGTCAGGAAAAATATTCTTGAAATCGTAACAGAGTAGGCGTGTTTGAATAAAAGAAAATAACAAAATTGGGTTTATATTTAGGACTCAAATATATGATGGGTTGAAGATCTATCGTGGCAGATTCCAAATCTATGGTAAATGTAGCATCGTACAATTATCTATCTATTTAAAATTTGTGCAATCTAAATCTATGGCGTTTTCAATTTTTAAAACGCATGACAGATATTTTGTAAATGAAGGACCAGTCAGTACATATCAGAACAATGATATCGAAATTCCCTGAAACAAGTCGATAAAATATACTTTAGAGTGAAATTCAGCATACGAAAAACGAATCAGGGGTACGAATAGTAACAATATCCATTAGCATTTGTGAAATGAAGACATATTTAAGGGATAAGTGTTGGCTTCACTGTTTGACCCTTCATTAAATCAAATTCCTTTACAACCCAAATATGAGTTTTGACCTCTTTCCCTATATTTAATTGAACGTTAATGAATATTTTTAAGCGATGATGATTAATGTCAAAAGTCTTGTTATGAACAATGTCTTGCCACAAACACGTGTCGTTCTTAAAAAGAGCATACAAATAATTGAAAATAACGTAAATTTGGTTAAAGAGGGATAACTCCTGTCATTTTCACATTTGATTTTTGTAGATGTAATATAAGAATTGATAATGATTTAATCTAATTCGGAGGTAATAAAACATTAAACATTTTAAACAGAAGCTTTTTTACTAATAAATTGTATAATTGTCTTACCAAGTATTGTACATGGTATACCATGTAAAAAAAGAAGTGCACATGTTTTTACATGTAAAACGAATTGTACATATTATAACATATAGAATAGTATTGTACATATTATAACTTGTACAATGCAGAAAAAAGAAGGTTATAACATGTACAAAAATAGGTCGTTCGTGTTGTAACAGAGGGGCAAAAGATACCACAGGAGAAGTCAAACTTAAAAATCGAAAATAAACTGACAAAGCCTTTGCTTAAAATTAAAAAGACAAACAAACAAATAATTTTACACAAAAACGATATAGAAAACTGATCAACACGAACCCTACTAACAACTTGGAATGATCTCAGGTTCTCCGTAAGGGATCCTGTTCTACGTGTGACACCGGTCGTATTGCTCTTGTTATTACAACTCAGGTAAAAAGTCTAATTTGGCAAGTCACATTCATAAAAAGGGAAGGAGATTGCAGATACGACGTAAGAAACATATCCGATATAATCTGTGAAATGGTTATTCCATAAAGGTCAACCAAATCATGATGGCGTCCGCAAAATTTACAAAGGGATGATTTCAACATCCCAATTTGGAACTCTTGGTTTAATAGGTTCCTTGTGATCAGCAACCATCACGAAAAGCATGACAGGGAATGCTAGCGCGAGAATATCGTGTCAATTGCGAGATATATACTCCATATGCAGGCGCTGATGGAATGTTGCGCATACAAATTGAAAGTTCACAACTCGAATGCTGAAATCAAGTCAAGATATGAGGCAGACTTAACTGTATTTGACACCTCAGGTTTTCTGATTTGAAGTTCTGGTTTGCTTTTACGTGTCCATGATGATATCATGAAACTGTAATAGATATCGACAAAAGATATTCATTGAATTATTAGTGGAGGTCTGTCGCAATAGGAAGTTAATGTGCAGTACAAGCGAAGAGGTAATATTCCCTATGATATTTCTCCCCTTGAATGTAAAAAATAAGATGTATTGCAAGAAATGTGTGGTCTTTTGATATGATGTTCAATCTTGATGACCTTGATATTCAGGTCAAGGTCATATGTCAATTTGACGTTTTAGATTTTAACCTTTGCTTTTATTTCATATGTATATGATAAAGCCTTGTGACTTTAATCATTTGATTGCAAGCGTAGCCTTTCTTTGTACTTTCAAGATGGCAAAGTATATAAAACCCATTTTTATAGTGCAATTAAACTATCATATAATTATGTGAAAGATATTAAAACCGTTAAAATTGTCCTCTCTTATCTAATATAAAAATGTAAAGAAACATCGGACTGTTGGAATCAACAAGTAAAATAAGCTAACATTTGACACTAGAAATGACACATCGAGTTCTAACATTTTTATATCAAAATATATCGTTTGAGGCTGTCTGAACATTTGGCTTTTATTGACATTTGCTATTCTTTTTTTCTCGTACCCATCAGTTGAAATCTTTCGCAAAGTTGTCTTATTGGCATTCATAATACATCTTGAATGTTTATATTAAAATGGATAAAAGAAAACTGATACAAGTTACTTTGATAGAAACCTTTTGACAAACTAAAACAAAAACAGTTCAAGTAAAGGCAAATGTCTAAACTATAAGTCTGACTGTATTTCGTTTGGTGACGATAGAAGTTATGAATGAATTAAACTTGTTAATGTTTCTAACAAGGTAATGCAGCGGAAGCAATCACTTCATTGAGATTTCCGTATCTTCTAAGTATCTTAAGCTTTATGTCCATTGACCTTGTTAAGTTGAAAAGTTATATAGAAAGTATACAAATATAATTGATTACAATATTTGTGGTTCAAATACAATTTAACAATATTATTTCAATGATGTTGTCTGTTGTTTTTCCTTGTCTTTGATTGTCTCATGGTGTTAAAGCATACCGGCGAACACAAAATTGACGGCTAACGTCCCTTTAAATAAGCAGTTACTACGTTAGTAATGCAGTATGACAGTGAACAACATTCAAATTCAAAACTGTATTAATGTCTTTAGCATAAAACACTCTTTAGACTCATTCAATGACGCATCGATAAACATCACTCGGGATAACAGTCATACGATGAAATAATGTGTTAAATGTTTGATGATTTCTATGTAGAACTGTACCAGCAGCGCATATCTGTGAGTTTATTCGCTATTTAAGAGCATATTAACATGTACGTCACAAGTCAAACTATCTTCTCTACAAGGATAATATTTTGTTTACGGTGTAAATTGCATGTTTCATAGGTCATTCTCTGATTATTTCTATCAACACAGAAGGAAGATGTCTGAATACAATCTCATCCATTTCCCAAGTGTAACATGGTATTGGTCCCATCGTTGGATATTTTATATCTGTGACGTGGAATCAGGGTCATAAATATCGAATTAAATATATGTTAAATCATTTAGGGTATGCTCAATTCAATTAAGCATATGCTGAATTATTAAGCTTATACAGAAATGTTGGTGCGTAATCAAGGACATCATAATTCTACAAATGTATTTCAGCATATGCTAAAATAATATCAGTATAAGCTGAACTCATTTCAGCATATGCTTAATCCATTTCATCATATCTATACTAAAACAAAATATAGCATAAACTAAATTGACGAACTTAAAGAAAAGATCATCCAATGATTGCAGTCGTTACATAATTCCAGAACAACCATTCTATGGGGTATATCAGGAAAGATTTTTTTATCATTATTATTTTTTTTTCAGCTTTGTTTTCGATCTTTCTCTGGTCAGTTTTTCTCAGATAATATCCTGCGTTTTTGTTAACTCAGCTCTTTGGTCCTCCCATGTTTTGGCTAATATTGAGATGCAGCCTATCGTCAAATATCATCAAAGCCCTCCCCCATCATTTTCAAATCAAATGGTGGCTTCCAAAATAAAAATGTTGACATTCAATGAGATCTAAATACAGACCAGTTGAAAGTGTTGTAACATCTTTACTATTCACTAGTAAGAGTAATCTCTAATTTTCAACATAATTTCTTAACTGATATGAGGGGTGACAGAAGGAAAGGGAGACTGTCTAATCTATATAAAAACCAGAAAGTACTAGGAACACTTTTGAACCACACCAACAAACGACAACAAATGTCCTGACTTCAGTGCAGGCGATTTGGTGTCACGATATCACAGTAGCATGGGTTCGAATCCCGGCGAGGGAGGAACCAAAAATTTGCGTAAGCAAATTTACAGATCTTACATTGTTGGGTTGATGTTTAGACGAGTAGTATATTGACGAGTTGTATATAGACGAGCTGTATATAGACGAGTTGTATATATATATGTGTGTACAAGATGTAAGTTTGTACAAATTATAATTTGTACAGGTTTTTTTGTACAAGTTATAGGTGTTTTGAGACACAACTTCTTGTACCAGGTGATTCAGGGTTATCTTCTTAAATTTACTAGTTCAATGTTTGAAATTCAAATTTATATACTTCAACCTAACATTTAGTGTTTTTCTCTTTGTCCTCAAAACGGAAATGAGGATACCTGAATGGTTTATATTATAATTTTATTTTTCTCCTGATACCATATTATTATCCATAAAAAGTCTTTTTGTAGTCTTATAACGTTTTTTATATCAATGTTCAGTATAAGATTGCATCGTGTAGTTGTAAAAATATGACAGACATATGCGAAACGAACGACTGTGTGCATGCATCATCCATTTGTGTTAAGCAGTTCATAAACATGATAAAACACTTTTAACTTGTACAAACAATCTGTACAAATTACAATTTGTACAGCATTACAACTTGTACACAACATAATATATATATATACAACTCGTCTAAACATCAAACGAACAATGTTAGATCTGTATATTTGCTTTCCGCTAGACCACACGACCTCCTGGGCTCTACTGTTATAAAGCTCTCGGTGGCCGTGTGTTACCTTTCCTCGTCGGTTTCAATCTAGCGTCGTACTACAGTACATGATATATAAGGCATTGAGATGTTATTTGTACAGATCAGCTCAATATCTATAGTAAAGGATCCTACAAATTAATGTAAGTTACAGTCACAGACAATAATTATATTTATAAGTACGTCTGAGTCAGTGACAACTCTACAACAGATTTATCCATCGGATCACCAGCAATGATAGATCTTAATATGAATTTAATACTAAGCAGAAAACGATAAAATGGTGACCAAGATTTTATGCCACAAACAGAAAGAGTCAATATTTTTATTGTACACCAGATCTAGATTTCGACAATATATGTCTCTTGAGTGATGTTACTGTTAGGGATCGAAACGGTATTTGGAAGGCCATATAATATATATTTATATATAAAATATAAGATGGACACTTCCCTTACGATTACTATGTACAATAAGGACTAAGTGTTAGGGAGGGGCATTAAAGTTCAACAAAAAGTATTAAGTGCTAGGAAGGGGACATTAAAGTTCAGCAATAAGTACTAAGTGCTAGGGAGGGGACATTAAAGTTCAACAATAAGTACTATGTGTTAGTGAGAGAACATTTAAGTTCAACAATAGGTACTAAATGCTAGGGAGGGGACATTAAAGTTCAACAATATGTACTAAGTGCTAGGGGGGAGGGGACATTTAAGTTCAACAATAAGTACTAAGTGCTAGGAAGGGGACATTTAAGTTCAACACTATGTACTAAGTGCTAGGGAGGGAGGGGACATTAAAGTTCAACAATAAGTACTAAGTGCTAGAGAGGGGACATTAAAGTTCAACAATAATACTAACTGTAAAAGATATTTATTTTCGAAAATTTAATAAAACAGATTTTAAAAAGGAAAGAATCCAAGCGTCGAAACAGATTTTTCTCATTTGTTCGTATTTTAATCAATCAGTTCAAATTTGCAAAGTAAATTAGAATGAGAGCAATAATCCTAAACAGTTTTGTAAACAAATACATATATATGTAGTTTATTCAAATTGATGTATAAAAATACGGTATCTAAACAAGCGCATAAAATGTAAGTCCTAAACCAAAGACAGCCAGGTTGAGGTGAATACCTCCTGCACCACTAACTGCAAAGAAAAACAAGTTATTTTAAGACATCTTTAAACATGGTCATCATATATAACAATACAACATTAAATGAACGTTAACGCGCTGAACGTTAACCTATATTGGACACACCTTCTCTTAAAAACTACAATGAATTAATAAAGGTGTCAAACGGAAATAAAATATACTGTAATGAAATTGTATGGTGAAATGGTGTCTTAAGCCACCCAAAGATAGGGCTATATAATTGTTTGTGCAACTTTTATATAATTAAGCTGATTCGTTGCAATTTATTGTGATGTTCACCCTTTTTAACCTGATTTTTGTGACAAAAAAGTCGGTTATTTTTTTGGGGATGTACGGCGGGCTATCGAGCGGGCGGGCAGGCGGCAATCAAATGCTGTCCGTGCATTAACTCATGAACCGTTCAACCAAAGCTTTTAAAATTTTAATATATTGTTACTGACAAATAAATGAAGGTCCAGTTACATAATGGCGATTTTTAATCTTACCGTTCAGGAGTTATGGTTCTTGAAAGATTGAAAAATGGCGTTTCCAGTCGTGTCCGTGCATTTACGCATGACCTGTTCTACCAAAGCTTCCAAAATTTTAATATGTTGTTACTGATGACAAAATGGAGGTCAAGTACAATAATGACGATTTTGACTTTTACCGTTCAGGAGTTATGGTTCTTGAAAGATTGAAAAATGAAGTTTCCAGTCGTGTCCGTGCATTTACGCATGAACTGTTCTACCAAAGCTTCCAAAATTTTAATATGTCGTTACTGATGACAAAATAGAGGTCAAGTTCAATAATGACGATTTTGACTTTTACGGTTCAGAAGTTATGGTTCTTGAAAGATTGAAAATGGTGTTTTCCAGTCGTGTCCGTGCATTTTCTCATGAACCATTCAACCAAAACTTTTGAAATTTTTATATGTTGTTACTGATGACAAAATAGAGGTCAAGTTCAATAATGACGATTTTGACGTTTACCGTTCAGGAGTTATGGTTCTTGAAAGAGTGTAAAATGGCGTTTCCATTCACGTTGTTGCATTTTCTCACAAACCATTCAATCTAAGCTTTTCAAATTTTACTATGTTGATACTGATGACAAAATGGAGGTAAAATTTGATATTGACGATTTTCACTTTTACCGTTCATCAGTAATGGTTCTTGTGATATTGCCAGGACACAAATAGATATTAATAAATCCGGTTTGCTGTCGTTGTGACAGCCTCTTGTTTTTATAATTATATGAAAAATGGTATAACTACTAATGAGACAACTCTCCACCAAAGACAAAAAAGGCAAAAAGTAAATATCATCATACAGCCTCTTTTTTTTTTTTTTTTTTTTTTTTAACTATTTTGATATGAGGGTCACTGATGAGTCTTATGTAGACGAAACGCGCGTCTGGCGTATAAAATTATTATCCTGGTTCTTTTAATTACTACTCTAACAACGAACAAAATCAATAGTAAATAGTTTGCTGTAAAAGGCCCTGAAATGACAAATGTGAAACAATTCAAACAAGAAAACTTACATCCAGATGTTTTAAAAAAAACAAGGAATGAAAATCCAATAAGTAACACAGCAACAGGTGACAACAACTGAATAACAACCTCTCCACTTGGGACAGACATATACAGAATCTTGCGGGGTTTAGTTTGAAAACTCTACTCCACTCCCCTCCACCTCGGATATATTGGAGTAACAGTACAATATAAGAACACTGATGAGAAAATTATGTCGAGTTACAAAATATATCACTCAAGAACCTAATTTAGCCTATTTTCACGTATTTTCCTCTAATGTGTTTTACAATGGTTCGGAATTCCAGAATTCCTAAGTGTTCAATTTAAAATAACGGAAATGATAACTATTGCTTTTCTGAAAAACGTTTAAAATTAGATGATTTTTTATCTTTTTACTTTAAATAGACAAAAAGTATTAGATAAACTGATTGAAGATTAATATCGTGTTCCACGAAAGTAAAAAATTATAAATTCAAAATAGGTAATGCAATAATCATCAATTTAGTGCGAAGGAAATTTGAAAGCTACTCAAACTTTTTGTTGATTATTTGGTAGAAAAAAGAAAAAGTATTTTTTGTTGTTGTGAAATACACGATTTGAAATATAATTAGCAACATTACAAGACTAGGGCATTAAGTTTAAATGTTTTTTAAATTTGTCAAAATTTACCGACTTTTCATTTAACTAAAAATGGTGCCAATTCAATAGAGCGTCATTACAATGGGCAAAACCTGTGTATTACCTTTGATGTTTTTTGTTCACTTTGTTTTACAATTAACACTGTCCTCAATTATTTCTATCATTATGGGGGAGTTTCAAAGTGATCAACTTTAAAAGCAAATTTAGAGTTCTGATAATGCAATACTATTTTTGTATATTAAATCTTCCAAAATTTACAATTCAAGAAGTAGCAAATATACACAGCCCCAGAGAAAATTCAAAATGAAAGTCTATCAAATAGCAGAAATAAAAAATCTCAAATAAATTCATCATAGACTATAGGATTGAAATTTTAAATTTGCGCCAGACGCGCGTTTCGTCTACAAAAGACGCAGCAGTAAAATAAACAAAAATTGAAAAAACCAAATAAAGGGCAAAGTTAAAGACAGTTAAGGACCAAACATTCCTAAAAGTTTTGCAGTTAAGGTAATCTATTCCTGAGGTAGAAACAATCTTAGTATTTCAAAATTTCAAAGTTTTGTAAACAGCTATTTTTAGTTATGACAATATCAATGATAATTCATGTCAACACAGAAGTTCTTAAATCTGGGCTGGTGAAACTCTCGACGAAAAAACTCTTACAGCAGTGGCATAGACCTAGTGAATATTAAAACAAAATCCTCATATATACCAGAATCTGATACCAAACCAATCAATTGAATGGATAACAACTGTCACATTTCTCATTCGGTACAAGTATTTATTTATGTAGAAGAAGGTTTCATAAATATATTAACTTCCCACTAGTATGAAAAGTCGCATTAAGGTGGTATGGGTGTCTTCCTCCATCTTGGACTGTAAAAAACAGAGAACCAAAGGTCCACATTTTCTATCCAGTTAGCAAAATTTGATGCTGTTATGCAGATATTTAATGTGAATTTTCATCTAAAAGAACCAATTTGTAAGAATATAACTTAATAATATTTATAGTTTTGCAAAAATTGATTATTTTTGGTTGTTTAAAAAAAATTGGCATTTTAAGAGGAGGTAATTCTAAAACAATGCACTTCCTGAAGGATTCTACATGAAATTTTCCTTTTTGGTATTTTAGCCGAAAAAAACGTACGGTGACCCTATCTTTTATGTTGATATTTTCAAAGCATTGTCTGAAAGCTATATTTTCCATAAGTATTTAACAATCCTATCATTTTGTTTAGGTTCTAATCACAAAATGGTGTTTTTTTCCTGTATGATCCATACAAAATATGTAATTTTGTCATGTGCTGTAGCTTGAGAAAATGCGCGGTGACCTACATGTATCATAGTTATTATATTTTTAACATATATCAACAGATACTACGTTTTCGCAAAGTATAAACAAATTTTATCATTTTTTTTAATTTTAGACTCCCATACCACCGTAAATTTCATTTATTGACATTAATATGTGGACAAACCAACAAACATACTTAAGGGGGAGGGTTTCCGATTTCGAAATCGAAATCCCGGGCTTAAAAACATAGAATCCAGAGGTATCGATATTATAGAAATTGAAATCCCGACATCCCAAAATTCGAATAAAAAAATCCAGAATAGGTCCCCCCCCCCTCATATTTGGAAAAATGTAATATAAAAGTACAGCCGTCAACACTGCGTTACACTCTTTATCTTAATTTATTGTTTGTATAGCAACATCAAGCCAGAATTAGTTATTGCATGAGCATATCAACATTGATATAAATTTTTATATGAATTGTGGAATACACATTCATTCAAAATGGACTTTTGCTTAATGAAAGATATAAAAGATATTTATAATGCATGGTTTATAAATAAAACAAAAAGCAGGATGAGGGAAACTACCACTATCCGGAGATATTTTCTCCTTATTATATTCTTTTTATATTAATCTAAACACATACAATTGTTACCATCGTCGTCGTCATCATCCCCATCCTTCTTCTTCTTCTTCTTCTTTTTACTTTTACGAGCAAGGCTGAATGGTTTGGAAACTGATTTAAAGAAATAAAAAAACTATTTACTATCTTCATGTTACAATCATATTAAAACGAAATAAGATATGTAAAAAAAACTACTAATCTATTTTATTCTAATTAATATAAATTAAATTCATTAACAATCAGTAAATAGTTAGCAAAGGTACCAGGCTTCTGAATTGATACGCCAGGCGCGCGTTTCGACTACACAAGACGAATTATCGTATACACGCTCCCGAACATTACTTTCAAAACCAAAACCGATCAATTAAACTTTCCCACAAAGTCTTTCCGATTGTCCAACATATAATTATTTATCTATTATTTAAAAAATCGAGACAATCGAAAATACACCCTGATTTTATATGAAATTGAAAAACTGGAGAGAAAAAAAAATGTACATTTGTATCAGACGTTACGCAACACGCAAATTACATGACACACACCAATAGGACGCGCTTTACTAGTTTCACGTCAATTAAGATTAAACAATTTTTATTGTTATTAACAAATTACTCAACGAACAGCATTCCATCAAGTATCTCTGTTACACACAATTATAACTGAATATCACTTATTTAACTGTATTTTATACATAGCCATTGCATACATTTCTATTTTCTATAACTACTTCATAAATAAACATAATGTTATATAAAATATTATCGAAATAATAAAAGATGTTTCAGAAGCTGTGTCGGGAAATTTACAGAATAAACCAGTTATCGGTTCTTTTAATTGAATTTTGGAACATGTAAAAATATGAATTAGATACAGCGTGGTGCCGTTTTCTGATAATAAACTTACCAGGACCGTACATGAATAGTTCCTTTCTGATTTCGTTTACGGTCCCATCGACATCACAGTCAGGAGAAACCTTTTTCAAACATTCAAGATAGGTGTTTCCTGCACTGTATATTTCAAATAAACGAAACAATGAAAAATAGCAAAGAAACGAATTTTTATATAACTGTTTTATGAAACTAATATTTTTTTGTTTCTTACTTGATTTTTCTGACCATATTTACCGTCATTTATTGAAAGTGTGACCGTTTTTCCTCAATCCTTCTTTTTCACGCATAGCGTGTTGTATTTAATAAATGAAAACAAGTAGTATATAGAGAGCACATTATAAGTTCAATATAAAACTAGATCTGACCTGCATATTTTGTTCTTGTCTTGTGCTGCCTGTGTTTTCACGCTCTCGTAAGCTGGGAGACAGGACTGAACGTTTGTGTCAGAACAATTCTGCGCTTCAGATTCTAAATAATGTATTATCAAATGTAATTAATACAGCTGTATTTATAATAATAACATCCAAACAGCTAAGGTCTGCAAGTGTATTGTCATCGGGTATGTAACTATCAAATTCACTGATTTAACCGAATTACAGTTGGGCCCCTTAATTTGGATAAACACTCTTTAAATACTTTTTAACAATTTGTATCACAATATTATCAGAACATTACCATCGTAATAAATATATATTCGTTTATATTTAAGTGAACATTACTTTCATGTCATTTTATAAAAAAAAAATGCTTGAAATAAATGTAAAAATCATATATCTTTGTTGAGTTTTATTGAAAATTTGGTGTCAAGTAAATTTATTTATGCTATATATTGATCTTTGTTTTAGCTGTTTTGTTTTAATCCTGGGGCCTGTTTATCGAAGCTCTCTTAGGATTAGGACGTGTCCTAAGATTAACTTGGGACACATCTTAGTCCTAAATGGCTTTATCAAACATGTCACAACTTAGGAAAATCCTAGGACTTGTCTTAACTTTAGGATACAAATTTAGGTGTCTTAAGATGGCCCTAGGATGGTCCTAACGTTAGGATACATTAGAATTTCGTCTTTTGTCCATTTTCACGCGCATTATTTTTAAAGCAGTAGTAAAGATAGGTGAATTTCTTCGTAATGATATGAACAATTCACGAGATTTGCATTTGCACTGTTAAAGAATAAAAATGTGACACTTCGAATTCAACTCACTCAAAAACATGTTATGATTTTTACGTATAATATATATCTTGTTTACAGATAGTTTGTTAATTTTTTTATTTTTGTGTCATGTTTTGTTTCATACAGTTTAAATGTATAATTATTTTACAAAAAAAAACATCTATTACCTTTCATTTAAAACAACATATTAGTTATTAGTTTCTGATTAACCTTATTTGAAATAAAATTATTGATAAAATATGATATCATAATTTTTCTTTCTTTCATATTCGGTTTGTATTTTCTTTTCCGCTAATACTTAGGACATCAGTTAGGACGTCCTAGCTAAGATATTCCTAAGATAGCTTCGATGTGCATGCTGAGACGTGTCGTAAGTCGGTCCTAACTTTATCCTAATTCTGTCCTAAGAAATTCTTAGGACCGATCTAAGGACAGTTTCGATAAACAGGCCCCTGGTATCTTTGATAACTATTTCTGTATTGATTGTTTATATATATTTGTAAGATCCTTATGTGACACATTAATAATAAAATCATTATCTTACAATGTATCTTAATTATTTTAAGATATACTTTTAGAAAAACACCACGTTCTCGGGCAAACCTGATTGATGCAGTGGAACTGAAAAAAACTGTAATAATCAGAATTCACGGTAAATTGAAGTTCCCTTATTCAACTTACGGAATATCTTGCTCGTTTCTCGCGTATTGTGTTGTTAACATGCAAAATCTAAAAATATTGACAAGAACAAAGGAACAAAATAGTAGGCTTCAAAATATAAAATATACATTTAAACAGATTTTCTAAAAAAATATCTTACTTTGCGTGACGATACTTAGAAACAAAAGACTAATACCAAGATCAACAACTGACAGGGTGTACATCTCGTGGTTTTAACTCTGTACAAAGAAAAAAGGCATTATTTTAAATATAAAAAAGAACTCCCATAATTCAATTAATCATGAAATCAACAATAAGTATTAGCCTAATATATTAATTAGAATCAAATAACAACGCATTTACAATTCTAAGTTACAAAAGGAGACACACATTAATTTTTGGAGAAAAATTACCTGTACGGATAATTCAAAGGAAACGAAAAGTTACAACTATACTGACCGGCTTTAGAAACGCAACAATAGATTATTTTTGTGTTGTTTTTGAATGAATGTGTCACCGTCAATAGCGATGACTGCCTGTTACAAACGCCAAAATGATTGTTAGAAAGGTCAACAAATACTGTCTGACATGTTTTAGGTTCTGTTTTACAACTTCTGATTTTGCATTTGTTCAACCCATTAATTGCTTTTGGCAATTATGCGGTTGGAACTTGAAGGTTTTCCCTCAGTCGATTCTTTGGTAATTCAGTTTATGGGAAACATTTAAGGCATGAATCTGTACTCAATGACACTCGGCAATTTGATAAGCAGTTGACGTTGCGGCCGTAAACATGTCTTGCAAATGACGTTGCGTATTCAAATTCTGTTGACGTTTCATTGTCAATACTCGCTGATCTGTTCATTGATGGCTAGAAACAAATCTGGTCTACTTGTTTCGTTGTCGGAAGGACAGTAAGACGAGTTTCTGAAGTCATAAAGTATGGTTGCAGCACGTTTATGTTTTCATGTTTGCAGTATTCTTAAGGGATATGTCAGTTTTTTATTTCTCAGTCTTGGCAAAATGGGGATGCAACATTTTTAAACTGAATAAAGTGAGGCAAAGGATTACAAGAACTGTTTGAAAGAGCAAAAAAAAACTGAAACAATCTTTCATGGGTCCAAAATTTCGCTTTAAGAAATTCGTGCGACTTAAAAATTCGGTATGTTCAATAACCACAGGAAAGTCAGATTTTGATTTTTTGTAAGGAGAAAGAAGTATGATAAGCATGGACAGAAGTTATAAGAGAATCAAACAAGATTTGGTAAAAAAAATCAACAAAACGAGTGTTGCGTTTCTAAAGCCGTTCAGTATATAATCGTTTCGGAATCATGTACATGTACTTAATGAAGTACTCTAATTTTTAACATTCAGTTAATAAACAAAAAGAAAAGAGGGCATGAATTATTTCCGTGATTTAATTTAAACATTTTTAATGCACAAAGAAATCATTTTGTTTAAGAAAATAAAACAAAGACCCACGAATAGCCCCATTATTCCGAATATTTAATGCAATATACCTGTTTGGTTTATTAAAAACTATTGCTATTGTCGGTTACTTCATAGCCTTCAGAAATCACAAACATAAACTTTTCGATCAGTTATTGTTTCAATTTTTATGTACTTGCCCACCTGTTAATTTCCCATATAACTTTATCAACCCACTTTTTACAAGTGTCCAATCAAGTTTCAAGATTGGTTTACAATGTAACAGATGGATAATGTATAATACAAAAAAAACCCAGAAAGTAAGATATCAATAGATAATGGTGGTCTAAAAATATGATATATTGAAAAAAATAGGAACGATAAATTAGAAAACGACATAGAACTTTAAGCTATAGATGGATTTTGTTTAGTATTCCGGAGTACATTTTGCTTTGCGACTGTTTATTTTTACCGCTGCAAAAACAAATAAACAACATAATTTATTTCTTATTTATCCTTCTTTGCATGTGTTCCAGAAACGCTAAAAGCTAGAAATAATACACTATCTACTATTTTGTACAGGGCAACTTGCTAAAATGATAAAACAATAAAATACTGATAATATACATATATGCTACGTGCATTGGTAAATTAATGTGTTGTTTCTTGGTATTTGCGTTGTTGGAGACCATTATCATGAAGTCTGTCCGTCAACGTTTCAAACTATATCATATAACAATCAAAAACTTCGTTAAATTTCATATTTATTTGTACAACAGAATAAAACTCGATTAAAATTGTGAGTCGTAATTGGTGTTAACTCGTATCATCATGTTGATTTGGCACGTTAACTACCAGATACGTATGAAACAAGTAAGATTTTGCCATAAGGTGAATAATATAGAAAAGAAGATGTGGTATGATCGCTAATGAGACAACTATCCACACAAGACCAAATTGACACAGACATTAACAACTATAGGTCACCGTACGGCCTTCAACAATGAGCAAAGCCCATATCGCAAAGTCAGCTATAAAAGGCCCCGATAAGACAATGTAAAACAATTCAAACGAGAAAACTAACGGCCTTATTTATATTAAAAATGAACAAAAAACAAATATGTACCACATAAACAAACGACAACCACTGAATTTAAAGGCTACGGACACTTCATAATACCGTCAAATCAGATCATAAGAGTTTTCTGTTTCGCTGCATGATTCACTTCCATACTATCATAGTCAAAAGGAAAAATTGGTTCCCATCAAAATACATGGTGCTTTCTAACAATATATCATACATGAAAGACTATATATGATGAGTATATTTGTGCTTCTGTTTTGTTTTTGTCATTTGATTGATTTTCCATTTTTTTATTTTGTTTGGGCTGGATATTGTTGGCTACTTTACTTTTTATATTGTTTATCTAAGAAAATTGAACATACCAGAAAATATATAAGAATACATGTATCATAACTCGTAATTTGCTTTTAAAGTAGAACAAATTAGAATTCCCCCATGCAAAAACAGACAATTGAAGACACTGTAAAGTGAAACAAAACCCATCACAGTTACGACAAAGGTTTTGACAATTTTAAGGACACTCCATCAAATTGGCTTCACACTAATATGTCCAGCTATGTTGCTCATTGTATTTTAAATCAAGTATATTATCATCGAATCAATGATAGAGAAAAATTATCAACTACTAAAATTTCAACGAAATGTTAGCTTGCATTTCAATCCTGCGTAGCTTTAAAATTTCCATTGCACTAAATTGTTGTTTATTACATTACATATCATTAACTCACCATATTTAACTTCTTGGAACGCGGGATTCATCTTCTGTAGGTTTAGCGGATATTTCTAGTTTAAAAACAAAGATAAACACAAATTATATATTTATATTACTTTAAAAGTATTTCAACAAACAAGTAGTTATCATTTCCGGATTATCTGAATTTGTTTTATCGGGAAGTCCTGGCCATTGTTTTACACATGATACGAAAGTACGTAGAAATAGGCTTAACAAATGTTCCCTGGTGATATATTTTGTACCTCGACTTTATTTCCTTTTCTTTATTTTTTGTGCTATTTTAACAATTCCTGACCGGTGTGAGAAAAATATTTCTCCTCACTAATGGAATATCTGTTCTCGGCAAAAAAATAGTCGAAATTTGATTATGACGTCGAAATGTTTTGTTTTCTTCTAAATTTTCCTATTGTGACGTCATGAAAAAAGGCGACCATGTCTGATGACATTGCATATAAAGAACAAATATTTCTGAAAATCTTTCAAAAAGAAGGATAACAACCATTAGAGAAACAGATTCCTACTCTATAGCTCGTGTATTACGATATTTCTCCACTCTCGACATTTAAATCTTAGTTATTTAGAGAGCTCGGCAAGCCTCGCGCTTTAAATAATAAAATTTAACTGTCTCGAGTGGAGATATATCGTAATACACTTGTTGCAGTGTAGGAATCTATATATCTTTCATTATAAGTATTCTTATGTTGTACTGTTTCCGCACTTTATCTCAGGTGTGGGGCAGGGGGTGGTAAATTTTTTAATTAGTTTAATCCCGCCACATGCTGTGTGTCCCTGTCCAAATGTCCCCCCCCTTTCCCCTTGGAAATTCCTAGCTAAGGGCCTGAATGACATATACATTAAGTTATGAGACTATATAAGATCGAATATTCCATGCAGCTTTTACATAATTACATAATTTGATCGTGAGAAACTTTTTGGAATTTTATAAATATTTTGATATGAGCGTCACTGATGGGTCTTATGTAGACGAAACGCGCGTCTGGCGTACTAAATTATAATCCTGGTACCTTTGATAACTATTTACACCACTGGGTCGATGCCACTGGTGGACGTTTCGTCCCCGAGGGTATCACCAGCCCAGTAGTCAACATTTCTGTGTTGACATGAATATCAATAATGTGGTCATTTTTATAAATCTCCTGTTTACAAAATATTGAATTTTACGAAAAACTAAGGATTTTCTTAACCCAGGCATAGATTACCTTAGCCGTATTTGGCTAACTTTTTGGAATTTTGGATCCTCAATGCTCTTCAATTTTGTTCTTGTTTGGTTTTATAAATATTTTGATATGAGCGTCACTGATGAGTCTTATGTAGACGAAACGCGCGTCTGGCGTACTAAATTATAATCCTGGTACCTTTGATAACTATTTACTAGAATTTGTAGTAAATTTGATAGTTTAATATTATAAGGCCAATGACAATAGTACTTTGGTAAAAATTGTGTTCGTATAAATCTCTACGATGGACAAACCAAGAACAAAATGATATTCATCTTCAATAACACACATTGTACATCATTCACATCAAAGTTGATTTAAATGTACTATAAAAAGACAGTTTACTACATTCCTGTATAGTACAAATTCTGCAAGTATTGATCTTTATTACGAGTTTTATGTTTATGTTATTTATACAAATTGTGCTAGCATCTTGGTTTAGCCATAAATGATTTAAACAAAGATCATATAACATATCACGAATATTTGACACCCAGTTTACGTAACCATTGATAGCATCGTCAAACAAGAGTTTATATACATCGTATACAACTGTTGGTTTATTTGTAAGAATATTTTACCAATATTTCAATATATTTTGTTTTTTACAATCGAAAGAGGTAAATGGCCAAGTTCGCCATATAAAAAACATGTTGGTACATTTCGACCCTATTTTAAAACAAACCTACAAAAACGATTATGGATAAGTTTGATATCTTTAGCACGATGGAAACCCCATATTTCTGATGCCTGCCTAAAATGGACCCGACCATACTGTCGAAAAGAAACATCTATTCTTCTGGAGTGATGAAGAATTGTTTGAGAGAATTCATAACAGATGACATGGCTCTAGATTCTTGCTTTGCTAAACGTTTCTGAGTATGTAAAATCTTTCCGTTATAATGTACACATATGAATTGACAACTTGCAGTTCCTTATTATCATAGAAAAAATGAGTATCAACTGGGTTAAATCCATTTCTAAATACCAATACTTTGGTTTTATCAGCGTTTACCTCGATATACAATTTATTGTAGTAAAGTAAGAGTTTATCAAATAAATGTTGCAGAACATACGGCGTTATATAAGGATTCCATTCAAATATATGACATCTTCGTTTACATCGGTGAATATATCTTGAGTAATGCATTATAAAAAATAAAAAAAGTAACGGCGATCAGGGCTCGTCTTGTTTTACACCGATGTTTGTCAAACGCTTTTGTTAGTTCTCCACCAGATCGCAGATGTACACGCACCGATAAATAAATAGAATTAACCATTGATACGTATTTACTGCTAACTCAAGATTTGAGAAGTTTGTATATCAAAATTATTCTGTCCACCTTATCAAACTTATTCCTTTGGAGGTCTACGAAGCCACACTATATTTTTAATTTATGTTTAGGAGTATGTGAAATGAATCCAATTTGATTGTCTATTATACGATTTTCGTCCTGAGACCACGATGACAAACGGTCAGTAAGAATACTATTCGAAAGAATGCTTACCAATATTATAGGTCTATAATTAATCGGACTCGTAAAATCTCAACTTTTAGAAACAGTAATAACAAATCATTCAGTCCAATTTTCTGGATAAACTATGATAGTAAATATCGAGTTGAACAAAGTTTTTAAATTGGTGCGAAAAAAGAAGGACATGCCGAAAACATCTCACCTACAATTTCTTCGTTACCTGCACTTTTACAAGATTTGAGTCTTTTTAGTGCTTTGATAATTGCGTCTTCCGAAATGTCTGTATCTAATAGTTCTTATATTTATACCATCAAAACAACTGTTATTTAAAAGTTCTAATACTGCATGAGATAGCGCCAGTGGGTTCATACCAAGAACATTTTCAAAATAATTTAACATCTTTTCGTTGTTCATTACACACTTTGATTTGTGTTTTGGCTTTAAGGTTGACCAAAAGTTCGCCGTTTCTATTCCAGTTTCTACCCTGAATTCAACGTCGGTTGACATGAAAAACTAAAAAGGCATTTGATTCTAAAGATTCTGGAGTTATGATACATTTTATTCTTTTTCAAATATTATGTTCTTGATTGGTAAAATAACATGTATTTACTTGGAAATTCAGTCTTAATTGCACTTTTTTCCTGTATGACAGATTACAAATAACCATGCAATAAGTAAACAGATTTCAAAAGTCTCACACTTACTGAATGATATTCTATAGAATTTCAAAACATATACAATGTGAAATAATTTAAGGGGAAACTAACAAACAATTACTCCCTCATGCAAAGCTCTGATTCCTTTCACGGATTTGGCTATACTTTTTGGACCTTTTGGACTAAAGCTCTGCCATCTTTTAAATAAGCTTTAGATTTCAAATCTAAATTTTGGTATGGTTAATTTTATGACGATAACATGTATGCCGAAATTAACTAACGACAACCTTATAAACTTCTAACGTGTGTATGCTTAATCCGTTGGATGTGAACTGATTGATACTTAAGTCTTGGAGAACAAATTTATTTTTTGTTGTTTATGCATTTTGTAACATGAGTTTGACTGTCCATTTGGTGTCTTTCGTCCCAAAAAAAGAAAGTGGGGAACATTTGCATAGACTATGCAACATTGATAAAAGGAAACATCTGGCTATATAAGATATATATTCAAATATATTGTTCGTTTCCAGAGATTAAGAAATAAAAAAAAACCTGATTAACCACATATTTTAGAAATTGTTGCATAACACATTATATTGTCCCTCTTGACACATTTGTATTCTTGCTATCTTTAGACTGAAGTAATGAAAGTCTGGTTTTCTATTTGCGAGAAATGTATGATAAACCCAAAGATTTTAATTTGTCTCAAAACGTATTTGTTATATGTTTTGTTTTCAGTTTCCTTATCATATAGGCAATTATGTTTATTGCAAGACAAATAGAGTTATTGTAATTCAATATGCTGATCCGTCAATAATGTGTATTTAGTTGACTTATATAAAACAAAACTTCAAGTTTTGCTGTATTGTTTGTAACCTCTAGCCTCCTTAAATGATCATTAACCAACATATATTTATCATTTTATGATGGACAAACAGAACTATGACTGGTATTTACTGATATATATTTACATATAAAGTTGTTGTGGAACTGAAATATAAAGATACGTACAATGTATACGTATTGAAGTATCCATATATGTGCGATAGAGTTAAAATGAGTGTATATCCCAATGAAACAAATAGTGTATTGAATACATTAAAGTTATTGTTAATGTGTTCTTCGTTCAAGCTGTATGCTAAATTCATATAAAAACGCTAAGGTACAGAAGAATGTTTTGTTATGAATCTAAAATGTAGCTTTGGGATTAGAATGTACCTAACTACGTTTGAAGTGCATGTCGTTTCCTAGGCAATAATTCTGTACTTGTTTACTGACATTTTTTTTTACTTTTTACGATAATATCTTAAAATGTCTAATTTTGGCAATAAGAAAATAAATTCTTTAGATCCGGTATTTTTAAAACACACACGGAATAACACAAGTTGAGGATATTGGAACTGTTGAAGGTAATTCAAGCAATTGTTAAATGTGGTAATAATTAATATTTTAAAACTGGTGCAAATTCAAGTTTTTTTCTTTTCACCAAATGAAAGTGAACTAATTTAAAAAAAAATTAAAAAGTTTCTAATGGGAATAAATAATACGTTAAAGATACTACTATTAACAATAACCACAATAAACCTATTTCTCGTATCAAACATAAACTAAAAGAACTAGCCACGGAATTTGTTTTTGTCCCGGCCGATAAAGCTGCTAATAATATTATTATTGTTTGACGTAAATTTTACATCGAGGTTCTGAAAAAGGAAATCACCAATTCACCAACATTCCAACTGACTCCATTTTCAGAAAACGAAATCTGTAACAAACATAAACTTTTAGCCACCGCTTTACAAGCAGAGCCAAATACAATGAAAGTTCCAACTATGTATTGGCTTCCGAAGCTACACAAAACCCCTTACAAATATAGATTTATTTCGTCTTCAAGCCATTGTTCAACTACTAAATTGTCTATTATTCTTACCAGCACACTTGGTACAATTAAAAACCTTATAATAAATTGTTCAAATAAGGCCTTCGAAAATAGTGGAATAAATTACTTTTGGAGTGTCAAGAACTCGTTGGAAGTACTTGATAAATTGCATGCTTATATTGGTGATTTTGAATCTGTTCAAAGTTTTGATTTTTCTACCCTGTATACCACATTGCCTCACATTCTCATTAAGAAAAAATTCACACATCTAATTAAATGGGCATTCAAAAAATCAGAATGTGAATATATATGTTCAATCTCTTTTAGGTCATTTTTTAGTAGCAATAAACAAAAAAACTATGTTAATTGGACATGCTTTGATACTATATATGCCCTTGAATTTTTACTAGATAACATTTTTGTTCGCTTTGGGGATTCCGTATATCGTCAGATTATTGGAATTCCAATGGGGACTAACTGTGCACCACTTATTGCGGACCTCTTTTTGTATTGTTACGAGTTACAATTTATGACAAAAATAAGCAAAGACCCATCAAAAAAACATCTGATAAACAAATTTAATAATACTTTTAGATATTTGGATGATATTTAGGCTCTCAATAATGACGACTTCAGTATGTATATTAATGAAATTTATCCTGGTGAACTCACTTTAAATAAAGCTAATACTAACAATGACCACTGCCCTTTCCTCGATCTTGATATCTTTATCACTAACAGAAAGCTGAATACTAAAATTTATGATAAAAGGGATGATTTTTCATTTCCTATCGTTAATTATCCGTTTTTAGATGGTGACGTTCCCTTGTCACCATCTTACGGTGTTTATATATCTCAACTTGTACGATTCGCTCGTGTATGTAACAATGTTTTAGATTTTAACGAGAGAAATTTATGTATTACTGAAAAATTATTACACCAGGGTTTTCGATATCACAAACTAGTCAAAACATTTACTAAATTTTATCATCGGTATAAAGACATCATTCGTAAATATAGCTCAACATGCAGACTTTTTATACGTTCAGGTATTTCACATCCAATTTTTTATGGAAATATTCTTTATAAAGCACAAAGGTGTCAGTATTCACCTCATAAACTTACAAAACCTTTGAATAGACTTATTAAGAAGGGATATAATTACGATACTGTTGTCAAGTCATTAAAGATTGCATATTTTGGCGTTAATATTGAGTCACTGATTAGGTCTTTGCGTCGGAACTAAACACATTTATTCTAAAAACAGTTGTTGGCATGACACGGGTTATGTTCTTCTCATATATGTTATGATGGTATGATACTAAACCCCTTACGGGAAGGATTGTGCCTGATGTTCATATGATGAAATCATAATCTTTCAGTCAGTTTAATTGAAGTCTGGAGCTGGCATGTCAGTTAACTGCTAGTAGTCTGTTGTTATTTATGTATTATTGTCATTTTGTTTATTTTCTTTGGTTACATCTTCTGACATCAGACTCGGACTTCTCTTGAACTGAATTTTAATGTGCGTATTGTTATGCTTTTACTTTTCTACACTGGTTAGAGGTATAGGGGGAGGGTTGAGATCTCACAAACATGTTTAACCCCGCCGCATTTTTGCGCCTGTCCCAAGTCAGGAGCCTCTGGCCTTTGTTAGTCTTGTATTATTTAAATTTTAGTTTCTTGTGTACAATTTGGAAATTAGTATGGCGTTCATTATCACTGAACTAGTATATATTTGTTTAGGGGCCAGCTGAAGGACGCCTCCGGGTGCGGGAATTTCTCGCTACATTGAAGACCTGTTGGTGACCTTCTGCTGTTGTGTTTTTTTATTTTGGTCGGGTTGTTGTCTCTTTGACACATTCCCCATTTCCATTCTCAATTTTAATTTTACATTTGGTTTAATAGTATAGCATCCAATATTTTATCAAATGTCTATTTTTTATTTAAGCTTTTTCAATACAAAAGGTTACTAGTATACTCAAATATGGTCCCATATTTCGGTAACATGAAATAATCTTGAGTAACAGGACAAGTAACAGTTGTTATGCATTGGTTTGAACTTTTGATTTTTGCCATTTAATAAGGGACTTTCCCTTTCAAACCATCATTGGAGTGTAGCATAGTTGTTTTATATGACAAATAACAAAAACTTAACCCGGAAGAAATTATATATTAAACCTAAAATTTTACACACAATTAAATCAGTTTTTACCAAAATGTGTGTTTGGTAAGCAAAATAAAAAAATGTGGATAATGTATAGTTTAACTATATTTGCGAAAAATACGATAGTCAAAATTGAACTTTTATTCTCGTCATGCAAAACTACCTGTATATTTGGTTTCTTTTTACCATGTGTCTTACAAAACAGGCGTCTTTTTTCAAGTATCAATGCTAACTACAATGTACATGTGTTATGTGTTGAAGACCCATCGGTGGCCTTCGGCTTTTGACTACTCTATGGTTGGGTTGTTTTCGCTTTGATACATTCCCCATTTCCCTTTTCAATTTGATAAAACATTTCGTCTTCAACGTTATTTTACTACAACTGCTGTGTAAGCGCTAATAGTGCATGCACACGAATTGGCAACATTAAAATGACAAAAAATCAGGGAACAAGTTTGAAAGAAACAACTGTTATGTTTTTAATTTTCTGCCATCAGAAGCATCATAGGATATCATGTGATTTACATGTTTTCACTGCGCACAATCATTCAATCGCATTGCATATTCTCATGCAATTGTACGACGTCAGACTGTCGATTTGAGAAGTTCTTTTTATATAAGGTAAATTGAGATTCAAATGTTATAATAGTTTATATGTCGTGTGCAAGTTGCAATTATGTAAAAAAAAGTGTTTTACATGTTATAACTTGTGCATTGCAAAAACATGATTTTTTTTACTTGTACACAATTTAAAAATAACGATTTTTTTTTATCTCAGAAGAGCGTTTTCGTATACTATATCAAACAGTTTATACGCTTTTGCAACTGACCACCCGAACACTTTCTCTTGTGAGAGCTATATCCCAAAACACTGTTTTCCTTGTTTGAACTACTCCTTGGCAACACCAAAAGATTAAGACAAATTTATTTTTAAAAAGTACCCGTTACATGCTCAGATTATCAAGAAGTGATTTGAACATTATATAAGACACTTATTTCCCCTTATAAATGTGACATAAGAGAAATGATTGAAACTCATCAGTCTTAAGTAATAGACATATCATCTGATTTGAGGTCCTTGGTCCTTCAAATAGAAATAAAGGCAAACGTCGTTGGTCAAATTATTATTTACTATTCGGTGTGTTTGTGTGGTATTTACACTGTAAAAGGATGCACTCGATTAAAATCCATTGATTCGCTTCAAAAAGTTTCCTTTTGTTTTCATGTCTTTATTCTTAAATTATTTGTTAGTTAGAAATATTTCATATGTTCATTAATTAATGTGTATATTTTGTATTTGTAAGACGTTTCTAAGTTGTAAAACTTGTGTCTGATCCTTTTGTCATTTTGAACAATAAAATATGTTTAAACTAAATTATTATTTATATTTATCTAGCTGCGTAGTCCGTTGTGTTGTCGAGATGTACAAATACCCGGCCACGTTCACTTGTATTTTTGTCAATCGGATGGGTTAAGCCTTTTCCAACTGATTTCGTTTTTAAGTTTCACTGTTATACCACTGTCTATTGTTAAGGGGGATTTGGTCTAAATTATTTATGTATGTGCCTGTCCCAAGTCAGGAGCCAGTAATTCAGTGGTTGTCGTTCGTTCATGTGTAACATACTTGCTTTTCGTTAATTTTTTTTATATAAATATAGACGTTAGATTTCACGTTTAAATTGTTTTACATTGTCATATCGGGGCATTTTATAGCTGACCGTGCGGTGTAGCCTTTGCTCATTGTTGAAAGCCGTACAGTGACCTTAATAGAGATGTTAATGTCTGTGTTATTTAGGTCTCTTGTGGACAGTTGTCCCTTTGCAATCATACCACATCTCCTTTTTTTTATAATTCGGTAGGTCATATTCATGACAGGGAAGGGGATTGTAGTAACGACGTAAGACATATATCCAATATCATTTGCGAAACGGTTAATCCATAACGGTCAACCATCTTGTGATGGCGTTCGTAAAATTTACGAAGGGATATTTTCAACTGTACCATTTGGAACTCTTGGTTAAATAGCTTCCTTACGGCGGCTTTGGAAAATAAGGCTGTTCCTGCTTAAAACCACGCGATCCCATTGAATGTCACACTGTGCTCAAGTAAATTGTTGATTGTGGTGAATTCACGATTTCGATCTCGAAGTTGGTCTGTCCCTTTGGTAATTTCGCCCCTCTTTTAAAAATAATAATGGCAAAGAATTGCAGTCGAATATTTGTCAGACCAAATGTATTTCAAATAATTTTCATTTAAATGCTTGTAATGACGTTTTATCATTTTGATTTATTAAAAGAATATAATGAATTTTCATTATAAAATTTGATTGAAATAGTTAATTTAAGTATAGATTTTGGAAACAATTGTTTTCCCGTTATCCTTGCCACTTTAAACCTAATCTTTTAATAACCCATACTGTAGACCAAATTATTTTCGCGAGCGATTTATTTTCGCGACTTTCGCGGGTAGAAAAATAACGCGAATATAAATAGTCGCGAATATGTTAACCTTGGATCTTTCCTTATCAAACTTCATCAAGTAAATCAGAAAACGCGAAATTAAAAACCCGCGAAGTGGTCAAGAAAGGGTAAAACGAGAAATAATGTATCCGCTAAAATAAGTTGGTTTACAGTAAATTACTGTTCAAATTGCCAAAGATGCATAATGTAGAGAAATTTTAAAACAAAAGACCTCATATTTTTAGAGCTTACTCGTCAATGTATAGCCTCACAGGGTAGATGCGACCAAACAGAAGATTCCACTTGTGAGAGTAGTTTTGGTTCAGGATGGACAGAGACAGGCAAATGCTGTAACAGAAAGCCGTGTTGCGTATGTAAGTATACAACCATTTAAGTCTTCGTGAACTTATATACTTTTTTGCATGTTATTGCGTAAATATAAGCTAGATCATTTAAAAGGTGAGCTTAGCTATAATAAGCAGAAAATATATTGTGTTCTACTTCAATGTTCCGTCGAGTATATTAATTTGACTAATTCTATAAAGATGCTATATATCTGTATTATATATCTAACAACTCTAGATTTAAATGATGACGAAAGGAACTAGGCCCCTCGAAAAGTGAATTATTTCATTCAGTCTAGGTTAGTGAGTTGTATAGAACAGTGGACACAGTGCAATCGGTGTTGTCTCGATATCAAAAATAGCATGACTTCAAATCCCTGCAAGGTGAAAACAAAAATTTCCTTCAGCAAATTTACAGGTGTTTTTTTGTTATTTTGTTAAAAGTAAATTGGTTCAAAAGACTGTTGTAAATATTAAGAGCATTTTTATGTAAAACAGATTTGCATTTTGGTTCATTTAACATGGGCCTTTTGTTTATCTATTGAAATAACGAAAAAAAAAAATCGGTGTGTCTATCAAAAGGATAGAAATCTCCAAAACTGTTTGAAGTGTTGACCCCTATATCTCTGAAAGTATCACATAGAGGTATTTTCAGAGGCGGATTAAGGGGGGCCCGTGCCCCCGCCTTTTTGGAGAAAAAAATTGGTTGCTTATAAAGGGATTCATTGAAGCGTGTCTAGAGCGGGTCCCCTCTTAGGTCAGTCAGTGGGCCCCCATTTATGAAATTTTTTGGATCCACCACTGATTTCTTTACTCAAATTTTAACTCAAGACTCGACGTTTGTTTATACAATACAATACGAGCTGATACAAATCAATCTACTGAACATATACATGTAGATGTGTTAAACCATGCTCACACCAAACGCTATGTAAAGTAAACATGTTCAGTCTAATGTACTATTCACCGTATATTTGTTCACATCTATACACTTAGCTTTGTTTAATTACCTGTACACACGATTTGTTCACATGTTGTACCATTGATAACTTCACAATTTTCTAGCAGTTGCAGACTTGTTGTAGAGATTTGTTAGTCCGAGAAAAATAACATATTCAATAAATTTCTAATGCACTAAAAAGATTTTTATACGATTAAACCCACATATCGATATGCCCCCCCTCCCCGGTTTAGCAATTTATTTTGACATTTGAAAACAAGACCAACGAAGGAAGAAAGAAACATTTACCATCATTCATCTATTTTGTATTTGTTGATTTTTTTTTTAAACAGCAACTCAGTGTAAAGATATTCCACTCGACAGTCTAAAAAATGGTTCTGTAACAGTAACCAGAAGTAATGATGGCTAAACGGCATATTTTGCATGTGATGCAGGATTTGTACTTGTTGGAAACGAATCTCTATCATGTAAATCATCAATATGACATTGGAATATTCTACAATGTGGTAAGAACAATTACTAACATCTATTTCATAAGTTAGAGACGAGGTGTGTCAGAACTCGTCCCATATCAAAAGGTTGATATTTTTCATCCATTGATGCACTATTTCGTTGGGCCTCTCTGCCGACAGACATTATTAGATCTAGGTAAATCGGCCCTTTTTCATTTTATTTATCTTTGCCTTTATGTTCATTTGTACGTTTCCCCATTTTTATAGTTACCCATCTAATACTAACGCTCTTATGTTCCACAGCCCAAGTCAGAATATTCAAGGACTACTGTTTCCTTTGATTGTTGTGTTATATGAAGCAAATAGAAAGTATCATGGATAATCTATATCAACAATATACAATGCTAATTTTGTAACATTGATTATTGATTAAGACGTAAACACGAGATCATTTCGCCAATTAAGTGGGAAGATATTCTATTCTAGCGGATACTAAATGAGATGATAACTGAACCAGAAAGACACGTCGGCGCTGCTGTACTTTATCTGGCCTTTTTAACTTTTTTAATCGAGCGTCTGATGCAAATATCTAGCTTCAAATATTGGCATTTATCCTGAGTTTATGAACTTGTAATATAAGAATGGAACCAGAACCAACGATTTTTATCGATGTGAGTGAACGGAAAAACACACGGCTGTATTTAACACAATTTGAAAGAGAAGAACTAGCCTCGAAATACTGATGTCGTCGTTGTCTATAGCGGTCACCATTTTCTTAAATTTGACCAAAGGTCATAGCTAAAGCTTCAAGGAAATCAGAGTGTAACGTTAAGACAGCTGGTCTCCTCGATATTTACGAGTTAAATAAGAATTTATTAAGGATTATAACTATGGTTTCTATATTAAGGACTTTTTAAAACTTGCATGAATAAAGGCAACAGTAGTATACCGCTGTTCGAAATTCATGAATCGAATGAGCAAAAATAGAACAAATCCGGGTTACAAACTAAAACTGAGGGAAATATAATTAAACAACGACACAACATCAAAATGTAACACGCACCGAAACGAACTATAATATAACAATGGCCATTTTCCTTATTTTGTACAAAAAAATGGGAAAATAGAGAAACACACGAATAATAGCTAACAAAAGGTGCCAGGTTTAAAATTTAATGCGCCAGACGCACGTTTCCAACACAAGACTAACCAGTCACGCTCTGATGACACAAGTTCGAAAGCTAGGAAAATAGTAACAAAGTTGAAGTCATATAGTACAAAGGATTATCATTGATGACATCAAGAATTTTGTACGAAATGATTATTCTAATGCAATTATTTTGTAACAAGTGTTCTGATTGGATGACAGCAAGCATACAATTCTCTATCTCCTTGTCTGTAACTAGGTAGGCCGACATTTTGAATTTCGGAATGTATTGACATGCTATTTCTACAATAATAAACAAAAAAACTCACTTGCTGCGCCTAAAAATCTTCTTTTTATCAAATTTTATTACATTTTGAAGCGGCACAGAAGCCATAAAACGCCCGGTGATTATGTTTGACACCGGAAGCATAACTATGACGTCACCTAGTGTAGGGACCAAAGAAGATAACATTTTTTCGCGGAATTTTCTTTAATGAAGATTTTACACTGAAATAATGATTGAAATTTAATAATGAACTTGTTTTGCATTAGCATAGAGATAACTGTATTGTATTTAAAGCTTTGCGGACGTCCATCGGTAGTTTTACTGTCGCAAATACCCATTTACCTGTCTCCGCTCCGCGTCGCGAGGTAAACTAAATTTGCGACAGTAAAACTACCGATGGACGTCCTTAAAGCTTCAAATACAATACAGTTATCTCTTAATTTACTTCGGAATAATACGCAAAACATAAGTTTTACAAGTATTCCGAAACGGCATATTAAAGAAGTGGTGTTAATCAGGTGTGGACACTTAACAAATTCAAAATAGTTATTAGTGAATTTACAATATCAATCATAAAAACATTGTACCAACATTAAAATTTTACTCTTTATACCAATATTCCACATACTAAACTTAAAGGTCGACTGAAAGAACTCGTCAGCTTATGTTCCTTTAACAAAAAAGGCACTAGACGTTTGGAATATCTACTTATAGGCAGGAATTCAGATAACTTTGCGGAAAATCATACAGAGTCAAGTAAAAAATACACCTAAGAGGATATCACTGCCACGTCGGACTTTTTGTTTGACAACATTTTTGTTGAATATGTAGGGGTGGTCTTCCAACAGACTACTGGAATCCCAATGGATACCAATGGCGCTCTTCTACTTGTAGATTTGTTTTTGTATTCAGAATTTATCAAAGAGCTTTTACAGAAAGGAGAAAAGAAATTAGCCTAGTCTTCTTATTTTACCTTTCGGTATATTGATGATGCACTTTTCTAAATAATAATAGATTCAGTGATCACTTACATTTAATATATATAAGTTAACTTGATATTAAAGATACTACCGACACAGATAAATCTGCTTCATATTAGACCTTTTTCTCAAATGGCTATTGATGGTAGGTAAAATACCAAAATTTACGACAAACGCGATGATTTTAATTTTCCTATAGTCACCTTTCCATTTTGTGAAGCAACGTCCAAGCGGCACCAGCATATGGAGCATATGTGTCTCAATTAAAACGTCACTATAGAGCTTGCTCAAAGTACGTTCATTTTGTTGAACGAGGAAAACTGCTTTCTCAAAAGGGCTTTGCATCAATAAAATTAAGGTCATCACGCAAGACATTTTACGGTCGCCATCATGAGCTGATTAGCCATTATGTAAAGTGCGTCGGAATTCATATATGAAATTCTTCCTCATAAAACCCTTTTATCATTACCGAACTGAACAAAGAAATAACACGACGGGTGACATATACGGTGCAGGAAATAGTTGCACTTCCGGAACATCTGATATCATACCCGGTTTTATTGGATTTCGTGTGGTTTTTTATTTATTATTTGCAACTGTTGGTGTAAATGTCTTTTGGTTTTGTGAGTCTTGGTATACTCCTTGGTTTTGATTGTTATTGTCTTTTAAAAAACCACAGTCATTGTGTCTGAACATAAAGACAGGAATGATTAATTTTGATATCTTTATACTTTTAGTAATAATAGGATGTCCTGACGGTCAAACGGTGGCCTACTTTCGTGGGTATAAGTACACGTTCGATTGTTCAATCGTTTCTCGATATGTTGCGCATGTAAGCAATTTAATATATTGAAATACTATTTGATCGTTTTAACCATTACATGTTTTAATTTTCTATTACTTAATTCTTTATTAATTATAATTAATACAATAGCAATAAATTTATGAATTTGCATTATCAGTAAAATTATAATAGATATAGGAAGATGTGGTGTGAGTGCCAATGAGACAACTCTCCATCCAAATAACAATTTAAAAATTAAACCATTATAGGTTAAAGTACGGCCTTCAACACGGAGCCTTGGCTCACACCGAACAACAAGCTATAAAGGGCCCCAAAATTACTAGTGTAAAACCATTCAAACGGGAAAACCAACGGTCTAATAAGGCTGGAAAGTTAAAATCAAGCAGGGCAATTACGCTCCGTGATTTCAATGATAACTCGTTTCTGGAAACAGTACATCTGAATATCTCTCAAAATGAATTTTCCCGTGTTATTTGTTTCACACTAAACTAGTTTTCATTAAGATATTTTGAAATCAACCAAATATTATTGAGGAATATAACAGAAACAACACAGATTCTACACGAAAAATAAACGATGATGAAAATTAATGCGACATTTTAAAACAGCTCTGCCATTTTTAAAATCTCGCAAAATCCCCTTTTTAAATCGATGATGGAGGTATTTGCAATAACACTAACAAATTTTAAGTAAAATTAATAGATATGTGTTTTAATATTCTGAATCGAGTTGTTAAGTATTACCTACGGAATTTGTGAATTTAAAGAATATTTCGATATGGTGTCGGTAGATTTAAAATTGAGTCAACGGGGGAATAAGGAGCACAATAAACGTTTTTTAACGAATCTCCAGGGAGATATTCAAACAAAAATGAAACTGTCAGCACCAACATTTTCTAATACATTTATGTTCGAACACCAAGGATTCAGTTGCAAAAGATAAAAACGGGTCAGGTTAATGAGCACCAAAGTCACGTGATGTTTATTTAGTTGGATATGACTTACTATTGTACGCTTCGTACTTTATTTTCAACAAATCCGATTCACTGACGCGTCCTTATTAATATAAACGATTATCTTGTGTACAGAATGAAAACCATAGTTGTTTTATTGTTGTAGGATAAGTGCAAGTCTAAAGGTGGACATTTGACCAGTATTGAAAGTGAAGACGAACACGATTTTATATTAGTTGTAGCTACACAAATAGATCTGCCCAATGCCAGGAAAAGACGTAATAAGTGTTAGCTAATGTGTTTGATTATTTTGGTCACGTATCGTTGTCAATATAATGTAATGTCATGAGACGGTCAAACAAAGGAGAGGTTTAGCTAGCTGTACCACCACTTTTACTCATACATTAGAAAATGTATCTTGTAATGACGTACAAACACAAGTAAAAGAGGGACGAAAGATACCAAAGGGGCAGTCAAACTCGTATCTCTAAAAACAAACTGACAACGCCATGGCTAAAAATGAAAAAGACAAACAGAAAAACAGAAAAACAATAGTACACATGACACAACATAGAAAACTAAAGAATAAACAACACGAACCCCACCAAAAACCAGGGGTGATATCATGTGCTCCGGAAGGGTAAGCAGATCCTGCTCCACATGCGGCACCCGTCGTGTTGCTTATGTGATTACAAATCCGGTAAATAGTCTAATTCGGTAGGTCAAATTCATGAAAGGGAAGGGGATTGTAGTTACGACGTAAGGAAGATATCCGATATCATTTGTGAAACGGTTATTCCATAACGGTCAACCAACTCGTGATGGCGTCCGTAAAATTTACGAAGGGATGATTTCAACTTCACCATTTGGAACTCTTGGTTAAATAGATTCTTTGTGAGCAGTAACCCTCTATCAAGAAAATCATGATAGGAAATGCAAGCACGGGAATATCGTATCAATTGTGAGATATATACCCCGTATGCAGGTGCTGCTGGAATGTTGCTACTTAGAAATGGAAAGTTCACAATTGGAAAGCTGAAATCATCTCTTTTGTCGTAAAGTTTTTGTCTTCAACCGACCCTCATTGTCAATTTATAGATGTAAGTCAAGATATGAAGCCGACTTTACTGTATCTGTAGTATCCTTTATCTCCAATTCGATGGGATAGATGCGATCCACATAGTCACCAAATTTTGAATTGTTTAATGAAAGAAAATGATATTTCCTGACAGTTCTTGTCCATTCGTTTTTGATGCGTATTGTTATTTGATTTTGCCATGTGATTATTGACTATCCGAATTGATTTTCCTCTAAGTTCAGTATTTTTGTGATTTTACTTTTCACAGAAACTTAACTGCATAAAATTAAATAGTCCAAGATATAACTACAACAAATGAATACAAATAATAAACACACTTAAAGAGTTATTTAGTATTTATCATATACTTAGCATTAATATGATAGCTTTTGCATATGTGTAGCGAACGGAAGTACACAAGCCATAATTTCCCACCCAGGCTGATAACCCATATCAGCCCGGTCTGATAACCCATATCAGGGGCGTCTCGTGCAAAAACCCATAACAGTGCTTCTCGTGCAAGTTACTTCCGGTGTTTCCGGTATCGGTTGTTTATTTTTCCATTGTGACGTCAGATTTTGATGACGACGTCAAAATTTACGGGAACTTTTGTGGGGATAGTTTAGTACTTGCTAATAAATGCCATTGGCAATTATGAATCATTTTATAGAACAACAAACATGGAGTTATAATGCTCATGAAACTCTTCCAAATATTCAATGTTTCAAAATGCCTCTATAGGAAATGTTACCATACAATGTACATATATATATATGGAGGTAGTGATGCTGTTAGTTGACAATTATAGTATATTGAATTTATAACTTAACTTCTTAATAAAGTTTTTGACTGTTTTAGTTGTTGCATTTGGTTTTTTTTCCTTATATAAAACTATTGTCGGAAGTATATGATAAAGCGATTAATACATGGCCTTTTCCATATCAGCCTGGGTATCATCCCTCGACCCATATCAGCGCCCCGACTCCGTCTCGGGCTGATATTGGGGTCTCGGGATGATACCCAGGCTGATATGGAAAAGGCCATGCATTAATCTCTATATATTTAAACAAATCAGCAAAATGTTTCATCACAGTTACATGTACTACTATAGACTCTTTCTCTGCGGTCAAGATCTGGGACATTGCTTAGAACATCATTGTTCTCAAATTGAAATAATCTAACCTTTAACATGTTTAAACTTCTTATTATCTAATATTGTATTGCATATCATTAATAACAAAAATACGATGTATGGCTCACTTTATATTTTCTTCTTTAAATATTGTACAAATTGCACAGATTAATACTGATATGCCACTTCCGGAAAATCAAACACATTAAGTTCCGGTAAAACTGACCACACCTTCTATATACGCAAATTACATAAAAGAGGGACGAAAGATACCCCAATGCCAGAGAAAAACATAATAAGTGTTAGCTAATGTGTCTGATTATTTTGTTCACGTATCGTTGTCAATATAATGTAAAAATATAAATATGACAGTTTTTATCATGTGTATGAGCTTTTGATTTGGGAAATAGCCTAAGGATTTTCCTTTTGTGATTTTTTAAATCTTCTTACACTAAGGTGTACTAGTTGTTGTCACACCTTGTGTGTATGATATGAAAATGCGTGAATCCATATAAATAGATCCATATATATGTATGTATATAACCATTAAGAATATCATAAACATTCAATTATAAATGATAATGATATGTGTTTGTTATCATAAAAGAACAACAACATTTTATGTCTGTGGATATACATTGTCATTGAGTAAATTAACCAGAATTATAATTGCATGGTGTAAATTAGAAATCGTTGAAATTGAATGCATATCGAAACTGTGCTCTTAGTTAAATCGTACTATTAATTTAAAAGAAATGCATGCAATTTGTAGCTCTGATGCTTGGTTTTGTTTTACAATTTAACACACCATATGTATTTATCATATTGTAACTTTTATTTCAAGTAAGTTACTGGATTGGGCTAATGTATGATGACAATCACCAGTCATTTAAGTGGGATTCTGGTGTACCTTTTAACTACAGTGATTGGTCACAAGATCCCCGCTATCCACTACAACCTGATAAACTAGATTACCATGGTGATCCAGGCCACAACGTTAAGTGTGTTGCGTTAGCCCATTTTTATTCTAATAAATGGCTGGACGAAAGGTGCTCATTTTATAGGAAATATATCTGCAAAATTAGGTAAGTAGCATTGCACCAACATTTAGTGTGTTAAAAACATAGTTGTTTCATATATATAACTTTCCATAATAATAATTTAGAAAAGTAAACTATCATAAGTCAGGGTACGGTCTTCAACACGGACCCAAAGCTATAAAGTAACTTAAACATTTTACATTAAAATACGACAACCAATATGCATCATGTATATATATATTCGGTTATGTCCTCGTGAACATGTTGAAGTGTTTTGAATTTCGGATCAACATTGTTCTCTAACTGCATTTTAGAATGTTCGATAATGGATTTTGTAAATGCAAAAGAAAACACATCCTCTTTTTTACGGAAATATTGTTAACCGTGCCCGGAAATATATAAATGATCCATGTAAACTTGTCGCTCCTTTCAATAAACTAATTTTCAAAGGTAACCTAGTAAAAACTACATGTATATAGACAATTGAACATTGTTTAAATTAGTTGTTAGTGGCTCTGAACATGTATAACCCCGCCACATTATTGATGTATGTGCCTGTCCGAAGTCAGGAGCCTGTAATTCAGTGGTTGTCGTTTGTGTATGTGTTACATATTTGTTTTTCGTTCAGTTTTTTACATAAATAAGGCCGTGATTTTTCTCGTTTAAATTGTTTTACATTATCTTACCGTGTCCTTTTATAGCTTACTATGCGGTAAGGGCTTTGATCATTGTTGAAGGCCGTACGGTGACCTATAGTTGTTAATGTCTGTGTCATTTTGGTCTTTTGTGGATAGTTGTCTCATTGACATTCATACCCCATCTTCTTCTTTATAAACAGTTGGTCATTGAGACGCGTAGATATTTAAGATTCTAGAACAGCGAAAGATATACTGTCAAAGGTGATTAACTTTAAAGTAACAACAATTATTGAGAATGGTCATCAATATATTTGTATATCTTGAGATACTTACTGTTTCTTCCGTCAGTTATATCAATGTTAGTTTGATGACAGATTCAAGATATTTAACATAACAATTTTAAAAGGAACAATTTAACAGGACACAAAAACATCTACTATCTACGAACACATGGATTGATTTGAGTGTCTGACGTCAGAAAAAATATATACGTCACATAAATTTGTCGTTCAATGTGCATACAAAATTTTTTTAAATTTACATAGGCAATATACGCATACAGGGTTATAAATCAAAAGTATGTAAGAATAAATTACAGAAATATACCGAGATTCAAACTAGTCCAAAAGTTATACATAGAATTTATGAGAATCCAAAACTTTTGAAAGGAAATATTTAGCAGGACACAAAAACATCTACTATCTACGAACACATGGATTGATTTGAGTGTCTGACGTCAGAATATACGTCACATAAATTTGTCGTTCAATGTGCATACAAACAATTTCAAAATTTACATAGGCAATGTACGCATACAGGGTTAAAAAATCAAAAGTATGTAAGAATAAATTACAGAAATAGACCGAGATTCAAACTAGTCCAACAGTTATACATAGAATTTATGAGAATCCAAAAATTGTTAATTCCACTACGCCATTGAATGATTTTGACGTTTGTGGTTCAACGTATATAGTAATTCATAATAGAAATATATCATAATGACATAATGGGGATGTGTAATACAACAATATACAAAAGAAAATGTGGAATGATTTCCAATGAGACAACTGTCCACAAGATACCAAAATGACACAGACATTAAAAACTCTAGGTCACTGTACGGCCTTCAACAATGAGCAAAACTCATACCGCATAGTCAGCTATAAAAGGCCACGCTATGACAATGTAAAACAAATCAAACGAGAAATATAACGGCCTTCTTTATATACTTGTAATGAACGAAAAACAAATATATCACACATATACAAACAACAACTACTGATTTACAGGCTCCTGACCTGGGACAGGCACATATAAAAAAAAGGGTTAAACATGAAAGCGGGATCCTGACCCTCCCCTAACCTAGGACACTGGTATAACAGTATAACATAAGAACTAACTATAAAAACTAAATAAAAAAGGCTTGACTCATCAGATGACAAAAACATATGAGTGGACGTGGCAGGAGTCGATTATAATAGTTTCCATGAATTATATTTCAACTTAAACAACTGTTGTCAACATACAAATATCACCAAACATTCAAAGATAATAGTTAGCTTGTTTATAAAAGTTTTTTTTTCGATTATGTAGAATAAAAAAATATTTTAAGAATAAAACTTTTACTCGACCTTTGTTTAGTTAAAGAAACACAAATATTTGTTTTGTCATGTATCCTATTTCACTTTGATAATGCTAATGTCGGGAGCCTAGCAATAATCCGACACCCCTAAATTCCGACAGTCCAATAATCCGACAGTGAGTCCGTTTATCCGACAGCCCGATGGTCAGAAACGAAGCTGTTCTGCTGAAGAGGAGGGGAGGCTCTATCTTCTGCTTCATAGAATATGGATATCGTACTATATTTATAAACTTATTAAAATATATTATTTAAACGCAAGCAGTTTGTAAAATTCAAAAATGAAATCAAGGGCAGTTTAATTGGATAAAAAATTATATCCTATACTGTTTGAACAAATTGATTATGTCATCATGAACGTACCTGAGCGGTGTTTGCCTAGAAGATATAAAAGCAGCTACATCAGATTGAATGACATACAAGTTATACACTGGGTTTTATTTGTCTCTTCTCGTTGTTAGGGCCGTTCGCACCCATCTTTTATTCAAATTCCAGTAGAATTGATCAATGAGTAAAACATTGAAGATTGTCAATGAAAAACATCAATCCCAGCCTTCTTTAAGTGGTAACAATCCTTTTGATTAAATTTCATAGATTTTTATTCACTTACACTTAACTTATTGTCCAGAAACCAAGTGTCTTCGGAAAACGCTGACGACGACAACGTGACAACCAAATTGCGGTCGTATAAAAACCAAGACCAAACAAAACAAAACTGAACACTAAGCAATGTACAAATGAGGTCAAGGTTAAAAAAAACCCTGCTGAGACTGACATGTGCATCTTGAATATTTCCATACACTTTATGTAATAGACATATTGCATAACGTTATAGGAAAAAGACAAAAACTCAAAAACTGAACCATAGAAATTATGTCAAGCTCAAATGACAACTGCCACTTGTACATCCACACCGTACAATCCTTTTCTAGACCTATTGCTTATAAAAAACATTTTCGAAAAACTAAGGATTTTCTTATCCCAGGCATAGATTACCTTAGTCTTATTTGGAACAACCTTTTTGGAATTTTGGATCGTCAATGCTCTTCAATTTTGTACTTGTTTGGCTTTATAAATATTTTGATATGAGCGTCACTGATGAGTCTTATGAAGACGAAACGCGCGTCTGGCGTACTAAATTATAATCCTCGTAACTTAGATATCAATTTACACCACTGGGGCGATACCACCGGCCCAGTAGTCAACATTTCGGCGTTGACATGAATATCAATAATGTGGTCATTTTTATAAATTTCCTGTTTCAAAACTTTGAATTTTTCGAAAAAAAACTAAGGATTTTATTATCCCAGGCATAGATTACCTTAGCCGTATTTGGAACAACTTTGCGGAATTTTGGATCGTCAATGCTCTTCAATCTTGTAGTTGTTTGGCTTTATAAATATTTTGATATGAGCGTCACTGATGAGTCTTATGTAGACGAAACGAGCGTCTGGCGTACTAAATTATAATTCTGGTACCTTTGATAACAACTTAAACCACTGGGTCGATGCCTCTGCAGTTGGACGTTTCGTCCCGAGGGTATCACCAGCCCACAACATTTCGGTGGTAACATGAATATCAATAATGTGGTCATTTTTATAAATTTCCGGTTTACAAAACCTTAAACTTTCAAAAAACTAAGGATTTTCTTATCCCAGGCATATATTACCTTAGCCTTATTTGGAACAACGTTTTGGAATTTTGGATCGTCAATGCTCTTCAATTTTGTACTTGTTTGGCTTTATAAATATTTTGATATGAGCGTCACTGATGAGTCTTATGAAGACGAAACGCGCGTCTGGCGTACTAAATTATAATCCTGGTACCTTAGATATCAATTTACACCACTGGGGCAATACCACTGCAGGTGGACGTTTCGTCCCTGAGGATTTCACCGTCCCAGTAGTCAACATTTCGGCGTTGACATGAATATCAATAATGTGGTCATTTGTATAAATTTCCTGTATACAAAACTTTAAATTTTTCAAAAAACTAAGGATTTTCTTATCCCAGGCATAGATTACCTTAGCCGTATTTGGAACAACTTTTTGGAATTTTTTATCGTCAATGCTCGTCAATTTTGTACTTGTTTGGCTTTATAAATATTTTGATATAAGCATCACTGATGAGTCTTATGTAGACGAAACGAGCGTCTGGCGTACTAAATTATAATCCTGGTACCCTTGATAACAATTATAATGTATGAGATATGGATTAGTTAATTTACGTTTTTTGATTGAGTTAATCCTTCCAATTGATATTTTATCGTGTTTTTGTGTTTATGTTGTGATGTTATACTATTGTTTCAGAAAAGGAAAGAAGGTTTGATACCATTCAAACGTGTAATCCCGCTGCGAATGTTTGCACCTGTCCTAAATCAGGAACATGATGTACAGTAGTTGTCGTTTGTTTATTAACTTATACGTGTTTTTCGTTTCTCATCTTTTTTACAAAGATAACACCGTTTCCATTGCCCTTTTACAAGAAACACATCTCAATGAAGAAACTAAGGCAAGTCTACAAAAGGAAACTGATTTAATTTTTCACTGCAGTCATCGAACTACGGCAAGAAGGGGGATATCAATAGGTATAAATGAATATGCAGACATTGAGGTTATTAATAAATTCTGCGATGATGACGGAAAACTTATTCTATTAAATGTGAAAATGGACAATGTAATATTGTCTTTAGTTTGTCTTTACGCGCAAAATTTATAGAACAGATAGAAATTCTGTCCTTAAAAAAGTAAACAATTTTATAAAAGAAAATTATATAGGCATTACTCTGGTTGTCGATTTTAATAATGCCCGCGTCACACTGTCCCAATTTTTATATACGATGGACACCCGAACGTGAAAATTGTAAGTTCGTACGAAGTTGGCCCCGATCTCGTTAAAAAACCAAAACGTGAACGAAGCAAGAACGATGAATAACGAAGTCTTTACGATGGTGCCGAAATTATATACGATAGCAAAAAATGGACATACGAAGGTTAACCGAAGACGGGTATTTAAGCTTCATATTTCAGCCGAAGTCTACACGATGGATCACGAAAGCTACACGATGGATTACAAAGTCTACACGATGGATTACGATGATGGCGCGATTGCCATATGATGTCTTAAAATAATTCTTAATTTATTATCCCCTCGCCTGCTACATGTAAGTTGCGTGTAGATAAAATTGTTATGGACACTCTAGAACCAAAATGCTCAAAACTTGGTATTGTGTTACTCGTTAAGAATATCTTAAACGCTATTGACTTTAAATTTCAAGGGTCAAGGTCATAGTGGCAGGTGTAATACAAGGCAGGTGTAATATCACCTTTGTGGACATTCTTAAACCAATATGCTTCAAAATATTTTAACCACATTTGGTATATTGTTCCTCCTTGTAATGATCTGACATTTTTTACGTTCAAGGCCAAAGGTCAAGGTCATGCAGATGTTGTTTAATTCTCCTTGAAATAGCATAATAGACAGGAAATTGGTTACTCATTTTTTTACCTGCTGGTTCTGAAGACAATATTAAAGGTATTTCCTGTTAATGAATGTTTAGGTTGATTTCTAAAAAAATAGTTTATGTATCAAATGTGCATATTCAATTTACCACTTTCTGCATGTGTCATATACAAAATAATATAGTGTCCATATTTGTCCCCAATATGATACGCTCGACATTGCCTTGTTTGAACTGTAAAATGTGTGCACTAGTCTGAATAATCACCCATAATTATGCCCATGTTAACTGATCTATCTTGAAGGTAAGGTAATGGGTTCCTTGATCCCTTTTATTAAAAAAGAGCTCTTTCCAGGAGAATATCATAATAATATAGACAAAAGGAAGGATGTGGGGAAAGCAACAAATACGGCAAAATATGACATATATATATATAGAAAACAAAATGATTACGGAGTAAACATTCGTGTGACAACAACTCAGACGATACATACAAATCAGAATAATGAAGAAAAAGTTGGTTTCCCTATATACGTGTACCTGCAGTGTTGGTGTAAGAGGTGCGTTCATGATTTTCATTATGTTACTTGATACGAAAAATTTACAAAAAATAATATTTTACTTGTAAAAGTAAATCATGAGCCTGTAATAGCTGCTCTTCTTGTTCCATTTGAATTTATAGAATAAACGCTGTCGCCTTTCTTGTTCTCATAGAATCATATGATATGAGCTACATTTTTTGTGAACGTTTCTCTCAACTGTCGTATTAGACTGACCAGTGCATATCGCGCATAGTACTTTAAATGTATTTTAGCGCGAAAATTAACTTACATTTAGCTGGTTTTATTGCCGTCATAGTTCCATCTTGTCGCCTTCGTACTTTTATGCGATGGCAACACGACGGGATTACGAGGTCTTCATGAAGTCGTGTTGCCATCGTAAGACCTTCGGGTAGTTTCGTGATTCATTCGTGTAGACATCGTAATGTCAAAACTGCCCGATGGAAACGATGGAAACACGAATGCAATACGATGTTCAAAGATGCATCCCCGATGACATTACGATGGTGAAAATGGTGATACGAACTCAATATGAACCCTCAACATCGGACGCACCTTCGGGGATTTTTTAACATGTTAACAAATTAAGAACTCTTCCCGAAGCTGTCACTGAAGGCTAGAAAAAGTAGCCGATTGTTCTACGATGGTTAAAGATGGCACTAAGAATAACCCGATCTGGATACGATCAGTCCCGATTTTGAAAATTTCCATAACCGTGTTGCCATCGGCTTAAAAAAAACGGGACAGTGTGACGCGGGCATAAAGTAAAAGACTTTAGATAGGAAAATCTTAAATAAAAATACGAAATTTTCAGAGCCTGTTAATAGTTTAAAAGTTCTTATATTATTTTATAGATATTTGGCGTATTTTAAATAAAGGCACACAGCAGTTTACTTAGAGGAGTAAGGATAAGACAAAAGCTAGTAGGATAGATTTAATTTTAATTGCACAAGAATTTCAGTCCCTCGTTGAATATTGTAAAATTAAACCAGCACTGGTTAAAGTGACTGACCTTCAATGAATAGTTTTAAACCTTAAGACAGGGGAATCAGAAAGAGGGAATAGAGACTGGAAACTAAATACATCTATTTTAAAGAATATTGAATATAAAAAAGCAATCAACAAGTAATAATATGAGTTAGAAAATCGTATAATCTATACTATTAAACGAGAAGACCTCATTTTGGGTGTCGCTTCTCCTCCTTCCACAATAGATTGAGCATTGTGACTGTATGTACTATAGGTACCATGCATAGTCGCATTTGTCATCCATTCTTACGATTATTCAGTTTCGGTTATTTTAGGAGAAAAACGGCAAAAAAGAAGTCCGGATATGTGTCCGTCATCCCCCGGCTTTTATTCATAGACAACTTCCTCTTCCGTTTATTTTTCCTGAAGTTTTGTTAATTTACATCACACTAGAACACACCCGCGAACTCGCGGGCATACAGAGCTTGGTTGAAAGTGTGTAAACTTTTGTACTGAGAATTTTTGTAAAATATTTAATGTCTGGAGAATTTTGATAAAAGACTTCATGTCTGGAGAATTTCATAAAAGGTATCAAAATGCATAGGTACTTGGAAACAGTTTAAGCCCTTTCCCTTGCTTACCAAAGTCCGTTATTAATCCCCACACCCCGTTAAATTTCATTATTTTCGCGTTAGTGTCTTCTCCTATGCGCTCGCTGCTTTATTATATTGAGAGCTTCTTTCACGCAATTATTATTGTCCTGTCCCCAAGTACTCTTATGAAATTCATGTGCAAATTCAAAACCGGAAGTCCTGCAAAATCGCAGGGATTTTAAGCTTGGTTGAAAGTATACGTATTTGAGGATGAATTTTTGTAAAAAAAAAAATATGTCTGGGGAATTTAAGAAATGAGATCAAAAGGTACATGGAGATAGGATAATATTTATAAGCCCTCTCTCGTTTTTTTCAAAGTCCGTTATTATTTTGTTTCTGTGTCCTTTAAACTATGAACATACGTATCTCTATAATATTAAAGTGTATTTAATCTTCTATATACTATTAATTCTAAGTTTCTTCTCCATGGCAATTACTGCTATATTATATAGGGAGTCTCTATATATTATTGTAGTATAGTAATCATGATAATACATGCAGATAAACGCGAAAATAATTGTTCTGTCCCCGTCCAAGTATTTGTGAAAATTATGTGTAAGTTTAAACCGATGTATAATATAGTGGTTCTTACGATCTAAAAACCACGATGTGGACAACTCTCTGATTGGCTAATTTATTTTTCATTTTTGTAATCTATCACACGATTGGTTCTCAATGTAAAACCGGAAATCCTGTGTCCGCCTTAAAAGTCGATTTGATGGCGGAAACAATATCCGAATGCCTTTATTTTTGTTTTTCTCCCAAAATAACCCAAACTGAATAGTCATAAGAATGGATGACAAATGCGACTATGCACGGTACCTATAGGACATAGAGGCTTGGTGATTAATTAATTGTGGGAGGAAGAGAAGCGACACCCAAAATGAGGTCTTCTCGTTTAATAGTATAGATACCCTATATTATCATGTTTTATTTAAGGTGGTACCCAACACTTTCGCTAAAATTAATTTGGCTCGTTTAATTTTCATAAAATTTTGTCAAAGTATTTAATTTGAGACTTTAATAAAAATATAAAAAGTTTAAAAATTTTGAACCAACCGTTTTGTCAGAAAAAATACACTGGTTAAATAGCAATTTGAGAAACACCAATTTTGATCATTGAGAAGCTTAATATTCCTTTTACAACACAATGTAATTAAAACGTTTAACTGACTTTACAGAGTTATCTCCCTGTATTGTTATGTACCACCTTAAGATTCATTGCCTGAATCGTTATATGTTGTCCAGAGTTTAAGCAACGACCCAGGCCGTGTGAAAATAAACACAATCATTTTTGTCATTCACTTATCGTCACGTAAATAACGACAAAGGCATAGCCTGTACATGTTTATTTAAGATTCATGCAAGCCACTTTCATTGTACCAACTGTAAGCAACGACCCAGGCCGTGTGAAAATAAACACAATCATTTTTGTCATTCACTTATCGTCACATAAATAACGACACAGGAATAGCCTATATTATCATGTTTTGTTTAAGATTTAACGACACAGGCCCTATGAAAAACAAGAATATGTCCATAGTATACAGATGCCACATCCGATCGGCACTATCATTTGCTATGTGTTAACCGTGAAATGGGGTAAGATCTCTAATTTTGCATTAAAATTAGAAAGATCATATCATAGGGAACATATTTACTAAGTTTCGAGTTTGTTGAACTTCAACTTCATAAAAAAAAAAACTTTTACCAAAAAATGCATTGTACCAAAGAGGAAGATTAATTGTGGCATAAGGCCAGAAACACAAAAAAAAATCGAATTTAACAGAAAGGAAACACATAACGGAGGGCTTTTTGATATCTCATATGAAATTCTCCAGTCAAAATATCTTTTTCAAAAAATCATCCTACAACAGTTTACAAGCTGTATATGCCCGCGATTTCGCGGGTGTGTTCTAGTCAATAATTAAAGTAGCGATATCCGTCTATTATGGGACAATCTAAAAATTGAAATTAGAGACGAATCTATTCTATAAAAGAAAATCAAGATAATAAAGAGAGACAACAAGACAATTAGAAAGCGAATTAGAACACTTAATATATGAATATCACTCTTTCATCTGCATCATCTGTTTCATATGTATATGTGAGCTCATGCATTACTATTGTTTGTTAAATTTATTGTATGATTATGCCTTATATGAGGCCTTTAGTAAAATAAAAAGTTTCAAAGATTGAACGACAATCAGATATAAACAATTAAACGAATATGAAACACTAACAAATCATATAAAACAATTAGAATTACAATTAGACACAATTTATGAATATAAAGCAAAGGGGGCTCAAATTAGGTCAAGGGTGAAATGGAATGAACTAGGGAAAATATTTTTTTCTTCTTCTGGGATTAGAAAAACAGCGACAAGTAAAAAAATCCATCTATTAATAAACTCAGAAATCAAAAGAACGAGGTGACAACAAATCAAAGACAAATTTAAGAAATGATTTAAAACTATTATAAAATATTATATACAACCACGGCTCCAGATAAAGATCTACTAATAAAATTGAGAATGGAAATGGGGAATGTGTCAAAGAGACAACAACCCGACCAAATAAAAAAAAACAACAGCAGAAGGTCACCAACAGGTCTTCAATGTAGCAAGAAATTCCTGCACCCGGAGGCGTCCTTCAACTGGCCCCTAAACATATATATACTAGTTCAGTGATAATGAACGCCATACTAATTTCCAAATTGTACACAAGAAACTACTAGTAAAATTAAAATAATAAAAGACTCACAAAAGCCAGAGGCTCCTGACTTGGGACAGGGGCAAAAATGCGGCGGGGTTAAACATGTTTGTGAGATCTCAACCCTCCTCATATACCTCTAACCAATGTAGAAAAGTAAACGCATAACAATACGCACATTAAAAGTCAGTTCAGGAGAAGTCCGAGTCTGATGTTAGAAGATGTAACCAAAGAAAATAAACAAAATGACAATAATACATAAATAACAACAGACTACTAGCAGTTAACTGACATGCCAGCTCCAGACTTCAATTAAACTAATTGAAAGATTATGAATTCATCATATGCACATCAGGCTTAATCCGTCGTATTGGTAAATAGTTATCAAAATATTAAAGGTTCTAGGATTACAATTTAGTACGCCAGACTCGCGTTTCGTCTACATAAGACTCATCAGTGACGCTCATATCCAAATATGAATAGACCCAAAGGAGTACAAAGTTGAAGAGCATTGAGGATCCACAATTCTCAAAAGTTGTGCCAAATACGGCTAAAGTAATCTATGTCTCGGATAAAAAAATCCTAAGTTTTTCGAAAAATTCAAAGATTTGTAAACAGGAACTTTATAAAATTGACCACATTATTGATATTCATGTCAACACCGAAGTGTTGACTAATGGGCTGGTTATACCCTCGGGGACGAAATGTCCACCAGCAGTAGCATCGACTCAGTAGTGTAAATAGTTATGAAAGGTACCAGAATTATAATTTAATACGCCAGACACGCGTTTCGTCTAACTTAGAAATGGAAAAATACTAAATACTAAACTTGTTCAAAGGGTATCTACACGTCTCAATCTTCAAAATCGGTTATCTAAAAATACTATCATCGCTAACATTTTTAACAATAAAAATCGTGGTTACCCTTCTATCGATAAGTGTCATGCCAAAAAATGACTTACACGTCCCCGTCTTTCCACCAACAATACAGTAAGGTCCACGTTTAATGGTCGCACATTTTCTTTAAATTTTGAAACTGATATAACTTGAAAAACAAACAGTATTATTTATTTACTCACATGAAACAAACCGGGGTGTGGTATTCAGTACGTAGGAGAAACTGGACGATATTAATCTAAACGCACTCAAGAACATCTGTATCGTTTTAAAAGACCAAATAATTCAAAAGTATCATTTACCAACACATTAAGAAGCACAACCATCCTTTTAAATATTTAGCAGTTCAATCCTTAGAAGTAGTAAACAAGCAGCCTGGTGAATCGCATTCAAAGTACGATCACGGAAAATAATTGAATTAAATTGGATTAAAAAATTACAGACAGTTTACCCTCTCGGTCTAAATGATAATATCATGGGAATTGGTAATATATCTAGAACCAATTCCGTTAACATTTTGGATACAGTTTCTAAAACTGTTCGTAAAAACCGTTCTCACGGTCGTAGAACAAATCGCAATCAAAGAAAATTTCGGGCCAATCATACTAATATTTCGGACCCTATTTCTATTTAAAAAAACAACAGCATACATTATCTGTTAACAAAACTCTGTTCGTTACCGGTTAATAAGTTAAATAAAATTTTGGAGGATTGCAACACAATTTCATATAGCAGTCCTCAGTATGAAATTGTTCAAATTATTATGGCATATTGTTATTCTAAATTATTTCCCAAAATTGATCGCCCTGAAGATCATAAAAAACATTTTATTAAAATTAAGTATGTCAATAAAGGCTTTGATTTTGTAAATATTGCCGGTATATTTAACGACCATTCTGTTAAAGAACAAATTCCTGGATATTTTGACAATACTGAGCTACCTCTTATTTGATATATTTACAAGAAATTTACCCGGAAATTTGTGTTTAATTATAGTCAATTGTGTAAAGATGTTAATATCAGTGAAAATACACCTACTTCATGTAATTGCAGTAATTCCGAATATATTTATGAACCCATTTCCCATGTTATAACAGGAGATCTTAACATCGTTCAAGACCGAGAGTTAAAATCATTCCTCAGTAAAGGACCTAAATATCGTCCCCCGTCAATTATTAATTGGAATGAGTGTCGTAATATCATCCACGACTCACTCCATACTTACTGTATGAAATGGATAAAACGGGAAAAAGCTGACAAAAAATCTTTGGACTCTTTTTTCAATTCAGTAATGAAGATAGTTGATATACCTATTCAACATTTTAAAGAACATTTTACTATTAACAATAACCATAATAAACCTATTTCTCGTATCAAACATAAACTTAAAGAACTAGCCAAGGAATTAGTTTTTGTCCCGGCCGATAAAGCTGCTAATAATATTATTATTGTTTGACGTAAATTTTACATTGAGGTTCTGAAAAAGGAAATCACCAATTCTCCAACATTCCAACTGACTCCATTTTCAGAAAACAAAATCTGTAACAAACATAAACTTTTAGCCACCGCTTTACAAGCAGAGCCAAATACAATGAAAGTCCCAACTATGTATTGGCTTCCGAAGCTACACAAAAACCCTTACAAATATAGATTTATTTCGTCCTCAAGCCATTGTTCAACCACTAAATTGTCTATTCTTCTTACCAGCACACTTGGTACAATTAAAAACCTTATAATAAATTGTTCAAATAAGGCCTTCAAAAATAGTGGAATAAATTACTTTTGGAGTGTCAAGAACTCGTTGGAAGTACTTGATAAATTGCATGCTTATATTGGTGATTTTGAATCTGTTCAAAGTTCTGATTTTTCTACCCTGTATACCACATTGCCTAATATTCACATTAAGAAAAAATTCACACACCTAATCAAAGGGGCATTCAAAAAATCTGAGTGTGAATATATATGTTCAAACTCTTTTAGGTCATTTTTTAGTAGCAATAAAAAAAAACTGTGTTAATTGGACATGCTTTGATACTATATATGCCCTTGAATTTTTACTAGATAACATTTTTGTTCGCTTTGGGGATTCCGTATATCGTCAGATTATCAGAATTCCAATGGGGACAAACTGTGCACCACTTATTGCGGACCTCTTATTGTATTGTTATGAGTTACAATTTATGACAAAAATAAGCAAAGACCCATCAAAACAACATCTGATAAACAAATTTAATAATACTTTTAGATATTTGGATGATATTTTGGCTCTCAATAATGACGACTTCAGTATGTATATTAATGAAATTTATCTTGCTGAACTTACTTTAAATAAAGGTAATACTAACAATGACCACTGCCCTTTCCTCGATCTCGATATCTATATCACTAACGGAAAGCTGAATACTAACATTTATGATAAAAGGGATGATTTTTCATTTCCTATCGTTAATTATCCGTTTTTAGATGGTGACGTTCCCTTGTCACCATCTTACGGTGTTTATATATCTCACCTTGTACGATTCGGTCGTGTATGTAACAATGTTTAAGATTTTAACGAGAGAAATTTATGTATTACTGAAAAATTATTACACCAGGGTTTTCGATATCACAAACTAGTCAAAACATTTACTAAATTTTATCATCGGTATAAAGACATCATTCGTAAATACAGCTCAACATGCAGACTTCTTATACGTTCAGGTATTTCACATCCATTTTTTTTATGAAAATATTCTGTATAAAGCACAAAAGTGTCAGTATTCACCTCAAAAACTTACAAAACCTTTGAAAAGACTTATTAAGAAGGGATATAATTACGATACTGTTGTCAAGTCATTAAAGATTGCATATTTTGGCGTTAATATTGAGTCACTGATAAGGTCTTTGCGTCGGAACTAAACACATTTATTATAAAAACAGTTGTTGGCATGACACGGGTTATGTTCTTCTCATATATGTTTTGATGGTATGATACTAAACCCCTAACGGGAAGGATTATGCCTGATGTTAATATGATGAAATCATAATCTTTCAGTCAGTTTAATTGAAGTCTGGAGCTGGCATGTCAGTTAATTGCTAGTAGTCTGTTGTTATTTATGTATTATTTTCATTTTGTTTATTTTCTTTGGTTACTTCTTCTGACATCAGACTCGGACTTCTCTTGAACTGAATTTTTATGTGCGTATTGTTATGCATTTACTTTTCTACATTGGTTAGAGGTATGGGGGAGGGTTGAGATCTCACAAACATGTTTAACCCCGCCGCATGTTTGCGCCTGTCCCAAGTCAGGAGCCCTTTGTTAGTCTTGTATTATTTTAATTTTAGTTTCTTGTGTTCAATTTGGAAACTAGTATGGCGTTCATTATCACTGAATTAGTATATATTTGTTTAGGGGCCAGCTGAAGGACGCCTCCGGGTGCGGGAATTTCCCGCTACATTTAAGACCTGTTGGTGGCCTTCTGCTGTTGTTTTTTTTATTTGGTCGGGTTGTTGTCTCTTTGACACATTCCCCATTTCCATTCTCAATTTTACATAAGACTCATAAAACTATCGAACAAGAAGAAAAAGTTTACATCATCACAAAAAAGTCAGACTATTATATTAAAATATTATCAGTATAGGGAAGAAAACAGCAATGAGATTTATGTAGGAATTTAAGCTAGATTGTTTACTACTGTTTATATTTGATTCCATTACTGTAGCAATCTTTGGTTTTTGTGTACAGTCAGGTGATGTACATACATTGAAATTCGAATTTACCTCTTTTATCATGTCTACATAATTGATCATGTATATTATAACTATACTGAATCAGTATCGTTTTAGATTACACAACATACTATTTCGATAATGAATTTCAATTTATACAATTTAACCACGTGTACCTATGATCATTTTTCGATATTTAGCTTAGTAATGATAACATATCATTTACAGTTAAAACTGTTGTTGTACATACAATGTGTGAGAAACAAGTTTCTTATCTTATAATCTAAGACTTCAATAACAATTTAATAGAGTTAACTAAGAAACACAATTTCGAAAATCTATTGTCGGCTGAAAATTCGTGCTATTATTATCAAAGATCATCACCAATTTCACGGTTGAGTGAAGCTTTAATACACAATCATTTTAATTCAGATTAGGTTAAGAAACGTGCAATATTGCTTTATACTATGTTTCTCCATCTGATGAGTGAAACCTTTTTATACTGATTTTTATAGTTCGTTCTTATGTTGTACTGTTATACCACTGTCCCAGGTTAGGGAGTTCCCGCTCACATGTTTAACCCCGCCACAATTTAAATGAATGTGCCTGTTCCAAGTCAGGAGCCTGTATTTCAAAGTATGTGCCTATCCCAAGTCAGGACCCTGTATTTCAGTGGCTGTCGTTTGTTTATGTATTACGTTTTCTCGTTTGAATAGTTTTAAATTGTCATATTGGGGCATTTTATCGCTGACTATGCAGTATGGGCTTTGCTCATTGTTGAAGGCCGTACGGTGACCTATAGTTGTTAATATCTGTGTCATTTTGGTCTCTTATGGACAGTTGTCACATTGGCAATCATACCACATCTTCTTTATTATATTATAAAACGTACTCTGTAGAACTGTTCTAATTTTCAATGAATAAGATTAATGATTAAAAACGGTGATTTTCATCCTAAATGTTACGGTTATATTGTACTAAAAGCGCAAAAATCACTACGTGATTTTTAACTATCCTACTGTTGATACATCTTTTTGGCATTGCACAAGTCGTGTCTTCTAGGACTTTCCATGACGTTAAAATACAAAATCCCTTGAATGTGTTTTAGTTATTTTTAGTCTTCTCTCCGCTGCATGAATTCTATTATAGATTGTTCTTTTATCTAGCTGTCAGAAATTGCGAGTACTCTTAAATTGTAATTGTTTGTTAATTTGACATTTGACAGAATAGCGCTTTGGACGCAAGAAACTATTACACGTGTTGTTGTCAATTTTTACATCACTGGGTCGATACCTCTGCTGGTGGACGATCAGTCCCCGAGATTATCATCAGCCCAGTAGTCAGTGTTTCGGTACTGACATGATTTAACAAACTTTACTAAAATTGTCCGTTTATAAATTTATAAATTATTAAGAAACTTAGGTTTCAACTCCCTCAGGGAAAGTTGGCTTAAGAAGAATATGGCTATATGATTTAGGTATTTTTGACAAATATAGCTCTTCAACGGTTTCGGTACTTATACATCGTCGGATTTCAAATGTTGTGCTTTGAGCGTTCCTAATGAAGGTAAATACAGAAAAAGCGCTTCGGACACAAGAAATTATAAAACATGCTGTTGTTAATTTGTTTTGACCTGTTTGTGCTATTTTTCATGCTTTGTCAGTATTTATTGTTTTCTTATTCAGGACTATATATATCTGATATATATACCAGCTTTGATAAATGTTTGATATAACTATCAATTTTCACTTCTTCGATATGATAAATCGGACTATATGAAGTTAAAATAATTCAATGTGGACTTTCAAAGCACTATAATGACCTACATTCGGATTGATGTAACGTTAAATTGGACGTCGACGGTTAGTAGTCTGAAAAGCGTTTTGACACATACGACCAGACAAAGAACAAGTTATCGAATGAATAGCAAGTACTAAAATTATCTGAGGAAAATGTAAGAAAAGTTTGTTATGAATCAAGCCACGTCAGAAACACTGATCACCGAGTTGGTTACACTTGCGGTTAAAAATAGCTGACTGTCAGTGGTATCAATATACGTAAATGCAAGTAATTCTTCTATTGTGTGATGAAGGTTTTGCCACACAATAGTTTTGTTACTGTAAGTCAAGGGGTGTTGATATAATTCATATTGTTTTGTTACTGTAAGTCAAGGGGTGTTGATATAGTTCATAGTGTTCTGTTACTGTAAGTCAAGGTGTATTGATATAATTCATATTGTTATGTTAAAGTAAGTCGAGGGATGTTGATATAATTCATATAGTTTTGTTACTGTAATTACGTCAAGGAGTGTTGATATAATTCATATTGTTTTGTTACTGTAAGTCAAGGTGTGTTGATATAATTCATATTGTTTTGTTAAATTAGGTCGAGGTGTGTTGATATAATTCATATTGTTTTGTTAAAGTAAGTCGAGGGATGTTGATATAATTCATATAGTTTTGTTACTGTAATTACGTCAAGGAGTGTTGATATAATTCATATTGTTTTGTTACTGTAAGTCAAGGTAGGTTGATATAATTCATATTGCTTTGTTAAATTAGGTCGAGGTGTGTTGATATAATTCATATTGTTTTGTTAAAGTAAGTCGAGGGATGTTAATATAATTCATATAGTTTTGTTACTGTAATTACGTCAAGGAGTGTTGATATAATTCATATTGTTTTGTTACTGTAAGTCAAGGGGTGTTGATATAATTCATATTTTTTTGTTACTGTACGTCAAGGGGTGCTGATATAATTCATATTGTTTTGTTACTGTAAGTCAAGGGGTGTTGATATAATTCATATTGGTCTGTTACTGTAAGTAAAGGGGTGTTGATATAATTCATATTGTTTTGTTACTGTAAGTCAAGGGTTGTTGATATAATTCATATTGTTTTGTTACTGTACGTCAAGGGGTGTTGATATAATTCATATTGGTCTGTTACTGTAAGTAAAGGGGTGTTGATATAAGTCATATTGTTTTGTTACTGTAAGTCAAGGGTTGTTGATATAATTCATATTGTTTTGTTACTGTACGTCAAGGGGTGTTGATATAATTCATATTGTTTTGTTACTGTAAGTCAAGGGTTGTTTATATAATTCATATTGTTTTGTGACTGTAAGTCAAGGGATGTTGATATAATTCATATTGTTTTGTTACTGTAAGTCAAGAGGTGTTGATATAATTCATATTGGTCTATTACTGTAAGTCAAGGGGTGTTGATAAAATTCACATTGTTTTGTTACTGTAAGTCAAGGGTTGTTGATATAATTCATATTTTTTTGTTACTGTAAGTCAAGGGGTGTTGATAAAATTCATATTTACAATTTGTTATATCAAAATAAAACCAAGAAAACAAAAAGATATTCAGTGGTGCGATGTCCAGTGAAAGGTTCATGGTGATACACAATGTTTCAAACCAGATTTTTGTATTATAATCAATTTCTTTATTTTTTGCTGTCTAACTTTACATATAGATCAACTAAATTTAAATACGTAATGTTGAATTTTGTATTTAATTGTTTGTATCATTTTGAAAACTATATTGGCTTAATTATGAAGCCATTATTTTTAAATGAAATATTTGTTTAATAACTAATGTATGAAATCTAATAAAGCTTATACAATGCAAGTCCTATAAACAATGTAAGCAAGTTGTATACAAGACTTCCGGCCCCATTTCCTGCAAAGAAAACAAATTTTATTAAACTGGTTCATTTGAAGCATGAAGGTCAATGCATCATGGTACACTGAAACCTTTTTTTAGTACAATTTATTAATTTATGATCTAGCAAATCATAATTATGATTCTTCCTGTAAAGGTGGTATAACTGGAGTATTGCCTCTCAGATGGGTGATAAGCACATACAATAATAATACAATAAAACCGACAGCAATCATGTGATGGAACTATAATTGCACTAATAAATACAAGTATGCAATCCATCAATGCCAGCATTTTACCGGTAGTACAGTAGTACCAACTAATAGAACGATGATATCATTGAGTCTTAACCATATTTTTTTTAAATGTCTGTGTCGTTTGGTATCATGTGGAAAGTGGTGTCATTGGATCATACCACATCTGATTAATTTTTTTTTTGTATTAGAGACCGATAACTAAAGAGTAAGGAAAAACATATATAATTATGAATTGCTGAACTGTAATTTAAGTGGTAAGGCGAACGTCAATATTAACTGACAGAACCAAACACAAAATTACACGTACAACAACTAACATAATTACTAGATACCTATGCTAACGCGTCGCCAGTAAACTTAATTTGCGACCATCAAATCCCCAATTGATGCCGTCGAAGCTTAAAATACAATACAGTTATCTCTTAATTATGTGGTTGGGATAAACATGTTGGCGGGATCACAACCCTCCCCTAACCTGGGCCTGTGGTATAACAGAACAACATAATAACGAACTATAAAAATCAGTTGAAAAAGGCTTAACTCATCAGATGGACAAAAATGTAAGTGGACGTCGCCGTATAATCCCTTTTAGAACAATTAATTCGTGTGACGAGTAATGCGTTAATCCTGGGACAGTTTTTTTTTTAAAACATTCAAATTTTTTCGATTCAACATTTCAATACACAAACCAATTTAGAAGATTGTTACGAGTCTATGTTTATGCTAACCTGTAGTGAACTTGCTTTGTTTGTTTGTTACCTTTATAGTCCCAATATGAACCATAAAAAAATGTTTTGAATTAAAAATGGATTATATTGACTAGTACAGCAAGTTATTTCATAAAACCCAAATAAGGACGTGCCGTCAATTATCGATAACCGTTTCACAAATGATATCGGATATAGATATAGGAAGATGTAGTATGAGTGCCAACTCTCCATCCAAATAACAATTTATAAAAGTAAACCATTATAGGTCGGATATGTTCCTTATTTCGTTACTACATAAAATTGGAAAATGTGTTAAAGAGACAACAACCCGACCATAGAGCAGACAACAGCAGAAGGCTGTACTAGTTCAGTGATAAAGAACGCAATCCACTTCCCTTTTCACAACTATGACAATTTACTGGGTTTGTTATAACATGCGCAACACGACGGGTGCCACATGTGGTGCAGGATCTGCTTAACTTTCCGGAGCACCTGAGATCATCCCTAGTATTTGGGTTGCTTGGTCTTTAGTTTTCAATATTGGGTGTTGTGTTCAATTATTTGTCATTTTGTCTTCTTCTTTTTTAGCCATAGCGTTGTTTGATATATGAGTTTGACTGTCCCTCTGGTATCTGTCGCTCCTCTTTTATCCCTGTAAAATGATTCAAAACATTTGAAAAAAAGATACAAGAATAAGGCTTTTGTACTTTAGACGGACATAATTAGACTTATATATATACATAATATTGCATAAATCATACATACCACTACCACAATTGTAGGTCGATATTAGCTTTTTGGTAGTGGCGATGCTATTATCTAGATTTTCATCGCAGTTAGCAAATGAATTCAAACAATTCAAATGGACAAGTGCAGCACTGGGATTTAAATTAAAAAAAAATATCATAGACATTAAAATACAATAAAAAATTATTATTTTTTATAAGATACATAATCTGATGTTCAAAAGTTGTCGTTTGTTGATTTGTTTCATAAGTGGGTCTCGTTTCTCGTTTCTTTAACACTTGTATCGTTGGTTTACCCGATTGAATGGTTTTACAATAGTCATTTTGGCGCCCTTTATAGCTTGTTGTTTTGTAGACGGTACTTTTACCTATACTGGTTTACTTTTACAAACTGTGACTTGGAGGGAGAGTTGTCTTTCAGGCACTTAAACCACATCGTCTTAATCTACATCAGTTTTACCAATTTTGTCATAAATATTAAAAAAAGGAAACATCGTGATGAGTATTCTATTTGATTTCTTTTAACAGCTGTCTGGCATTCATGTAACTGTGAATATGATTTCCAACCTTGCATGTGCATTTAAATGCTAGATGTAGACAAAAAAAAATATTGCCGCCTTAGGATAATTTTAATAGAGTCAATGATGATAAGAAATGTCTCTTCAGTGATGAAGCAAGACAAGGTATGAAACAACATATTAAGAAAGATATTAGCTGATATATGAAATTGGACAAAAAGCATAGGCAAAGCCAGGTAAGCGTTTTATAGAGCAGGATCTACTTACCCTTCCGGAGCACCTGCGATGACCTCCATTGTTTGGTGGGTTCTTGTCGTTAAGTCTATGTTTTGTCATCTGTATCATTTTTTGTCTCATAGGCGGATCCCGGGTACCCGTTTTATGGGAAATATTTGGTTGATTATATAGGGGAAAAAAAGTAAAATCACAAAAATACTGAACTCAAAGGAAAATCAATTAGGAACGTCCATTATCACTGAAACATGACTGGAACGGGCCCCCTTAGGTAAGTCAGAGCCCCACTCTCTCCCATCCCCTTATGAAAATTTCTGTTCTGCCACTGTGTCTGTTTATCTTTTTATTTCTAGCCATGTTAATTTATTTTCAATATATGAGTTTGATTGTCACTCTGGTATCTTCCGTCCCTTAAAACAATAAAACTGCAAGTATTAAATAAATGAAAATCTTACCTGCACATTTTTTGCTTGTCACGGATATCCGTATATAACAATACGTTGTTGTACTCTTTGAAACAAGAATGCAATCTTGAAGAATCACAATCCTGCGCGACGGCTAGGTAATAAAGTATTAGAATAAGTTTTCCATAACGCAAATCTAAGCACATACACAAGACAATACAGCCTCTTCGGAATTCAAACTTGGAGCCTTTTTTGATTTCATTTCGATTTTTCATATCCCCTCCCCTCATGTATCGTTTACATATATTAGATTATAGCCGATGTGGTATGAGTGTCATTATCTCTTGATGTATGTTTCGAGTACTCTAGGAATTATCAATTATCAATTGGCGATTCTGTTTTACAGTCAGCAAGTTAAGCATTATGCCATTCTCCGTGAATACAGATAACGCAATTTCATCAATACAGATTTCACACAGATTGTATGCCGAGTGACCTAAGTGTGTATTTGTCTTTACGTGTAAAAAACCCGTTTGTGTTCTTGCTCCTATTTCATTTATTATTATTGTTGTGTAATCTGTTTTCACGTTTTGGGTTTTTAATTATGTTATCTCAACTATAAAGAAATAACGACATTAACGAATGAATACATGAACGCTCATGACAAATGATGGACAGTACTGAAATCAATTGAAACAACTACGCATTTATAACTATGAAAAATAATAAAGAACAAATATCAAAGGGAAAAAAATATCTTACCTTGCATGATCATACCAATAGACACAACACATATAATAGGAGCTATGTCAGACAATCTGTTCATTCTCTTTGTTTTCACTCTGTACAAATAAATACATACATAAAATGAAGTATAAGTTAAGATCAAGAAGAAGACCAGTTATACGGGGAAGGTTGGTATGAGAACATAAGGTTTGGAACGCCTTCAAATTGGTTTTAAGTCAGAAGCATACAATTTTGTGGTTGTCGTTGGTTTATGTCTGTCTTAATGTATCACGTTTATTGTTTTGTGTTTATTCATCCGTTTCGGAGCCATGTATTGCACACAATGCGTTAGTGATTTAACGCATTATTGATGGTAGTACAGTGACTTAGAGTTGGTAGTGTCTTTGTCATTTGTTCTTTCCATTGGCTATTATCCTACATCTTTTAATTGTCACAAGAAGAAAAAAATGAAACCGTGTGCACCTTATTAAATACGATAATATCAACTAGAGAATATATGTCGTTCATAATCACCCAAATATTTGTGAATCTTCAACTAATAGTAGAATATAATTTTATATAACAATATCTTTTTGTTAATTTTGTATTGGTAATTGTTTCTCAACTACACAAAACAAACTAATGTAATCAATCGTCTTTTAAAAAATTCTTTCTTTACAGAATCTTTTGTTTGACTTATTTGTAGATCTTGTCTGTTTGATCATAGTCTCACTTTTTAAATGTCTCTATATTGTTTTTCTTTTAAAGATAATAGGCAAGGACGCAAACAATAAAAATCATTGTTATTGAAGAGCAATAACTCCAATGAGTAAACAAAATTTGTCATTATAGGTTAATTATTCCCGGAGGAAGCCGTCTTTCAGATTTGATGATTTTAGACAATTAAGAATTAATTATTAATATTGAAAATTTTCTTTTGTCAGATTTACTATGATTATAGCGAGGTGAGCCATATTAACGTATGAGTACATAATACAAATTGTGAGAAAGCTCGCATGGGCCTTAAAGTCGAATGAGCCAAGTATCATAATGAAAATGATATGAATTATGACAAATTATGATACTTAAAGATTATCGGTGATCATCTCAACGAGGATGATTTTCTCGCTTGAGCCGGAAAGGTAATCGAGTTGAGATGAACAATGATAATTTTTTTATCGCTATTTTACCTATGACGACGTTGTCAATTTCATGTCAATTTCGTAAGTAACGCCACGTGCATGCTTAGTTTCTAGCGATAATTTTCCATCTCAAGCGAAGAGAATGATATGAAAATTATCACAAAAAAAGATCAAAGAAAAAATGCACAAAATAGCGATAAAATGTATTATATCGTTTAATCATCATTTTCATTGACGTTTATTAAAAACGTTTTTTATTTTTTTTAATTTTTAGAAAATAAAACGATTAAGATTTATGTCTTCGATCAGTCAATTTATAGTTTATTATCGATTTATGAGTTTGACTTTTCCTTTGATCTCATACGCCCTCTTTTATAGCCTCACACTATTAATATATTTTAAAATATTACCTGTTTACTCAATGTATGGTACTGTGGGTAACATGCAAGCTTTACGGGAGTTTCTACTGTTTTTAACATTTATATACTTGAACGCTTTATCATTTCGCTACCTTATTTTGTCCAATCAATTTTTTGTGTCACTCTGTATGTAGATGTTAGATATGTTGATCTCTTAAATATGAGTTCCAAACAAAAGAGAACAAAGATACACAACAATTGACAATGTGTTTCAACTGTAAATCTATCCATCTTCGAACAAATATTTCTTTACACTTTATCTCTAAGGAAGAAGGAAAAATAAATGTCGTTGGAATATATATTTTTTTCTTTTGTTTCTAGAGATTTAGCATATTTAGAATTATACTTAAGGAAGTAGGGAAGTAGGTTGAAATGTTAAAAACAATTCAGAAGAATTTGATTATATTCCAAAGGAATGTTTTGCGTTGTTGATATTCGATATAGCAAATAGAATGTAGGTATCCCAGTTTGCTTTCAATCGGCACAGTACGCACACAACGGCATCTTAAAGATGGACGAAAGATACCAGAGGGATAGTCACACTCATAGATAAAAAATAAACAGACAACGCAATGGCTTTAAATAAAAGACAACAGAAAAATAATAGTACAGAAGACACAACATAGAAAACTGAAGACTAAGCAACACTAACCCTAGCAAAAACTATGGATGATCTCAGGTGCTCCGGAAGAGTAAGCAGATCCTGCTCCTCATGTACCACCCGTCGTGTTGCTTATAATATTACAAATCCGATAAACAGTCTAATTTGGTTGGTCACATTCGTAAAAAGGGAAGGATATTGTAGTTACGATATACGAAACTTATCCGATATCAACTGTGAAACGTTTATTCCATAACGGTCAAACAATCGTGATGGCGTCCGTAAAATTTACGAAGGGATGATTTCAACTTCCCCATGTGGAACTCTTGGTTTGATAGCTTACATATTTTAGTTTACGTTATGTGAAGAGAAAGCAATTATATGGTAGATTATAAGTGTCATATTGGTCATTGCATAGAAAATAAACACATTCTGTCTAAAACCAGTTGTTGGCATGACACGAGTTATGTTTTTCTTGTGTATTTTAATTGTCTGTTTGTCTTTTTCCATTTTTAGCCATGGCGCTGTCAGTTTATTTTCGATTTATGATTTTGACTTTTCATCTGGTTTCTTTCCCTCATCTTTTTAAATGATATGTAACTAAACTCCTAACGGTATGGATTATGCATATTTTCATATGACGAAGACTTAATCTTTCAATCAGTTTCAAATGTAAAATCCAACTGGTGAAATCTACGTCTGTTTAAATTTTAAAAACTTACAATAACTAAATTGTGCAAGAACAATCGAGAGTTTTAAATATTTGAATGTATAAACCTAGTATGTCCAAGTATAGGGCATACACCAGCAATGAATCGCATCAGGTTGTATTATAGATATAAGTAAAAATTAAAAACCAATTCTTCAGAGAACAATTGAAGGTCTTTCCACCTCGATAATGAGAAAGAAATTTAAAAAAAATCTTAAAAAAGGTCTCTTCTTGTTTATGTAATTTGGTACCTCAAACTGATATAAAAAAATAAGATTAATAGGTATATGCAGAAGACTTAATTGATTTGTAATGAACAAGAGAGAATTCAAAGCAAAGGTCTAGAACGTCATGTTGACCTTTGACCTTGACCTCAATTTCAAGGTCATAGGTCAGTGATCTCAAATCAAAATACCCAAGGTCAATCACTTGTATGGTGGTGGAATAATACCGATTTCAAATGCAAAGGGAAGAAAACCCCTATAAGGGTTGACCAAAACACTTCGCTTTAAATGGGTTGAAGTTGCCCCTTATTGTAAACAGTAATTAAGCAAATACATCATATCATTAACTGTAACAGTTTCTTTTGAATATAGATAACAAGCAAAATCCAAAATTTAGAATATGACCTTGACCTTCTACCTTGACCTCAAGGTCATAGGTCAGTGAACTCAAATCGGAAGGCCCGAGGTCAAATCACTTGTATGGTTGTGGAAAAAAATGATTTCTTATACATAAGGGGAGAAAACTATAATGGTTAACCAACACACTTCGACTGAAAAATGTTGAAGTTGCGTCTTTTTGTAAACAGTAATTTGGCAAACTCATCATATCATTAACTGTAACAGTTTCTTTTGAATAACGATAACAAGCAAAAGTCAAAATTTATAACATGACTTTTGACCTTTGACCTTAACATCAATTTCAAGGTCATGGGTCAGTGAACTCAAATTGGAAGGTCCAATGTCAATCACTTGTATGGTTGTGGAGAAATAATGATTTCAAATACATAAGGGGAGGAAACTCCTATAAGGGTTAACCAAATCACTTCGACTGAATAGGTTGAAGTTGCGCTTTATTATAAACAGTAATTTGGCAAACTCATCATATCATTAACTGTAACAGTTTCTTTTGAATAACGATAACAAGCAAAAGTCAAAATTTATAACATGACTTTTGACCTTTGACCTTAACATCAATTTCAAGGTCATGGGTCAGTGAACTCAAATTGGAAGGTCCAATGTCAATCACTTGTATGGTTGTGGAGAAATAATGATTTCAAATACATAAGGGGAGGAAACTCCTATAAGGGTTAACCAAATCACTTCGACTGAATAGGTTGAAGTTGCGCTTTATTATAAACAGTAATTTGACAAACATATCATATCATTAACTGTAACAGTTTCCTTTGAATAACGACAACAAGCAAAATTCAAAATTTATAACATGACCTTGACCTTTGACCTTGACCTCAATTTCCTTCAAATGGACCAAGGACTTGATATCAAAAGACTGTAGGCCTCTACGACTTATACCGTATGAATTTATCCATCATATCGTTTATCTTAAATTTTCAAAGGGAAACAACTCCAATAAGATGTCTTCCGATCACTCAAGTCAAAATAAAACAAATCATTCTTAAGAGTAGACAAACAATTTGGTGAAAACTGTTTGTAAATTTTTGTTACGGTTTTAGAGATATAGCAATAACAAGAAAAAGGGGATGCGGGAAGATAACGTCTTTAAGAATTAGTGTTCGGTCACACAGGGTGAGTTTTGAAACCCCCAGTACTGTACAACATCATTGGCCAAACATCCATTCGATATGTTGTATAACAAAAAAGCATCTCAGAAGGCAGAAGAAAAACAAAAGGTCTTTCCACGAAAATTGGAGAGACCTAATAATCAGATTATGATTTAAACATGTTAAAATAGAGTAGGGTTACGATGTAAGGTTAACGACAAATGTTATCTAGTTGTATTGTGAATGCGTTGTAAACAAATATTCCTTGTGTCAAGGTTTCACATTGAACGCGGAGACAGAAGATGATACATATATTGATAAATGACTGAAATGTCGTCTCGTAATTATATATTTTGTCTTGATTCAATACGTTTAAATAAAACCAAAAGTACAGAGAAAGATAGTGTTAAATAAAATTATTTCTTTGTTTTTGGTTTCTTTTTGGGTTGAGATATATGTTATTATGCGTGAGGACATATGGGAGAATAACCAAATTACTACTTATTGTTTGCTTATTACAACAACATGTACTTCTTGTACGCAAATTCATTATTTAGCATCATATTTCAAAAATTGTGCACTTTAAGAGATTAGCAAGCACGATTTATATGGATAATGATGCATTGTCTCGAAATATAGATCGTACAAGGCTTAAAAACAGATAGAAAGTTTTCCAAGTATTTCTATCCTGTTTTTATCAGATTACGAATACATTTTTATTTTTTAGAGACAATGTGTATAAATAAGTAGACGCGGTATAATTGTAAGTAAGACCATTTTCACCAAAGTTCGAATGATTCAGAAGTTGATTTTAGCAGTTATAGACATTCCTAAGGCCTACAACAAGGACAAAACCAAATACCGTGCTATCAACTGTAAACGGTTCAAGTTTGGTTTTGTTTCATGCCACTTTCAAATTATCCAAATATATAATATAATATATAATGACCAAACATTGTATTCCAGGTGATTAAATCAGTGTAGTTGTAATGATAGAAAATCATGTCTTTGCAAATTTCGTATAAGGTATACATATAACGTTAGTGTAGTACAACTTCTAATAACTATTGAAGATCAGATAAATGAATGTCGTGAATAACTATTGGGACCACTCATAAACTGTTTGTTACTCGTACATATTTCAATTCGTTTACAAAAGTTTCAAACCGGTAAAAGTTATGGTCTAGGGATCATGTCGACGGAAGCCTAAAACATAGGAAATCCTTATAACAACTGTAGATAAATGTAAGAATAATACAATTCATGTAAAATAAGGATAACTGCTGTAAATTACATTTCAGAGATCTTACATCAGTTGGTCATAGAACACCTTATGTTACAAGCACATGTGCTATGGCCTTTACTTATTTTTTTTTTTTATTTTTTTTTTTAAAGTTTTCACATATTTTATTAATAATCACCTGTTACATCAACCCTCAGTTGCCCAGGGCCTTTACTTATTAATTATTACACAAACACAGCCCTACCAGAGTCATGCATGTTATGAGAAAGACTGTCAAAGAGGCGAAAAATACTAAAGGAACATTCAAACTCGTAAGTCGAAAATAAACTGACAGCACGATTGCTAAACAAGAAAAACACCAATAGACAAACAAAAGTACACAACACATAACATAGAATACACAAGCCTGAGCAACAGCAAATAGATATCCGATTCCCAATAAGTCATTTTAATTAAACTTATAGAGCTTCTTATAATTCTGCTGTTGATATATACGGAAGATGCAAGACTTTGGTTAATATTCTGTATCAACTCCACAAATAACACACGATGGTTTTGAAGTATACAATCCGAGTACTGATGTTGTTTATCATCTTAAAAAGTGTTACAGTATAACTTTTTTGTTTAGTCTATTTTTGTAATAACCATTTGACTTGGTGTGGTACTTATACATCACGTCATTGTGCTATTGTGTTATGTTTGTTTTGTTCCCAAATCGTTGTCAACATAATGGAAGTGTATGCGAATGTCATACAAAAAATAGTTGATCCACATAGCTTCTATATAAAAAGAATGCCTGTACCAAGTCAGGAATACGATAGCTGTTACCAATTAATTTGATGTGTTTGAGTGTTTGATTTTGTCATTTGCTTACAGCTTTTCTGTTTAGAAGTATCATCGATGTTAGTTTTTATCTAATTTTACCTGAGTTTAATTTATGACCTTATTAAAAGTACAGGTTCGCGAAATGTGTACGTCGTTCGCTTTAATAAGACTTAAATTAATAATTAATAAAAAGGACTACATTTGTTTTGTTGCTGTTCTATCAATTGAACAATCTATTTTTTCTTCTTCTTAAGAGGCAACATATACCAAAAGGGGCAGTTTCGGATAAGCAGATCTGCTCCACATGTGTCACCCGTCGTAAGGCTCATATAAAAGTTGATTTGGTTCTCATATCATAAAAAGGAATCGTTATGCCTCTATTCCCTGTCAGTGATCGATAGTCAATAGTTTTCCTTATAAATAGGTTTTGGTATATTCATGTACAGTCTTTGGTCTTTCATCTCTTTAAATTTTCCAGAAACTTGTCACAACTCTCCTTATTGAAACGAGTAAGTTCAAAGTCGTGCTATTTTAATATTTATTTAGTAAATATCTCATTTGGTTCCGTATGAATTTTATATATAAAGGAGATTGTTGTTATTCCATCATTCGCATATGTACGACGGGCAGTTTATGGTTGCTTTGTTTTCATTATTTTGTTTTTATCTGTTGCTAGATGAAATGGCAAAATCTACAAAAACTGCTATAGGCTATGAAAAAGATAATTATTTTGGTGATAAAGTTGTTCCATACTTTACAACATCATATACCAAGTATCTATAACGATTTCATTTATTTTTGCAATATTTGCAACAATTTAAAAAAAATCAGTTTTTGATACTGCAAATATTCAAATATGGTATGGTCTAAGAAATGTTGTGAAATTAATTTCACTAATTAGTCTTATGGAACATCATAGATCAACCCTAGTTGTTTGGTGAGGTTCATGTTGTTTTATGAATAGCAGAAGTTAAGATTCAAAATTTAATTGATTTGCCTGGGCATACGTCAAACAAAAACATCTCGAACAACTTTTTAGACATACTAGAGTGTGGCATGATAGATTTACAATCCACAAAGGAGAGTACATTTTGAACCTTTCTGTACCCATAATATACAAAACATTGCCACCCGATATAACATAGAACATACTCAAATACCATTGGAATGAAGAATAGGATATTGAATTTACGGAGGAAGGTTATGAGGAGAAAAGTATATGTACATATAAATGGACAAATTATAGTGTCAAAGTCGTTTTTTCCAAGGTCTAAAAGTATGTTTTATTTCATATAAATTATTTATCGATCGCTTTGACTGTAACTCTACGAAAAGTAAAACAATATAAATAAATAAAACTAACCACCCATAGACAGATAGTTGAATACTTACAGTCCAATGACAAATAGTTCAGGTGTTATCAGGATGCGAACAAACTAGAATCCTAGGTTTTACAAATTCGAGCCAATTTTAATTCTATTGTGAACAATTTTTGTGACTACATTAAAACATTCACTGCCTGAAATAAATACTAGGCGTTGTCGACATTTATGACTTCTTCTGAAATCTTACAGTAGTTGTCGTTTGTTTATGTAATTTATACGTGTTTTTTGTTTCTCGTATTTATATATACACCAGACCTTTGTTTTTCCCGTTTGGGTGGTTTTACACTAGTAATTTTTGGGCCCTTTATAGCTTGTTGTTCTGTGTGAGCCACGGCTCTGTGTTGAAGACCGTACATTGGCCTATAATGGTTTACTTTTATAAATTGTTTTTTGAAAATTGGTTATTGAATGGAGAGTTGACTCATTGGCACTCACACCACATCTTCCTATATCTATCATTTGCAGATGTTATCCTATTTCATATCATTCTGGGTTCTTTTTGTATTCCCTGAGTGCTGAACCAACATTTTTTTTTCTTTTCGTAGTCTTTGCACTCTTTAAAATACAAATGTTTGTATTTCAGTCCCTCATGAGTCCGTAGACGTGGTTGACGATATATAAGCGCTTGATGTTTTGAGCCGTTATAAGGTCTTAAAACAAAATCCTTTGGGGTAGATAAAATAGTTGTTCACGATTTTGCGAGTTAAAAAAATGACATATTTCAGCAGATTAATACGCGGAGACGTTTTAAGTAGGAAGGTGAGATCCCGTTAGCGGCTAAAAGTATAGCATTTCAAAAAATAGTCAAAAAGTTTTAACTGTAAGCTTTTAATTGGGAAGATGAATAGTTTGTTTCATAATTATGGACTGTGTTTTGGACAATACAATGTACATGCATAAGGAAATAGTTCCAAAAATTAACTGGCTGAAATGTTCAAGGGGATTTACATATTTCAGAGTGTTACATACATGAATATATGATCAAATATGCACATACTACATCAAAATGTAATTATCATAATAACTTATGTCTGCAGAGTACTAAATCCATGTAGTAATTCATTTGTTTTAATAATGACTATGAATCAATTGAAATAAACGGGTCATTTTGATACTTAGGTCAATCTGTTTCGCTTGTATGAATAAAAATAAAGCTATGAGTCCACTTATGCTTTGCGCCTTGATTTTTGCTCTGTGTTTAGTTATACAACAACAAGAGTTTATAAAATGCGAATCCTAGTCCCAACGTCACCATGTTGAACACAAGTCTTCCAGTACCTGCCAAAAATTAAAAAATGTTAGAACAAGAATGTTTTGGAATATAAAACAGCCTTAAACATAATTTATCATGACTTTCTAATTGTTAATTCGTAATGCATTTTACGAACAAATATAAAAACAAAACAAAACAACCAAAAACAACTCTGTGTATAGACAAGAAAATAAATAAATATAACCAACATTGATAATTCAAAACGGTTTTCATGTATACATTTCCCTCTAAAAAGTACGTTTGTGAAAACTGTTTAAAGAAAAGCAAGGATAAAAATAAATATGATAATCTTAGTGACTAATATTCCATAAGTATTGCAAGCAGTCCGATTGTACCATTGAAGTACTGACTTTTAGAAAAATGACAACATTTGAGATTGACATTCCACCAGCAGGAAAAACGACAAAGTTGTACTGCTGAAGTACTATCTACTAGAAAAGTGTTAATCTTACTAGTTCAACCAACGTAATCAGAAAGAGATCTTGTACATGTTAAAATAACAGCAAACGAAGCCATTTGTAAACAATTCTTAATTGTATGATATTGACACATGTTCACAGAGTTATAAGTACCCTCTGACACATAAACAGGCAGAAAACAACAAATGATTTATTAAATGAAAAAATATTAATCAAAACGACCTTGGATCAGTTTTTTAAAAACAAACTGCCCTGAAAAGAGACATATTACAATGTACAACTAAGCAGTACTGTTACTTACATACGTTGAAATATGTTATTTTAAAGTTGAAAAATTCAAGTAACAGACTAATTTATCAGCAATTTCATTTTCCAAATAATCTTTATAAAAGATAGGCTAAAGATACCAGGGGGACAGTCTAACTCATGGCAAAAAATGAAACAGAAAAACAGACACAGCATTAAAAAACTAAAGACTAAGCAAAACGAAACCTATTAAAAACTAGGGGTGATGTCAGGTGGTTTGGAAGGGCAAGCAGATTCTGCTCCACATGTGGCGCCCTTTGAATAAAAGATTTAATGACAGAGAGACAAATTCTACCATTTTCTGCATCAGACAATTACTGTTTAAAGTCATGAGTATGATAGTTGTTAGCCATACGTTTGATGAGTTTGAACTTTTGATTTTTTCCATTTGATTACGTTCTTATCGTTTTGAATTTTCCTCGGAGTTCGGTATTTTTGTTATATTACCTTTTTCTGACTTTAGATATCCACATTGGTCTCATCAAATCAGTACGCTAGAAGGTTAAAGCTACGCAGAAAGTGTTGTCTGCAATAATGATTTTGGTAAAACGAATTGATTTAAAAAAAAATTTTTTTTAAGAATAATATTATAGTTATGACGAAAACGTGGCGAAACCTGTACACATCGTTAAAACGTTTATCCATGTTGATGTTGAACATTTTGCATCAGTCATATTATCAAGAATACCAGACATCAACATGATACAGTTTAGTGACAAACATTTTAGTAAGATTGTTTTGTATGCTAGATATGATTAAGATTAAAATAATCACCATTAGAATCACTAACACAGCCGTATTGTGATAGGCCCTTTTTGGCTCTAACTAAGGTCTGACCTACATCCAAACTACAGTCAGTTCCAACTTTAGTAACACATTCAAGATAGATATTTCCTGCACTGTTGTAAAAATAAACAAATCAATGATATAGCATATGAACAAAATTTGATTAGAAAATTATAAATGTTTTAAAATATTTAAACATGCACAACTGTTTTATTAATTTGTGAATGATATACATCGCGTCGAAATTTTAATTATGCAATTATTTACATCACTGCGTCAATACCTCTGCTGGTGGACTTAATCCCCGAGGGTATCATCAGCGCAGTAGTCAGTACTTCGGTACTGGACATGATTTAACAAACTTTACTAAACGTGTCCGTTTATACATTTTGAAATTATTAAAAAAAAACAATTTTTTAACTCCATTAGGCAAAGTTGGTTTTAGATGAATTTGACTGTTTATTTTAGGCAATTTTGACAAAAAGATCTTCAACGGTTTCGGTACTTATACATCTTCGGACTTCAAATATTTGGCTTTGAACGTTCCTGATGAAGTAAAATCCAGAAAAGGGTTTCGGACCCAAGAAATTATTAAACGTGTTGTTTTCAATTTTTTAATTATTTAAATATTTTTTTTGTGATAACTTCTTTCAGTTAATGAAGATGTATCTATTTTTCTGTATTCAGCATTTTCAATTCTAAGCATCTTATATGTGAATGAAAATGTAGCGATGTTTGATTATGTAAATAATATATCAAGTACTTTATTAAACAAAATCTGACCTGCATATTTTCTCCGAGTCTTTCACTCCCTGTACATGTATTACTACGCTCCCTAATGCTGAGACGCAAGCGTGCATTTTTTTAGCAGAACATCTCTGAGCCTCTGTTTCTAAATAACGTACAACATGTACAATGTATCAACAATATTTTGAAAGTTAAAATGACAAAATACAGCTAGGAGAACTGCATGCCCAATTACTTGCTCTTTTTAAAGAACAACCTAATGTTATCGTTAATGTCATTGTATATTGAAATCACTGAATTCATGCATATGCAGTAAATGTGAAGCGTCGTAATGGGAATACAAACCAATCTGATATACACATTTTCATTTTTCTAAAATAATTGCAGGAATAATTTCCGATTTAGAAATAAACTTTAATATTTTGTCATAATTTCTCCAATAGATTTAAATACTGCAGTGCATAAATCTTGAAAGTTACTTAAAGATATACAATTACACAATTATTTAGTGTTCTCTATTTTAAGAGCTGTTGATACGACCGTTTCTGATCAAATTAGTTTCCAGTGAGTTCTCGACTATATAGTGTAGAAATCATACGATAAATACTGCTTACCTTCAGCCGGCAATGAAGATGTGAAGTTATCTACAATTAAATCAATCTTTTAAAAAGTGATGACTAAAATCAAGTAATTTTGTGTTGCATTGATTGGACCTCTCATAACACGATAGCACTCTTTAAAGAATTAGTCAACACAGAAGTGAATTATCCTTGGTATGGTCATCTTCTATAAATGAAGTTTTTACAAAACTTAGAATTTTTGAAATACTTTTTTTTTTTTTTTTTTCTTTTTTTTTTTCTTGTTTTTTTTTTTGAATTTTTGAAATACTAAGGCTTTTCTTCCTCAGGAAAAGATTACTTCAGCTATATTTAGCACAACTATTACGAATTTCTGGTGTTTGTTCAATGCTCTTCAATTTCTTACTTTATTTAGGCTTTTTGACTTTTTTTATTCGAGCATTACTGACGAGTCTATGAAGACGAAACGCGCGTCAGACGAAAATACATTTTTTTAATCTTGGTATCTTTGACAAATATCCATTTATCTGAGAAATGTCCAAATCAGTATTCTGCAATATGTGTTGTGTAAATGGTTCTTTGCTATCGGTCTGATTGAAGCAAGTAAAATGTGAGAAGCTTGGTATATTAAAGTTGAAGTCCATAATAAAGATTTCACTATATATGTATAAAACCACTTTACATTGTCTTTTATATCTGTTTCATTTCACATACTATTTTTCTTTTATCATTATTTCAAAATAAGCATGTCGAGACTAAAATTGCATGCAAGTTATCAATGAAAAGTGAATTCTTTTTTACGAAGACTATAAAATCTGGGAACAAAAGATAAATGCAAGAGTTTGTTTGTACTCAGACTTCTCGTGTCACCTGAGTATAGAAATGAGCAAAAAGAAACACAGTTTTATGTACTGTAGCTGCAGTGTATATTTCCAAATGTTCATATGTTCACTTGCCACAATTGATTATAGATTATTTTCAGTCTAACGTGAAATAATACCATGTGATACTCATATGATATGCTATTTGTAATCTTATCTTTCTATTTAAAGTGCACCAAGCAAATATGTGAGGTTAAATTATAGCTAAACAATTATTTATTTTAGGAATTATATCATCTTCATGTACATTTAAGACCCACCCACTTGAAAACCTCTATTTTCAGACACTGGCGCATATATATTTGTCTTTTTAAATAATTTGGATACATTAAATGAGTATTCTATTGCTTTGTTGACAGGCTATGCTGAATATTAGGGCATCTAAAAGTAAATTTATGCAATGTTTTATTTTTTAAAGATTTTACAGACCCAAATGTTGATAGTTCAAAGTCTTTAATTTTAACTTCAAAACTTACTACGCTAAGTTGAACTTAAAATTAATTATATTTGCTATAATATAAATCCTATTGCAACGACACTTGGTCAACACTATATTACTATTAGATACTTCTTAGATCATTCTAACTAAAATAACAGTCTTGTCCAATATCTATGTACAAAGGAGACTACAAATACAGAAACATCTCGCCACAGATACATGTATATCAGCGTATAAATTAGCCAGATGGATGCAAGTTTTGCCTACAAACGACACACCAATAGGAAGTCCATCAAAAGTAACATTTCAATCTATAGCATAATTAAGATTAAATATACTTACTACAACCGTACTCGGATAGTGACATTTTGATATTGTCTATGGTCGGACCTGCATCCAAATTGCAGTCAGCAAAATAGGTAGATAAACATTCCAGATAGATATGTATTGTTCTGTTTTAAAAGATAGAGAAATATATAAATTCACATGGAAACTGAAATCAATAGAAGTTTAAATAGCGATGTTCAATAGTCATAAATCGATCGAGCGAAAACAAACTCGGATCGCAAACTGTATGTGCACCTGCTCTTGTCGACTTGTACCTTTTTTTTTGCATGCGAGGCAAAATTCATGCAGGAGGGTCTTATGAAGAACAGAAAGAACCTACTATTACCATTGATTTATATGTTTCGATATATCTAAGATGTGCTCTCACTTAATATTTCAATGTTTGATTTTTGTGTTGATCGCATCTTTCCAATTAAACTTGAAACAAAAACAAAGATACAACAAAAACATTAAAGTACGTCCATATTTCTTCTGACATCTAAAAATAGGCAATGAATGACGTTTGAGACAATTTCTTTACGACAAAATAGATGAATTCCAAATTGTGAACTTTTCGTTTTAATGTAGCAGCGCCTGTATATGTATAATGCATCTTCATTTTGATACGAAATTCTGGAGCATGCGGTTTCTATCAGGATTAACTTGGTATACGGGTGCTGCTTACAAGTAATGAAGTTAAAGTTAGCAACACTAGGGATACAAAATATAAAGCAAAATATCGGATAACCCTTCCAGAGAACATAAATTACCGCTACAATCCCCCCTCTCGAAACCTATACAGTTTTTAATTGTTCAGTTTAAGTTTTCTATTTTGCGCTTGATGTACTTTTGTTTGTTCCGGCTTATGAGTTCACAGTCACAGAAAATAATTATATTTATAAGTACGTCTGAGCAAGTGACAACTCTACAACAGATTTACCCATCGGATCAACAGCAGTGCTGGTGATACATGTCTGTGTACATTATGTATATACAACTCGTCTAAACATCAACCCATCAATGCTAGATCTGTAAATTTGCTTTCGCATATAAAAATATATAAGTCGCAGTTTGACGTCGAGAAAAAAAAAACATTTTACGTAAGCCGCATTACCTCCGCTGTTACTATATTGCATGGCCTTAAACCATTTAAAATGCAAAAAAAAAACATTACTTTAATGACGTCACACCCAATTTATTTCATCAAGGCTTTGTTTATATTAATATATTCAAAAAAACCTTTCTTTATGTTAAAACAATTTGATGAGTATTGAAATCAAACAATATTCTATCTTTTTGCTATTTTAGCCATTAATTGTAATTTATAAGAGTCAGGATATGTGGTATGATAGCCATTGAGACAGCTAAATTCAAATTAAATGTAAGCAGTTACATGCAACCGTATGACCTTCAACAATGAAATCTATACCTTATGGTCGGCAATTAAAGATCCCCAAATAATTTATTTTAGACAATTCAATTAAGAAAAGGGCCTTATCTATAACAAAACAACTCACAATACACAAATATAACAGACATCAACCAACGACAACTACTTAAATACAGACTCCTGACTAGGGACAGCCATGTAAAGATTGATCCGTGGTCATACATTTTTTTAAACGATAACGCGTACCCTCACCTTGGAGATCACTAAAGTGGTGTAACATTCGAACAGCTATATAAATCACTTAGTCCTTTTTTAATAATATATATCGAGTATCAAAGTTTCATTATTTATTTTTCTAAATCGTATGCCAATAATTTCATTGAATGTGTAAGTTTCTCCATGAGGAACTCATTTTTTTAAGTCATGTTATGTTTTTTAGAAAATATATAAGATATCCATCACCTTTTACTTCTTACTTTGCTGGACAGTTTCGTCATTTTCTCTCTTTCGATGATAATATTAAAGACAAAACATAACTCAAAACTTAACATTTCATAAAACTTAACTATTTCTGGACAGTAACCAATCAATAACTTTTCCATTGGTCTGTAGATTACTTGACAGGTTAATCTACAGCTGTTTAACACTTTCACCGTTGTCAGTTTTTACTTTGCCCTTACTGTTTTTCAGATATATGCTATGATGAGCCATTTTTGCTGATGGATCAACATTTCGGATACAGCTATGGAAATATATACCCGAAGGAAAATTAAGTTAATGTTTAGAAGTATATGACCAAGTTGTTTCAGAGTAGAAAAATTTGAAAAAAGTATAAGATTTGTATGAAATCAATGTTTTAAGGGGAATAACTCCTCATGGAGTCAATGACCTATTTTGATTATTTGATCAATTGTAGAACTACTTTTTTTGAATTTTTCTTTCCTTCTATTTTATTGTATTCATTTTGAAAGACAATAACCGAAATCAGTAAAATTTATAAAAACAAAGACTATTTCTGACAGTAACCATACAATGTGTGGTCCATTTGGTCAGAATATTTCATTGCAGATTTTGACTTATTTGTCATTTTAACTACATGCTACTTTTGCTCTATCTGCTATAGTTTTTGAGATAAAAGCAAAAAAAAAAAAATGCATATGACCCCATTGTTTTAATTTTAGCCATGGCGATCATGTTTGCTTACAGATCAAAATTTCGGATTCAGTTAATAAACAAGTTAGCCTAAGAAACATTCAGTTTGGGTCCTCAATGCTCTTCAATTTTGTACTTTTTTGGCTTTATAACTATTTTGATCTGAGCGTCATTGTTGAGTCTAATGAAGACGAAACGCGCGTCTGGCGTATTAAATTATAATACAAGTACCTTTGATAACTATCAGTTAAAGTTAAGAGGTATTAGGTCCAGTAGTTTTCGAGAAGATTGTTACATCTAAGCAAACATGATGAACAATTTGTGTAAATGTTTCTTTATATGGCTTAAACTCATTAACGGTTCTATTGACTATTTTGGTCATACTTTTTGTGGATCTTACTTTGCTTATTTTTTAGCAGATAACAGTTTATTTGTATCTATATATTCTGGATAATGACAAAACACTGACAAAATGACCTAAAAATTGCCAATAATTTGGCAGCAACCCGACAATGGTCTGTTCGGTTCGTCTTAAAACATCAGATCTGATAGATCTTGACATATTGAACATTTCGTCTCGTGTCAAATTTAATCTAAATGCTTTAATTTTTGAGATACAACATCATACCTACATACTGCTTCCCTATCTCCCAACACCGCTGAACCTGCTAACGTTATGCTGTAAGCTGTTGCACATGACTCTAGTTGTTGAGTAGAGCAATTCTGCGCTCCAGTTTCTGAATATGAATGCATTATCCAATTCAAATAATATGGACTGAATAGAGATTATATCATCATATAACCGAGACAAAAATTTAAAATTTTAACAACTCACTGAATAGTTTTTGCACTCCATGCTATGCTTACCTAACTTACATTAGATAATTACCTACGATCAATTCAATTCTTAAATTTTTTATAACAATAATAGAAATATCGTTCTTGGAGATGTTATCTGTGCTCTTTTAAAACATTTAGATCGAAAACCGGTGCTTTTTTTAGTCGACATAGGATCACTTGAGTTAAAAACTTTTGTCGAGCTGAGTGAGTTAATAGACGTGTGGAGAACGCAATACCCTAAAGACAAGCAATATACTTTTTGCAGGGGTAACTCAAGGTCACGGATTTATAAGTAGTGACACAACAGTTAAACATAGTTTATTTTCAGTGACCCCGACGATGTGTTCATGAAAACAAATGAACCAGAATGCAGTCCCGGAACGTGGAAAATAAACTAATCAGTTATTCAATAGGATTTATTTAAAAAAACGTTCGAAAGCTTTTGGGGTAACTGGAAATTAAAAAACAAATCAGTTCAAAAATGATCCAGAATGATAGGAGGAAACTACGATTGAGATAACAAGTGTTGCTATAGAACTTTTTAAATTGTTATTTGGATGGAGAGTTGTCTCATTGGCACTTACACCACATCTTTCTATATCGAGTTTGTTTTTCCAAACACATAACAAAAACAAATAACGTAAAGTGAAGAAAGTTGGATAACATGGTGAATATCGCCATCTAACTGCTTATTTTATAATCATGAAGGGCAATAGAAAACAATGATTTCTTTTAGAGCATATTATGAATTGCCATCCCGCGCGTATATTCGTTATGAGAAACCTTCAGTGGTTCCGTGATGATAGTTAAATTGTCCGGCTAGGATCGTAGTTTTTCGAGTAAATCGGTCCACTTTTTTCGATTGTACATGTAGCTGTTGGTTGTTTTTTAGTTACAAGAATGCGATAAGGTCAACCAACTGCTACTTCGTATTTATAATAACGTTTTACATGACAACCTATGTTACTTGTAGTGCTATATATATATAGTTTAAACAACGAAAATGCACAATGTCCTTGTATCCAAAACTAGAGTGTTTAATATTGTACGTTTTTATAAGAGCAACATGTTTTTTAACAAATTGTTTCTATTTCTAAATAAAATTTAAATAGGAAAAGGTGTTCTTGACTTTAGAAAATATTTTTTTTGGGCTTTGCTCATTGTTGAAGTCGTAAAGTGATCAACAGTTGTCATTCGCTGTGTCATTTGGTCTCTTATGGAGAATTGTCACTGACAACCATACGACATCTACTGGTGCATAGTCTCAGGCATTAGGAACACATTTAACTTATTCACTAAATAGACAAATAAAGTCATTAAAGATTGCATTTTTTAACGTTAATATTGAGTCACTGATAAGGTCTTTGCGTCTGAACTAAACACATTTATTCTAAAAACAGTTGTTGGCATGACACGGGTTATGTTCTTCTCATATACGTTATGATGTTATGATACTAAACCCATAACGGGAAGAATTGTGCCTGATGTTCATATGATGAAATCATAAGCTTTCAGTCAGTTTAATTGAAGTCTGGAGCTGGCATGTCAGTTAACTGCTAGTTGTCTGTTGTTATTTATGTATTATTGTCATTTTTTTTATTTTCTTTGGTTACATCTTCTGACATCAGACTCGGACTTCTCTTGAACTGAATTTTAATGTGCGTATTGTTATGCGTTTACTTTTCTAAATTGTTAGAGGTATAAGGGGAGGGTTGAGATCTAACAAACATGTTTAACCCCGCCGCATTTTTGCGCCTGTCCCAAGTCAGGAGCCTCTGGCCTTTGTTAGTCTTGTATTATTTTAATTTTAGTTTCTTGTGTACAATTTGGAAATTAGTATGGCGTTCATTATGACTGAACTAGTATATATTTGTTTAGGGGCCAGCTGAAGGACGCCTCTGGGTGCGGGAATTTCTCGCTACATTGAAGACCTGTTGGTGACCTTCTGCTGTTGTTTTTTATTTGGTCGGGTTGTTGTCTCTTTGACACATTTCCATTCTCAATTTTATAAAAAAAAAAGGTATACCACTGTTCGAAAGTCATAAATTGATTGGGAAAAAACCTATCCAGGATACAAACTCAAACATATGGAAATACATCCATTATAAAAGGAAAACAAAGAAACAACAGAAACACTGACGTGCAACTAAACACAAAAGACAATGCGAGACTTACAGAAACGAACTATAAGATAACATCTGCCATTGTCCTGATTTGGTACAGATATTTTAAGAAAAACTTGTGGCTAGCCAAACCGCGCGTTTTTCCTTATAGCAATGTTAAATATAATACTAAAAGGACCACATTGCATGACAGGACTACAGTACAAATAAATCCATTCTTGACAGAATAATACACAACTAAAAAGTTTAAACCTTAGATAATTATAACATGTCGAATAGTTTCACCCCAAAACATACTCAATGATTTACTTTTAATGTGATTTTCAAGGTCTCGATGATGATATACCCATTGCAGAAGACGTTTGGCTCCTGCATTGGTAAGAAAGTTTTGAAGAAAATGACGGATCAATAAAGCTGAGAATAGAAATGAAGAACATGTCAAAGAGAAAACAATCCGACCATATAGCAAACAGAAGCTGAAAGCCGCATTAGGTCTACGACGCAGAGAGAAAATCCCGCACCTGGATGTGGTTCTCAGCTGGGTCACTTGTATGAAAGTCTCGTAGATGTTCAAGATATTTACATTGATGTGTGAAGAAAACAAACTGACATAAAAGCTGTTGATTTTCTTTTTAAGAAGTGTCTATATCGTGAAAATTAAAGGAATAACAATAACTATTATAGCAGAAGACGTTTGACTTACTTTGTATGTCATTCTCATTATTGCTTTTTTATTTGATTTTGAAGTTTTTATTGAAGGATTCAAGACGGAGAGGCGACAGCTTATACATTATATCAACGTGGAACTCATCTAATACGTGCACACAAAATAGTAAAGGTACACGGGTTGTTAATATATAGCAAAAGATGATTAATTGGTTATCAAAGGTATCAGGATTACAATTTAGTACGCCAGACGCGCGTTTCGTCTACATCATAAGACTCATCAGGGACGCTCATATCAAAATATTTATAAAGCCAAACTAGTAGAAATATGAAGAGCATTGAGGATCCAAAATTCCAAAAAGTTGTGCCAAATACGGCAAAGTTAATCTATGCCTAGGATAAGAAAATCCTTGGTTTTTCGAAAAATTTAAAGTCTTGTAACCAGGAAACTTATAAAAATGACCACATTATTGATATTCATGTCAACATCGAAGTGTTAACTGCTGGGCTGGTGATACCCTCGGGAACGAAACATCCAGCAGCAGTGGCATCGACCCAGTGGCGTTAATGGTTATCAAAGGTACCAGGATTATAATTTAGTACGCTAGACGCGCGTTTCGTCTACATAAGACTCATCAGTGACGCTCATATCAAAATATTTATAAAGCCAAACTAGTACAAAGTTGAAGAGCATTGAGGATCCAAAATTCCAAAAAGTTGTGCCAAATACGGCTAAGGTAATCTATGCCTGGGATAAGAAAATCCTTGGTTTTTAAAAAAATTCACAGTTTTGTTAACAGGAAATTTATAAAAATGTCCACATTATTGATAATCATGTGTTAAATTATATGTACTTACCACAACCAGACTGGTAAAGAGTCATGTTTGCATTCGCAATGGCCGCATGAACTGCATTTGAATTGCAGTGAGACGAATATGTTAGCAAACATTCCATGTAGGTATTTATTACACTATAAAATACAAAAAAAAAAACAATGTTAAAGAATAGGAACTAAATGTTGTAACATAATTTCTACGAGAATTAACTGTGCTCTTCCTCTTATTGTGTTGTTCATTTTTTTATGTGCGGCAAATTCATACAGGAGCTTTTTTTATAGAAAGGAAATACGCTAACATCATGCTTTTACTTCGGTTTACTTTTACTGTTTATTTACTTTTAACCTTAATTATTGATTCCTAAGCTTATCAATTTCATGAACTATGAATTTGCAGTCAGGTATCGAAGATCACATTTATTCATTCAGTGTGTGTTAATTTGCGCTTTTTGATTGAGTTTAGCCTTCCAATTGATATTTATAGTGTATATTTCGATGTTGTGATATTATACTATTGATTCAGAAAAGGGATAAGGTTTGGTACCATTAAAATGTTTAATACCGCGCAAAATTCTGGAATCTGATGTTCTGTAGTTTTTTTCATAAATGTTTCTCTTTTTTCGTTTTATATAGATTAGACCGTTGTTTTTTTTCCGTTGGAATGATTTGACATTACTAATTTTGGGCCACTTTATAGCTTGCTGTTCGGTGTGAAGACCGTACCTTGACCTAAAATTGTTTACTTTTATAAATTGTTATTTAGATGGAGAGTTGTCTCATTGGCACTCATACCCCATATTCCTATGTCTTTTTACTTCAGTGTCCGATATACAGAAGATGTCCTCCGATGAAATATCTTAAAGTTGGATGACTATGTGGAACGTACTATCCCATCAATTTGTTGATTTTTATTATTCTGCTGTCTTTTTGTCGTCGTACATTTTTGTCATGTTTTGGTATAGATTTTTGCCATTTTTACATCATTTTCAATTAACCGTAGATTAACTGTAGTATTTATTTCTTAAATCGTACATACGTATAGCTTATACAAATTTTTGATCTTATAGTAACCTCAATGGTTTATTTGGATTCATCAAAGCATTTTTCATGTACCAAATAAAGTATTACACCTGCTTCAGTACACAGATCAGATATGTTGGTGTCTTATCTATTTTAGCTTACAAAATCGGCACATAATTTATGAATGTTAACATTGTATCAAATATTACGGATATTTTTTTTTTATTATTTCAACGATTTTTTACAAAATGTTCCGTCAATATGTAAAACAATTGTATCTTTTTGCATGGCTGCGATCAAATATAGATGAGGACACCTATAAAATAAGAAGTCTAAAAGTACAATCTGACCTGCACATTGCCTCCTTGGTTCGTGGTGTCTCTCTTATTGCATTGGCGTATGCTGTGGTACAGGACGTGATTTGTTTAGTAGAACAATTCTGCGCTTCAATTTCTGAAATAAGCATAATACATTTCAAATAATAAGGAATGATAATAGGTAATATAATCATATAACGGAGTGAAGAACAATGTGTTTTTCAATCTTTTGGGTTAACAACTAGTTTTATATAAAAAAAAAAAAAAACATCTATGTATACCTTACTCACATTGTATAGTTACACGTGATCAGTTTAAGTCTCAAATTCAATTTTTTAAAAGGAAAAATATGATAATTAGGTAAATGATCAACTTGGTGAGTATCACCACAACATGTTTTTATTTTATAAACATGAAGGGCAAACAAGTACAAAAATGTGTACATTTGTCTTTTATCTTACCGACTAAAATGTTTTTAGATCATGAACAGGGATTCTTTCTCGATTGGTTAGACAATGACGACATTCGTCAGTGACGAAACGTTGCGTGCTTACATCAATAAATCAATAAAATGCACTGGAATTCAATAATACAAGCGTACAACTATCCTGACGTTTTGTATGGGGAAACATAGTCTACTTACTACTTCCTTAACCAAAAAAAATACAGTTTTGACAAATTGCCGATAAACAGAAAAATGGCATTATTCTATATACAGTTAACAAAAGTACCAGGATTATAACTTTATACGCCAGACGCGCGTTTCGTCTACATAAGACTCATCAGTGACGCTCAGATCGAAATAGTTAAAAAGCCAAACAAATACAAAGTTGAACAGCATTGAGGACCCAAAATTCCAAAAAGTTGTGCCAAATACGGCTAAGGTAATCTACTCCTGGGGTAAGAAAATCCTTAGTTTTCCGAAAAATTCAAAGTTTTGTAAACAGAAAATTTATAAAAATGACCATATAATTGATATTCATGTCAACACCGAAGTGCTGACTACCGGGCTGGTGATACCTCGGGGACGAAACGTCCACCAGCAGTGGCATCGACCCAGTGGTGTAAATAGTTAACAAAAGTACCAGGATTATAATTTTATACGCCAGACGCGCGTTTCGTCTACATAAGACTCATCAGTGACGCTGAGATCAAAATAGTTAAAAAGCCAAACAAATACAAAGTTGAAGAGCATTGAGGACCCAAAATTCCAAAAAGTTGTGCCAAATACGGCTAAGGTAATATAAAGATTCCGAAATGAAACAAACTGTGCTGGTTGATTTACAACCACATAACGTTAAAGTCGAAAATTGGTTCAGTTTTATAACTAAGTGAATAATAACATGAAGGGCAATACAAAACGAAGATTTCTTATAAATCATATTAAGAAAAGTTGTCGTATATTGGTTTTGAGAAACCTATAGTAACTCCATAATGTTTAGGATCACTTGTGATTACAGACTAGTCTCCGGATGTTACACACACGTTTAAATTAGTCAATACATAGACGAACCGATTTTTTTAGATAATTGAAAAATTTTATCTGAAAAGATGTAAAATTACAACAATTTTAAAAGTTCAAAACAGAAAGCTGTTAATTAAATTGCAAAATTAAAATCTGAACACATCAAACGTTTCAAACGATTTGACAACAACTATCATATTCCTGACCTGGTACAGGCATTTTCGTATGTCGAAAATGATTGAGACCTATTGGAATTGATCAAAAATCTTCAGTGACTCTGTGATGTTTAATATCGAATGTGAATATCACCAAGTCGACGGGCATAAAGAAAAGAAAGTCAGTAAATAGGCAAACTGAAACTGTTAAATAATTTGAATAGTTTTATCCTAAAAATACACTAAATAATTATTGAAGGAAAAAACCTTACTTTGTTTAATTGATTTTGCTCATTGATGAAGGAACCACTAGTTATTATTTTCTGTGTCATTTGGACTTTTGTGGAGAGTTGTTCATTGGCAATCATACAACATCTACTGTTGCATGCTCTCGAGCATTAGGAACAAATTTAAACATTTAGTCAATAAATAGCCAAATACAGGTATACAATCCTGGTACCTTTGATAACAATTTACACAACTGGGCCGAAGCCTCTGCTGGTGGACGTTTCGTTTCCAAGGGTATCACCAACCCAGTAGTCAGCACTTCGGTGTTGACATGAATATCAATTATGTGATAATTTTTTTATAAATTTCCTGTTAACAAAACTGTGAATTTTTCGAAAAACTAAGGATTTTCTTATCCCAGGCATAGAATACCTTAGCCGTATTTGGCACAACTTTTTTGGAGTTTTGGATCCTCAGTGATCTTCGACTTTGTATTTGTTTGGTTTGTTAATATTTTGAGGTGAGCGTCACTGGTGAGTCTTGTGTAGACGAAACACGAGTCTGGTGTACTAAAATAGAATCCTGGTACCTGTGATAACAATTAACACCACTGGGTAGATGCCTCTGCTGGTGGACGTTTCGTCCCCAAAGGTATCACCAACCCAGTAGTCAGCACTTCGGTGTTGACATGAATATCAATTATGTGGTCATTTTTATAAATTTCCTGTTTACAAAACTTTGAAGTTTTCGAAAAACTAAGGACTTTCTTATCCCAGGCATACAATACCTTAGCCGTATTTGGCACAACTTTTTTGGAGTTTTGGATCCTCAGTGATCTTCGACTTTGTACTTGTTTGGTTTGTCACTATTTTGATGTGAGCGTCACTGGTGAGTCTTGTGTAGACGAAACGCGCGTCTGCCGTACTAAATTATAATCCTGGTACCTTTGATAACAATTAACACCACTGGGTCGATGCCTCTGCTGGTGGACGTTTCGTCCCCAAGGGTATCACCAACCAAGTAGTCAGCACTTCGGTGTTGACATGAATATCAATTATGTGGTCATTTTTATAAATTTCCTGTTTACAAAACTTTGAATTTTTCGAAATACTAAGGATTTTCTTTTACCCAGGCATAGATTACCTTAGCCGTATTTGGCACAACTTTTTGGAGTTTTGGATCCTCAGTGCTCTTCGACTTTGTATTTGTTTGGTTTGTCACTATATTGATGTGAGTGTCACTGGTGAGTCTTGTGTAGACGAAACGCGCGTCTGGCGTACTAAATTATAATCCTGGTACCTTTGATAACAATTTACACCACTGGGTCGATGCCTCTGCTGGTGGACGTTTCGTCCCCGAGGGTTTCACCAACCCAGTAGTCAGGACTTCGGTGTTGACATGAATATCAATTATGTGGTGATTTTTTTTAATAAATTTCCTGTTTACAAAACTTTGAATTTTTCGAAAAACTAAGGATTTTCTTATCCCAGGCATGGATACCTTAGCCGTATTTGGCACAACTTTTTGGAGATTTTGATCCTCAGTGATCTTCGACTTTGTATTTGTTTGGTTTGTTACTATTTTGATGTGAGCGTCACTGGTGAGTCTTGTGTAGACGAAACGGGCGTCTGGCGTACTAAATTATAATCCTGGTACCTTTGATAACAATTTACACCTCAGGGTCGAAGCCTCTGCTGGTGGACGTTTCGTCCCCAAGGGTATCACCAACCCAGTAGTCAGCACTTCGGTATTGACATGAATATCAATTATGTGGTCATTTTTATAAATTTCCTGTTTACAAAACTTTGAATTTTTCGAAATACTAAGGATTTTCTTTTACCCAGGCAAAGATTACCTTAGCCGTATTTGGCACAACTTTTTGGAGTTTTGGATCCTCAGTGCTCTTCGACTTTGTATTTGTTTGGTTTGTCACTATTTTGATGTGATCGTCACTGGTGAGTCTTGTGTAGACGAAACGCGCGTCTGGCGTACTAAATTATAATTCTTGTACCTTTGATAACAATTTACACCACTGGGTCGATGCCTTTGCTGGTGGACGTTTCGTCCCCGAGGGTATCACCAACCCAGTAGTCAGCACTTCGGTGTTGAAATGAATATCAATTATGTGGTCATTTTTATAAATTTCCTGTTTACAAAACTTTGAATTTTTCGAAAAACTAAGGATTTTCTTATCCCAGGCATAGATTACCTTAGCCGTATTTGGCACAACCTTTTGGAGTTTTGGATCGTCAGTGCTCTTCGACTTTGTATTTGTTTGGTTTGTCACTATTTTGATGTGATCGTCACTGGTGAGTCTTGTGTAGACGAAACGCGCGTCTGGCGTACTAAATGATAATCCTGGTACCTTTGATAACAATACCAATGTTTGGAAGTCATTAATTGATTGACAGAAAAAACAAATCCAGGTTACAAACTAAATAATAAGGGAACACATCACTTGTTAGATGAAAACAAAGTAACAACAGAAACACTGACGTGCATCCAACCACAAAAGACAATGCAAGACCTACATAAACGAACTATCAGATAACAACTGCCATTTTCCTGACTTGGTACAAACAATTTAAGAAAAGAAGAAGGTAGTTTTGTGTCTAGCCGACCCGTGCACTCTTATGGCAATGCTTTTTTTAAATACTAAAAGGACAACATTACATGACAGGACTATAGCAACTTAGAACATGTCGAATAGTTTTATACCAAAAAACACTCAATAATTGAACTTTAAATGCGATTTGCAAGGTCTCAAGGATGATATACCCATAGCAGCAGACGTTTGGCATCTGCATTGGTTAGAAACATTTTGTAGCAAATAATGGATGAAAAAAGAAATGAGGAATAATTCAAAGAAAAAACAACCCGACCAAATAGCAAAAAGCAGACAACAGCTGAAGGCCACATTAGGTCTTAAACACAGAGAGCAAATCACGCACCTGGATTTGGTCATCAGCTGGCTTCTAAATAACCTGGTTCTATAGCAAACTTCAATGGAGGTTAATATACAGCAACGGGTGATTAAATTTAATGACCTTACCACAACCAGACTGGTATAGAGACGTGTTAGCATCAGCAATGGCCTCATGAACCACAGTAGAATTGCAGTCAGACAATGTTTGCAAACATTCCGAATAGGTATTTATCACACTACAAAATACAAAAACAAATACTAAAGAATATATGAGATGTAATTATCGGCTGAAATATGGGTTCTTCAATGATATGACATCATCAATATATAAAATCAAAAGAATTTCGCGAATTGCATTTTCTTTTTGGCCTTTTAGAAGGTTCTAAACGAATTCTGCTTCATACCAGTACAACAACAAAAAACGTTGATACGCCTCAAAAATAGAATTTCTTTTATTACATGATATTAATTGTAAGACCATTGTTTAATGTATAAACGATTGAACACCCGTAGAAGTTACCTAAATTTACTATTTCATAATCTTTTATCGTTTTAACTGACTGTGATGGTACAAAATTTACCAGTTTATGACTGTTTATATTATATCAATTCGTATTGATAAAAATTAAAAAAAAGATGTGGTATAATTGACAAAGAGACAACTGTGTACAAGAGACCAAAATGACACAGACATTAACAACTATAGGTCACCGTATGGCCTTCAACAATGAGCAAAGCCCATACTGCATAGTCAGCTATAAAAGGCCCCGATATGACAATGTAAAAAAATTCAAACGAGAAAACTAACGGACTTATTTATATGGACGAAAAACAAATTATTTTTTTTCGAAAATACATCAACGATCTTTACCTAGTGTATAGCAAAAAGTGGTGTACCTTTGTGTATGACTTGAAACAAAAGTAAATGAGAACACTACAACGAAACAAATCTATAAATCTGACCTGCATATTGCCCCTATGTCTCCAGCTGACTCTCTCATTGTACTGTAGTAGGCTGCGGTACACGACTCATGTTGAGAAGAACAATTGTGCGCCTCAGTTTCTGAATAATGTGTTATCCATTTTAAATAATAGCGAATAGTTTGAGGTAATATCATCATATAACATAGAGAAAAAAAACAAATATTCAAGCTCAAGTCATGCAACAGAACTCATGGAAAAGTTATTTGATTGAATCTTGCGAATTTAGATTTTATCGTGCTAAAGTAAAATTGGTACAATCAGAAAAAAAGAATTATTATTCATAGTCTTACGAGAATGCTATTGTATAAATAGATGAGCAAGTCGGGAATTCGACATTGGTTTCACACTCAATTATGTACCTCAGTATTCGATTTCGCTTTTTTGATAAAAAAAAAACGTTTCCGCTTTGAATTTTCCTTTGGTTTAATGTTTGTTGTTGTTATTTCATTTTTGATAAAAAAAAAAAAAAAAAAACATAATTAATTTGACAATGGTTTTGAATGCTATAGAATATGAATAAAGGAGTGGTCGGATAAAATATTAAGTCAGGTTCAAGCAACATAAATAATCAGTTTACCAGTATACTTTGTATATTTATACCTACAATACACTTAATATTCATCTCGAAAAAGGACCTTATAGGATTTCAACTATAAATTCCTAGTTGTACGAATTCCATACATACATTTCACATTTTTAATTATGCATTCTTTGATATACTTATCTAATATAAAAAAAAATGGCAACACAGGTCAAATGAAAACAAAAATAAACATATCTTACCTTGCATGATAATTTTCATTAACACAATACAAATAATAGGAGTAATATCAAATAGTTTGTGCATTTCTCGTTTTTTTTTCAATCTGTAAAAAGAAACCCTTCATGAAATCAAATATATATATGTCGTGTACAAGTTGCGATTTTGTACAGGTTATAACATGTACAAAAATATTGTACATGTTATAACTTGTATAATGCCAAAATTCATGTTATAACATGTACAAAAGTACCTCATATAATACATGTTATAACCTGTACAAACTATTTCTTAAAAATGGTTTTAACTTGTACAAAATCAAAAAATAAGAATATGTTTTTATTATCGCAACAGAATGATATATACAATTACTGTCTTTTGATGAGGTAAATATGCAGTTTTATTGACTTTTGAAAAAGTGAATATCAGTTTTTCAAAGTCAATAAAACCCCGTATTTACTGAAACAAAAGACAGTAATTGTTTTATTCCATTTTCCGAGGAAAGAAAATGTACATTGTATTTGATGACAAACATATACCAAAACAAATTTTACATGAATACATATTAGTTTATTGACCTCAATAATATTTTCATAACTTTTTTACTGTATTATTCCTTCATGTTAGGGTGTATTGTCCTTTTTTGATACAGTTAATGTCCAGGGGTTGGTATTACAAAGCATTCCTAAGACCTGTCCTAAGATGTATCTTAGGACATGTCTTATGATCCTCTTATGACTATCTTTATTTGATGAATTATAATTGTGAGTGTCCACTTTGAAGGCAATAGTAAAATACTTTCATTTTAGTTGACACTAAAAGACATAAGAGGATGGCCAGGATAGATGTGTAAATACAAATAAAATTGGGAATTGAAATGGGGCTTGTGTCTAACGACAACAACCCGCCAATGGAGCAGAAAACATCCAAAGGCTACAAATAAATGCTTTCAATGTAGAGCATATATATTTAAAACATCAAAATGACATTCGCCTCATGTAATGATCTTATAGTTTATAAACAAAAAGTGAGTTATAAATTTACAAAAGTCATGCTGAAGGCCAAAAATGTTGAAGAGTAGATCCAAAGATATTGATAATGAAGCGTGGTCCAATGAAAACTAGTTCAGCTCTCTCTTGCTTTTACAGAGTAAGCATATACGACATTGTTTTAGTCTTTGCATGCTATAAACAAGAGAGGGAGGAGTATTTCCCAAAATTTTCAGAATTATTCTTAAATTTTTTGGAAGAATTTAGAAACTAGTATCTAATGTAATTGTCATTGAGGAATGCAAGCTTTTAGTAAATAGTTTCACACTTATTTCAACCATGATGGACTGCATAAAACATACAATAACATGAAAACACATTTTACCAACATTATTCATGAAACATATACTTCTGAAACTTTGTGATCATTGTCCTTAACAGAAAAAGACACGTTCTTCTGGCCTATTTATTGTTGTTCTTTATGCATTGGTGAATTTAAATGTATGTTTTACTTCTTTAAGATTTATTTAAAAATGTTGTACAAGTTAAAACCATTTTAAGCAATATTTTGTACAGGTTATAACATGTATGGGGTACTTTTGTACATGTTATAACTTGTATTTTTGCATCATACAAGTTATAACATGTACAACATTTTTGTACATGTTATAACCTGTACAAAATCGCAACTTGTACACGACATATATATAACAAAGAATAATATCATAACGCATGCAATCGAATTATTATCATAGTATTAATAATGTTTTTGATAAATATAATGCTCATGGCAAATAAATGAATTTTTTAACAAAAACAGGTTTAATAGTTTTAGAAAGTTTGAATATAAAAATGAGGTAAAAACATTTATTTTAAAGAACAAAAACCCGTGCCGTAATCTATAGGAAATTGTGTGTTACGAAAACAAGCGAACAAGCCTATTCAGTCCTAGCAGAAAATAATAATATATCAATCCCAGTTTTTCTTAGCAATACTGATTATGCGTACATCATATTTTAATTTGCAGATAATCCAACTTGAACGTTCTAATCTGCCGAATCACAAACAATTACCGTTATATTATTCACCGAGACATTAGGCTGTTCGGTCTTTGAAACATGATGCGTCTATGTGTATTTTGAAGGTCAATTGGCATATACACAAACAGACACACTTGTTATATTACAAATAAAAAAAGAAATGTACGTTTAAATAAACAATAAGGTCTTTCCTCACGGAGAGGAAAGACCTTAATAATTAAATAAAATGCAACAATATGTCTTTCATCATTTACAGTGAATAACGAAAAAATTAAGAAAATATATTCACTGCAATTGATATAAATACCTAGCTATATCATTCTAATATAAATCAAAACGTATTACCTGTGTGATTTGGTATGACAATATCAATTAACAGGTAAGTTTGAAGGAACTACAATCCTTTTAATCTTTATATAGCTGTTCGCTTCGATGATTTGCTATTTACGTGTTGCGACTCACGAATTATGTTATTCGGTACTGAGGTACTTAGGGACTGGGATGGTTGATATATTTAAAATATTAGGTACAAGGAAGACAAGGAACGGACAACTACTCGATCTTTATACGATTTACTTTATTTTAAGATTTTGGTAAATAGTACAATGGTGAAGTACTCAGTCGAATTATAACTTTTCGTTATAGTTGCAGTATCTCATTTAAGTTGCCTCCAGTTTATTATAAGGTGTCAGATATTTAACGTAGTTAATATATTTTCTTTTTGAAAATGAATATTGCATGATTATGACGTTCATGTGTATGACTGAAAGCTACGATTATAGACCAAAGAATGAACGGGGGATTTTTTTTTACATGTGTTAGTTAAGGCGGAATTTCAAAATAGTCTTCTGTAAAAAGAAGTCTGTTTTGACGACGATTTATAATTAAATTGAGAAAGGAAATGGTGAATATGTCAAAGCGACAACCACCCGACCATAGAGCAGACAACAGCCGACGGCAACCAATGGGTCTTCAATGTAGCGAGAATTCCCGCACCCGTAGGTGTCCTTCAGCTGGTCCCTAACAATATGCATAATAGTACAGTGATAATAGACGTCATACTAAACTCCGAATTATACACAAGAAATTGAAATTTAAAATCATACAAGAATAACAAAGGCCAGAGGCTCCTGACTTTTGTCGTAAAGTTTTGTCTTCAACCGACCCTCATTGTCAAAGCGACAACAACCCGACCATAGAGCAGACAACAGCCTAAGGCCACCAATGGGTCTTCAATGTATCGAGAAACTCCCGCTCCCGTAGGCGTCCTTGAGCTGGTCCCTTTAAAATATGTATAATAGGTCAGTGATAATGGACGCCATACTAAACTCCGTATGATAAACAAGAAACTAAAATTAAAAATCATACAAAACTAACAAAGGCCAGAAGCTCCTGAATTGGGACAGGCGCAAAATTGCGGCAGGGTTAAACATGTTTATGAGATCTCAACCCTCCCCCTATACCTCTAGCCAATGTAGAAAAGTAAAAGAATAACAATACGCACATTAAAATTCAGTTCAAGAAAAGTACGAGTCCGATGTCAAAAGATGTAACAAAAGAAAATAAATAAAATGACAATAATACATAAATAACAACAGACTACTAGCAGTTAACTGACATGCCAGCTCCAGACCTCAATTAAACAGATTGAAAGAATATGTATTCATCATATGAATATCAGGTACAATCCCGCCGGTAAGGGGTTCAGTATCATACTATCATAAAGTATATGAGAAGAACATAACCCGTGTCATGCATAAGGTTGACTGTGCCCTCTGGTATCGATCGTCTATCTTTTATTAACTGCAGGTCAATAATGCAACCCATATGTGTGTGGTCTTCTATCTTACACTTTAGCTGGAGATTGGCTTCACTTCTTCTGCTAGTTATAGGAAAATATGTCAATATCAAAAGTGAAAAAGGAATAAATCCATTTGTTGACTGATTATTGAAAAAAAAACATTCTTATGCGAACGTTATTTCATTAGAAATTGGAATAAAATAAATAAAGCATACACTACTGCATTTGATACATTAAAACGTGACATTTGTTAAAAAAAAAGATATATTCAGTGATACCTGTTTTCGAATCAAAATTTGTATAATTGATTTCCTAATTGCAGGAACCTAATAATAATAATAATACAATAATAAATTCTTTATTTAACGAAAACGAAGCTGGTAACTCATTTAAAATACAATTGTGTATCTCACACAAGGCCTTCACACATGTTAAAAATGAATAATTCATATAACAATGCATATAGAAAAATAACAAATATGTACACAATTACAAAATATATATGTATATACACAAGCATGAAAACAGACTGTAGAACTAGCATGGCAAAAATGTCCTAAAAAAGTTTGTCTACTCATTTTGTTTTATGATAAAGAGATTAGCACATTTCATCTTAAAGCTTTCTATATGTCCTATATCCTTTATATCATTTGGCAAATTATTCCAAGTGATTAGACCAGAATATTGAAAAGTCTTTTTGAAGTATTCAGACTTTGGCCTTGTTACATGAAGATGTTCAGATGTTGTTGACCTAAGAGAATAACTATAAAGATCACTGCACGCAGTAAATTTACTTGTTAGATAATCTGGCGCTATTAAAATAATGAAAAAATATTAGGAGTCACCGACTCATTTTGTTTTTAGAGCAACCGCATCTTCGTGACTTTCACGAATATGAACACAATTTATAAAAAAAATCTTTTAGAAACCAAAACGATCTTTATATTAACAAATGTAGGTCATCATTCACCCTTTAACAATAAGCAAACGCCCAACCACATAGTTGCCTTTTTGGCACTTGCAGTCAAACATTAACTATGTCAGGTCTGATATATTATCCTGCAATAAAATTACAAATAACTTTCGCTTTTAAAAAAAGTTAAAGAACAAGTGGATATTGTAATAAAGCCGCCGATAAAGGCCACTTTTAAATAATATAAATGCATTTATATAAAAAAAAGAGTTTGAAATGGACAGGTAAGACTACAATTTATCTCCATTGAAAAGATGAAGTCATTAGATCGAAACTACCAAGACTATTTTCGTGGGCCTATAATATTGATAGCACATTTATAAAAATCTCCACCGTTCAAACTATAATCGTAAGACAAATTAAAATGTACACACGAAAACTATTTAAACTTTTGTACGTGTTCATTGTGTTATGTCAAGTTTAAAGGTAATACAATATTTTATATCTTCACTGTTGTTTATTCGCGGCGCACAAACCCATATATTCGGACATTTGTTTTGTGCGTTCATTATATTTGAATCTGTGAATAAGTGAAATGACGGTTCTTCTCTACTGCTTCCTGTCGAATTACAATTACTTTGTTTCTTGTTATTAAATACAATATCATTATTTAGTTCAAATATAACCTTAAATCAACCCTAGTTCTATCTTATTCATTCTAATGTGACGTCATTTTTCATTTGTTGATGATCTGTTTTTCAAATTCAAATGACATCATTTTTTTGTCATTTTTTACAGTTTCAAACATAACGTCACTTGGCGTTGAGGTTTAAACTTATTCGGATGTGTATACTTTTTGTGTTGCAAATGTCTGGTTATGTAATGTATTTCAGTTGTTTCCTGTAATTAGTTTTACTTCAGTTTTATCATGTACATCTTTTGTATAGTCATTTTATAAAATTTATTGTTTGCAAAAGTATAAATTATTCTAAATAATAGGGATGTTCTGGTAACTAACAGAAACCTTTGCCATTTTTGGCACAACTTTTTTTATCGTTTGGTCCTCGTTTTGTACTTGTTTTGGCTTTCAAACTCTTGTATCTGGGCGTCACTTGTAGGTCTTATGTAGACAAAATGCACTTCTGGCGTATTAAAATTTGGAACTTGTTGCCTTTTGTTCGCTGTTGTTCGTGTGATTCTTTGTCAATTGTGTTCTCCAATTTATTTATATTGTAGTCCTGTGTTGTTGTGTTGTAATTTTAATGTTATATTTCACAAGTCCAAAAAAGTGCGAGGTTTGGCATGCCACAAATTCAGGTTCAACCCACCATGTTTTCCTTTAAAAATGTCCTGTACCAAGTCAGGAATAAGGCCATTGTTATATTATAGTTCGTTTCTGTGTGTGTTACATTAAAACGTTGCGTCGTTTGTTTTTTCTCTTATTTTTTAGTGTAAAATTCACATTGCGATAAGACGTGTCACGGTACTTGGCTATCTTAAATTCATGTATTTGGGTTTGATGTTATATTTGTTATTCTCGTGGAATTTTGTCTGACGCTCGATCCGTTTCTGTGTGTGTTACATGTAAGTGTTATTTCGTTGTTCTCCTCTTATATTTAAAGCGTTTCCCTCGGTTTTAGTTTGTTACCCCGATTTTGTTTTTTGTCAATGGATTTATGAGTTTTTGAACAGCGGTATACTACGGTTGCCTTTATTTTCCTCTTATTAACAGAGACATAAAGCTGGTTTGTCTTCAAAAAAAGAAGTCTTTTTTTATTCTTTAAAAGAGTCATGTGTATATGTATATATTTTTTGATGAATAAAAAGTCTTTAGTACAGAAAATATTGTTTAAATATAAAATAAATACAAAAATAACATTATTTTTCCAAAATAGTTTCTGTTACCGGTTTCACCGCATCTCCTCCTGTTTATCAGACAGAATTGATATCGTGAATAGAAACGACTTATTACGTTTACTCATAGTAACGTATAGTGGTAACGAACCAAATTTCACTTCCTATCTAAAGTCGGCTTGTACAGTTAAATAAAGTATTGTTCCTTTGCCAAACGTTAAATTGTTTCACCTTAAAAAATGGATATATTTTTAATTTTTACTTTCCACATTGGTCAAAGGGTTAAAAAATCAAGACTTTTCTCAATATACTGCTGAAATTTACCCCAAGGAACTTACCTTAAATAAATCAAATGTATTCGGTAATAACTGTCCTTTCCTGAATTTAGATATTTCGGTTTTAAACGGGACCCTACACATTAAAATTAACGACAAAACATACGATTTTTTCCCCTATTGGTAATTTTCCATTTTTAGATGGTGATGTTCCTTTGGCACCATCTGACGGTGTTTATATTTCACAACTTGTTCGCTATGCCCGTGTCTGTTGTGACGTTTTGGAATTTAACGAATGCAACCTATGTATTACTGGTAAATTATTAAACCAGGGATATCGTTACCATAAATGACTGAAAACCTGTACTAAATTTTTCCATAGATATAAAGATTTGGTTTTGAAGTTTGGTTGTACCTGTAGAAACCTTATTTCAAACGGGATAGCACATCCTCATTTTTACGGAAATGTTGTTAAAAAAAGGGGGACGAAAGATACTAAAGGGACAGTCAAACTCGTAAATCTAAAAAAAAATGACAACGCCATGGCTAAAAATGAAAAAGACAAACAGAAAAACAACAGTACACATGACACAACATAGAAAACTAAAGAATTAACAACACGAACCCCACCAAAAACTAGGGGTGATCTCAGGTGCTCTGGAAGGGTAGGCAGATCCATGCGGCACCCGTCGTGTTGCTTATGTGATTACAAATCCGGTAAATAGTCTAATTCGGTAGGTCAAATTCATGAAAGGGAAGGGGATTGTAGTTACGACGTAAGGAACAGATCCGATATCATTTGTGAAACGGTTATTCCATAACGGTCAACCAACTCGTGATGGCGTCCGTAAAATTTACGAAGGGATGATTTCAACTTCACCATTTGGAACTCTTGGTTTAATAGCTTCCTTGTGAGCAGTAACCCTCTATCAAGAAAATCATGATAGGAAATGCAAGCACGGGAATATCGTATCAATTGGGATATATATACCCTGTATGCAGGTGCTGCTGGAATGTTGCTACTTAGAAATGGAAAGTTCACAATTGGAAAGCTGAAATCATCTCTTTTGACGTAAAGTTTTGTCTTCAACCGACCCTCATTGTCAATTTCTAGATGTAAGTTAAGATATGAAGCCGACTTAACTGTATCTGTAGTATCCTTTATCTCCAATTCGATGGGATAGATGCGCTCCACATAGTCACCAAATTTTGAACTGTTTAGTGAAAGAACGTCATCTATATAGCGGAAAGTAGAGTTAAAGGATATTGCTAACTTCTTATCTTTCTTCCTAAGAAGTTCCTGCATGAAGTCAGCCTCATAATAATAAAGAAACAAGTCAGCAAGTAGAGGGACACAGTTTGTTCCCATTGGGATGCCGGCAGTCTGTTGAAAAACACGTCCTCCGAACGTAATAAATATGATGTCAATCAAGAAATCAAGCATCTTGATAATATCGGTTTCAGAGAATGTTTTGTTTGAATCGGAATGATTCTTTGTAAGTAGGATTTCTCCCTCCCTAAGACAAGATACTTGTATCTACGTTGGCCATTCTTTTTTATGAAGCAAAGTAATACCAACTCTTTTAATTTGTCTTTTAGTTTGGAATGTGTAATACTTGTGTAAAGAGTAGAAAAGTCAAATGTTTTAATACTGTTGCAAGATGAAAGAGAGTTAGATTGTATGTACTCTAAAAGATCTTTGGAATTTTTTAAGTATCCACATCTGATTCACGCCACCTCTAGAATAGGCAATTTCACAATAACTTTGAAGCCCGTCTTTGATTGCTGATAAAATGGATGTTAATAATTTAGAAAGGGGTTTCGTGGAGCACTTTGGAGACCCAGCAATATACCGTTGTTTGTAAGGACACTTATGTAGTTTAGGTATCCAATACAGTGATGGAAGATCCAGTTCTTCATCTTTGGTTGAAATACCAAAGGAACAAAGAACAGACCTATGATTATCCAGGATTTCCTCTTTAGTAAGTGTCGTGAGGGTATATGTTGGGTTTCCAAGTGAATTGTATATACCTAATTCGTTTATCAAGCAATTAATGTAATGACTTTTACAGACATTGTTAACCGTGCCCGGAAATTTAGAAATGATCCATGTAAACTTGTTGCTCCTGTAAATAAACTTAGTCTTAAAGGTTACATATTCAACACTGTGATAAGATCTTTGAATATTGTTTCTATTGGTCCAGGTATAAAAATTTACTTTGTTATAAGTAGATTAAAAGCTTACTAAATATTACTAGTATGTAATATACATATACATTTTCATGGATCTACAATCTGTCGATACCTGTAACAAGGTCATGTTTTTCTCTGGCTGTTTATGACGTCTTTACACTAAATCCATGATATGCTGGCAGAATTAATAAAGATGATTTCAAGATTTAAACTTAGTATACGCAATTTATATAGAACTTGTAGTAATTTGATTGCTTTTTATATAGTGCTTTTATGTTTATTATTAATATGTGGTGACATTGAACCGAACCCGGGTCCCGAACGCACACACGAGTATTCCGAGAAAACATTGTCAATTTTCCATTGCAACATTAGAAGCCTTAGAAATAAACTGAACTATATTGCCGATATTATTGAGGATTATGATGTAGTATTTTTCACAGAAACACATTTAGACTCTAATATTACTGATTACGATATATCTATTATGGGGTTTGAGACACCAGTTAGAAAAGACAGAAATTCACATGGTGGTGGTATTATCATGTATTTTAAAAATTACGTTCACATAATCCGTCGACAAGATTTAGAGCATGATGAAATTGAGAGTATGTGGTTTGAGTTAAAGACCAAACTTCGATCTATTTTGATTAATATAAATTATAGGTCGGAAAGGCAATCTACAGTTTATTTCTGGCAATACTTTGATCAAATGTTGAAAAACGCCCTTGATGAAAATAATTGTATAATTTGCTTAGGTGATCTGAATAAAAATTTTATGTCGGATCTACCGTCAAATATTAGAGATATTGTTTTTATTAATGGCCTGATTAACATAATTGACAAAGCCACGCACTTTGACACACGAACAAGTAGCTCGTCACTACTTGACCCTATTTTAGTTACAGACCAGGGCCGTAACTAGGGTTCGAATTCAGGGGAGGCAGGGGTTTGGGGCCGCCGATTGAGGCCCCTGTAAAGAGGGGGGTTGGGGGCGCAGCCCCCGCCGATTTTTTTCTCTCAGTAAAGTTGCTAAAATGACCCGTTTTCCTTCGATTTCCTTACATTAAGAAACATCAGTATTGCTTGAACCTTGAAGCAATTTTTATGCAACAACAAGCTGAGATTGCTGTTCGGATTGAGCCAAGGCTCCGCCTTAAAGGCCGTACTTCGACCTCTAATTATTAACATTAAATAAATTGTATTGTAAACGCGGATTTTTTTCTCAATATGGCTCACAATGACCCATTTTCCTTTGTTTTCCTTACTTTGAGAAACATCAGTATTGCTGTGGAAGCATTTTTATGCAAACAATTATTATCTGTATTTAAAGATATGTTTGTTAGAAATCAAAGTGGTACATGTAAGTTAAAAAAACATATAAAGCAAGATCATAGAACGCAAGATAATTTTTTTTATCGAGGACCTTGAATTTCAATATTGTTGAAAGCTGAACAGACATGTATATAACTACAAACAGGGACTTTCAATACTATTATTACAAATGTATAATAATATTTCACTTACTAGTATAGAAAGTCCCTACTACAACGAATAAGAGTGTTTAACTTCTTAGGCATTGACCATAATGTTCTCGTACGATCGGGAGACGCATCTGGTTCAAGAAAATTGGTACCGTCAATTTTATTACTTCCACTGGGTCGATGCCTTTGCTGGTGGACTATTAGTCCCCGAGGGTATCACCAGCCCAGTAGCCAGTACTTCGGTACTGGAATGAAAATACGGATTTTTTGTGTTATTTAAGTTTTCTGTTACAAAATATTAGAAATCATTATAAATAAAGGAATATATCTCCCTCATGCAAAGCTCTGATTCCTCTCACGGATTTCGCTATACTTTTTGAACCTTTTGGATTATAGCTCTTCATCTTTTATATAATTAGTTATCAAAGGTACCAGGATTATAATTTAGTACGCCAGACGCGCGTTTCGTCTGAATATATTAAGACTCATCAGTGACGCTCATATCAAAATATTTATAAAGCCAAACAAGTAAAAAGTTGAAGAGCTTGAGGATCCAAAGCTTTGGATTTCAAATATTTTGGCCACGAGCATCACTGAAGAGACATGTATTGTCGAAATGCGCATCTGGTGCAAGAAAATTGGTACCGTTAATTTTATTAAAAAAATGACCCAACAGCTGATTCAGCCGGTAACGAATTTCCGATGTCATAAAAGATTCACAATACAAAGGGAACTTCCTCTGCTTAATCGAGCCCCTAAATAAATGTGAATAGTTAAGTTTTATTCAAAATTATCGATAGCAAAGTTTCATATGTGTTCTCGTACAAATACTGAATAATAAACTGGAAATCCGCTTGTATTATCGCTACACTCAAACTATGAACAAAGTGTAGTATTCAGTCGAGAACCAGCCTAACTGAATAACAGACGGATTATTTAAAAAAAATACTGAAACGGTTCACTTTCGATCCAAAAATCCGGGAAATGACAGATATATGGCGTATCATGATAAAACTGTTAAAAACTGTAAACTTGTGTTGTTTATAATATAAATTCAAGTTCTTCGTGTACATATTGTCAATATTTCATTTTATTACTTAAAAAAAAAGTTTTGGTGTAGAAAATTTAGGGGAGGCAGTTGCCTCCCCTGCCTCATAGGTAGTTACGGCCCTGATAACGTTTGTAAATTGTAAGCAGACATGTTGAGTTAAACTGTACATTGAACGGGTCAAAGTGTCCCAATCTGCGCGTTTAAACTGTTCTCTCTAATTATGCATGAAATACTGACAACTGGACAATTCGCAATCAACAGTCTAAAGTTAATTTATTCAGTAGAACTGAATAAAAAACATACGCAACCAGCAGTCTGGAGTTTATCTTAACAAAAGTACAGTAAAAACATTATAAAAACATGTATATTAAAATGTAAAAAAAACAGGTAGCCTATGTTTTCTCTAAATAGAACTGCAAAAACATTAAAACTTGTATGTTATCTCTTCATGTGCATGACATACTAGTACTTGCAACTGGAGAATACGCGATCACCAGTTTAAAATTTAGTTTAAAGTTAATGTGTACAGTACAACTGTAAAAACATTTAAACTTGCAAATCTATTGTGTGCTCTAAAAATGCATAAAGTACTTGCAACTGGACACTACGTAATCAACAGTCTTAAGTTTATTGCTACACTACAAAATAAATTTGCATTTAAAACCGGCGTTGATCACATACATGTAACACTCATATTCACAAAAAAAAAGAATCTAAAAAACTTATGCATGAAATATTTGGCACTGGACGTTATGTTTCTTATCGTGTGTCTTTAGTGATGGTAAAAACCTAAAATTTATTAAAAACCCGGATAACAAGTTTATAATTTGATGGGCTTTTGAAATACGCACAAACGATTGACAAAAGTGAAAAAAATACTGTTAAACGCCCGCCATGCAATACTCGGATAAATATAAAAGGTATCATCGAAGTTTATAAGTACAAAATAATTAACAAAGTTAACGATTAATTCAACTCCAGAACTATGTGTATGTTCGCTCTAAACGAATATGAAATACTGGCAACTGGACAATAAACAACTGCAGTCAAAGTTATTTAATGATAACAGATTAATTTTGTAATTATTATAATCATTAAAAACCTACATCGAACTAACTTAATCTGATAAATGACAACTTCATCACGTGTGTCTCCTATAATATAATTGCCGTAAACGTTATCAGCGCGATACATGTAAAAGCGCTAAAAGACGTGTAACGTGTTGGCGTTAAGGGCATACGATACAGTTACAGGGCATTGGGGGAGGTAATGACGTTGCTAACGTAAAATGTTATTTTCGCGACGTCAAACTTTGACATATCGGGAAAAGATGCATTTTTCGACTGATTTTTATCATTCAAACTGATTTAATTTGAAAACGAGTTCATGGACCCCTATTTTTCAAAACAACAATTTGTTTCATTTTGCAGGGAGATTATGTGACCAAAATTTTATAAAACTGTAAATAGAGGAATTTTTTCTATTTTGATAAACATGCAGCAAAAAATGACGTATTTTTCTCAATTCATGAACATTTGAAAAATATGAGTTATTTCTGAACAAAAAATGCATAATTTTTTATGATACTTATAAAATACAGAAATTACCAATCATGTAACAAAAAACAATTTTCGTTTATCTTATATAACAAAAAAGTAATGTCTTTCTTTCGAAAAAGAAATTACGGCCACAAATCTGAATTTTGAGCAAATATACAAAATTTCGACCTCATTTTACTCAAAAAGTAGCACATGAAGGTATATTTTTTATTACATATTTGATTTAATTAGGTAAAAAAAAGCCTATATGCAAATTTTCATCAACTTGTAAATACAGGATCAAAACTGTATCGTATGCCCTTAATATTGGAGACGTTTTGGCGAATTAAGGAATAACAGTACTGTAGTTGAAGAGTTGCCACCGTCAATTGTAGATTTGACGGTCGCAAATGCAGTTTTACTGGCGACGCGTAGCGGAGACAGTAAAACGGAGATTTGCGACCGTCAAATCAAAATTGACGGTGGCAACTCTTCAACTACAGTACTGTTATTCCGATTCTAATGCATTACAAAAAAGAAAAAATCCGATAAAACTTGAAAAAATGCCTAAATATGTCAAATAAAAAAAAATCCGCGAAATTTCATTAATGATGTTGGCACAAAGACGTCATGGCTAAACGTGACGTCATACAAATGAAAACTTACAAACTGGACGTTATTACGTTACCTGTACGCTTCAAATTCGGATAAAATTACATTAAAACGGCGAATTCGAGGTAGGTGTTGTTTTATTTTTGATTATATAGTAGTTTTATATAGTAGAACATTTGTTGAGTCATGAATTCAAAATGGCTGGTCCCTCCTTAGTTACGCCTGGTCAACTGTGGATTTGACGGCAACGTTAAGCCAATGAAAAAAGTTGTTACATCCAAATTGCATTAGAATAACAATTATCGGACAGGTTTGGGGGTAGTGAAATCGGACACGTTTGGGGAATATTGTACATTTCGGACACGTTTAGGGAGAACGTTTGGGGGGAAGGACACGTTTGGGAGTGTTACATATATATGCAGCTGGTTGTTTTGATTTGATAAACAAATTATGTATTAGCTCGGTGTTTTGTGCAATGTTTATTTTTTCTTCCGTGTTTTTTTCTTACCGATTGTGTTTTTGTACAGTTTTCATTTCCGTTCTGTTTTCAAATCGTTGTTGTAATATTGTAACTTTCATTCATTCATAAATATCTATACAGTTCAGAGTTCACGCACGTGTTGTGTTGATGGACATAGCAGATAAGGTCGCGTCTTATTGCTTTATGTATTTGTGTTGATTAGTTAGCTCTAGCATTATATTAAAGTATGTTAATCAGTACACATGGCTTGTCTCTCACTTAATATATATTGGCTACCCAAACGTTACATTGGCGACGAGGATAAAAACAAAAGTTGGAAATGTTAAAAATGTATTTTTATGGATTTATTAATTAGTGACACTGATAATTAAACCATGGCTACATCTTTGCCAAATTTTCCGAGTTTTCCGGTACATGAGAACAATGCTGAAATAAGGTGGCGTAAATGGATTAGTAGACTTGAAAATTTATTCATTGGATTAAACATAAAGGACAGCAAACGACAAAGAGCACTCTTGCTACATTTCGCTGGAGAAGATGTTAACGAAGTCTTTGATACCCTTGATAATACAGGAGAAGACTTTGATGCCGCTAAACAGAAGTTAACCGCTTACTTTGCTCCGAAAAAGAACACAGAATACGAGATTTACAAATTTAGACAAGCCAAACAAACATCTGATGAAACTATCGACAGTTTTCATACACGATTACGCCAGCTAGCTGTAAACTGTGAATTCGCGGAAACATCTAAAGAAGTGAAATCGCAAATAATTCAAGGTTGTCATTCAACTAGACTAAGACGAAAGGCTCTTAGGGAAGACACGACCCTTGAAGGATTAATTTCATCAGCTAGAGCGTTAGAACTTTCCGAAAAGCAGGCATCAGAAATTGAACAATCAGACAAACAATCCGCAAATGCTGTTAGAAAAGGAGTTGGAAAACGTAGAAACGGACCACGATTTCTACAGACACAAACTGACCAAAACGTAAAGAAAAGGACTACTGGTACTTGCAGAAACTGTGGAGGTGACTTTCCACATGCAAACAAGTGTCCGGCATTTGGAAAAAGTTGCAACTCATGTAAAAAGTTGAATCATTTCGCTTCTGTGTGTAGATCTAAACGTATGGACGGAACTAGTACTTTTAAAAGAAAAGTAAACAAAGTTGACAATTACGAACATGATGATGATCGTGATAGCAGTTCTGACGATTGTTACGTTTTTGGATTACGAGAAAATACTGTGAATAAAGTACAGAAAGGACAACCGAAAATCAACGTGAAAATCAATAATTCTAATGTGGATATTTTAATTGATACAGGATCAAGTATTAATGTTATTGATGAAAGCACATTCGAGAACATCAAGTGTAAACCCAAACTTTCTCACGCTGACACTAAAGTCTTCGCATATGGATCAGATAAAAACTTGAAATTAATGGGAAAATTTCACGCTACAATAGAGACTGACCATAAAATAACAACCGCACCGGTATATGTGATGAAAGGAAGATACGGGAATTTATTATGCTATGATACATCTGTTGACTTAAGCATAGTGCCAGTCATTTCGACAGTAGCAAATAAACATGAAATATTATGCAATAAATATAGCGATGTGTTCAATGGAATTGGAAAATTAAAAGATGAAAAAGTGAAAATTCATATTGATGGAAGTATAAAACCTGTAATTCAACCACATAGGCGTATACCGTTTCACATTCGAAAGCAAGTAGAAGCAGAACTCGAAAAACTCGAAAAACAGGATATAATAGAAAAGGTGGATGGACCAACACCTTGGGTGTCCCCGATTGTTGTGGCCCCTAAACCGAAAAACAAAAACGAAATTCGATTATGCGTGGATATGAGGGAACCGAACAAGGCTATTTTGCGTTCACGTCATATTACACCAACACTTGATGATATGATCTTGGATTTAAACGGATCTAAAGTATTCTCGAAAATGGACCTTCGAAGTGGATATCATCAATTGGAGTTAAACGAAGAATCCCGGAACATCACAACCTTCACGACACACGTAGGATTACGGAGATATAAACGACTCAGTTTTGGTGTTTCATCAGCCGCAGAGTTATTCCAAAACACACTGAGTAATGCACTTGAAGGATTAGACGGAGTCCGGAATATATCCGATGATATAATCGTATTTGGAAGAAACCAGGACGAACACGATAAACGATTGGAAAAACTATTTGCACGACTTAAAGAGAAGAACTTGACATTGAATAAGGCAAAATGTGAATTTAATAAGAACAAACTTGAATTCTATGGTCAAATTTTCAGTGCAGATGGCATATCAGCCGATCCAAGAAAAATAAGCGCTATCAGGAACACGACAATACCGAAAGACGTAAGTGAAATTCGTAGTTTCTTAGCAATGACCAATTATGTAGGACGTTTCATTCCAAATTACTCAACTATTACTGAACCGCTCCGCAGATTAACAAAGCAGAATTCCAAGTGAGAATGGACATCTGAACAACAGGAATCATTTGACAAGCTAAAGAATGAACTTGTTGCTGACCGTGTGATGTCATATTTTGACCCTAACAAAGAAACAATGTTGATAGTAGATGCAAGTCCCGTTGGATTAGCTGGATTATTAACACAAAATGGAAAAATAATCGCATACGCAAGCCGATCATTGACAGACGTTGAAACACGCTATTCGCAAACAGAAAAGGAAGCATTAGCAATTGTATGGGAAATTGAACATTTTCACCTTTATTTGTACGGACAATCATTTAAATTGGTATCCGATCACCAACCGCTTGAAACTATATTCAACAGTCCAAAGGCAAAAACACCAGCACGAATTGAAAGATGGAGATTAAGATTACAGGGATATAATTTCAAAGTACAGTATAAACCAGGAAAGGTGAACGCAGCTGATTATTTATCAAGACATCCGACACCGAATACATCAATCGCATGTAAACATTCTCAATTAGCTGAAGAATATGTCCGATACTTAACTGACAACGCTGTGCCGAAGGCAATGACCCTTAATGAGATAGCTGAAAGTACACAAAAAGATAAAGATCTGCAAACCGTAATTACTGCATTAAAATCAAACAGGTGGGACAAGTATGAGAGTAATACGCTAGATACATTCTCAAGATTAAGATACGAATTAACAATTGTTCCCGTTAAAGATATGGAGATCATACTTCATGATAATAGAATTGTCATTCCGAAAGAGTTACAGATGCGTGTAATTGACCTTGCACATGAAGGACACCAGGGCATAGTACGTACAAAACAGTTATTACGTGAAAAGGTATACTTCCCTGGAATAGACAAACTAGTAGAACAAACGTGTAAATCATGTATACCATGTTTAGCGTCAACCCCGAAAAATGTTTTCGAACCATTACAAATGTCCGAGATACCGAATAATGTATGGGAGAATCTCAGCATGGACTTTTGTGGACCATTTCCGAATGGATATTACGTTATGGTAATAATTGATGAATACTCAAGGTATCCTGTAATAGAAACCTTAACCAGTTTAACCGCAAAATCTGTCATACCTCTATTAGACAAAACTTTCTCAATTTTTGGAATACCGAAAGAACTGAAAACAGACAACGGACCGCCGTTTAATTCAGGAGAGTTCCGAAGTTTTGCAGATAACATGGGTTTTAAGCACCGCAAAATAACTCCGTTATGGCCTCGCGCTAACGCGGAAAGTGAAAGATTCATGAGAACTATAGGGAAAGCAATTCGTGCAGCTCAAACGGAACATCGCAGTTGGAAGCAAGAAATACACACATTTCTTCGCAATTATAGAGCAACACCACACTCAACAACTAACGTGTCCCCGGCAGAACTTTTATTTGGAAGGAAGATCAATACAAAAATGCCGAACATTTCAATAAATAACCAAGCCGACAGTGAAGTTCGAAAAGAAGACCACAAGAACAAAAATGAAAATGAAATCATACTTCGAGAAAAAACATTCAGTAAAAGTACCTGATTTTACAGTAGGAGATACCGTACTAGTTAAACAGGAAAAGAAAGATAAACTATCTACCCCGTACAATCCTCAACCATTAACAATTAAGAATAAAAAGGGTAGTATGATTACGGCAACGAACGAACAACAAAAAGATATCACTCGCAATTCGTCACACTTCAAAAAGGTTGGGAAATCTAACATAATGACGGATGAGGAAATAGAAGAAATCATTGATGATGACATACCAAACACACCATTGAGAAGATCATCACGAGAAAAACAAACACCGAAACATCTCGATGATTATGTGCGTTAAAGAGCTGTGTTACAGGCATAATAATCCTGTGCTCTTTCTGATGTATCAGTTAGGTTTGATGTTGATTTATATGTTTGTGAATTTATGATACAAATCAATTTTGTGGAATTTACTATTCACACTCGTAATGATAGCCTGATCAGATTGATCAGACGATCCACTTATTATATTGACATTACAATACGCGTACCGAATAATTTACATTTATCACAGACTATAAAGTTCTAATTTTCTATTGATACAATTTTATGCTTCTTATCACTTAATTTGTTTACACAGACAGTTAAAGATTTTATGACTACACAGACAGTAATATAATTAATTAAAGTAGAACTTTAATCTGAGAAAAGAAGAGATGTAATATTGTAACTTTCATTCATTCATAAATATCTATACAGTTCAGAGTTCACGCACGTGTTGTGTTGATGGACATAGCAGATAAGGTCGCGTCTTATTGCTTTATGTATTTGTGTTGATTAGTTAGCTCTAGCATTATATTAAAGTATGTTAATCAGTACACATGGCTTGTCTCTCACTTAATATATATTGGCTACCAACGTTACAGTTGTTTTCGGTACTATTCAATTATACACTAGACACATATACTAATAATGACAGATTGTTTATCTATTTATATCTCATGATTAGCTGAAAATGGAAAAAAAACAAGGATGGACACTTTTTCCTATGGGCACATATTTCTTTATTTCTTTTTTGTTAATTTCCATCCCGTATAACCCGGAAACAAATGAAACTGAACGTTGACGCGTTCAAAGCGATAATCAGGACAAAATTTTGGATGACAACAGTTTAAAATGCCTCTCTAGAACTTATTTGAGTATATATAAATATGGTAATGTGCATGTTTGTTTATTTATTCAATTATACAGTTGTTGTAAGTTTAAGATATTGCATAGAACGTTTTATACAACTGCTGGATGAAAAACGTACAGACATGGTACATTGTCATACGTGTTATGAGATAAACAATGCTGAATATCTTTTCGTGCATACACCTTTGCGTATTTTAAAATACCTTTAGCAATAATAAATAACTATACGTTGAATTACTATGTTCCTTCAAATGTTCCCTAGAACTTAGATTAGATGCAAAATCATACTAAATAAGTTTTCACTTGCTGTATCGTTCGTTCCATAAAATATTTCGAGCTCGTTGTGCGTTTTTAAATAATCAATGTACAGTTCGTTGACAAAACACGTAACAAATCACTTTCTTATTAAGGTACTCGAGATGGCATCGGCGACCCCTTTTCTGTATTTTATTGAAATTTGTATCTGGTTACATAGTCAAAATAGTTGAACATAAAATATCAGTCATCCAAAGCCTAAACTGCAATGTTTAACCAGCGTACATCTCATAGGAGTGTTTCTATTGAAAATTGGTGCTTTCAACGTTATTCCAGATGCAATAAACTGTTAATAAATATATTCCAGAAGAAATAAGTTTTCAATGAGTATAGTACAGCTAATAAGACTTTAATGAATCTTACTTTTCAAACTTTGAGGCTCTTTCAAACGGCGATGTTAGTACATGTACAAATTCGCCTAGACGAAAGCAGCCATAGAAGCTTGTTGATCTTTGTTTGCCAAATGTCTAAGATGGCAATGCAACTGGTTTTTTTTTTTTACATATAAAACTTTGTAGATGTGCTATGATGGCCAGTGGACAGTTTTCCAATAATGTTAAAATGAATAGGGTGTATAAAGCAATTATTATAGTCCAATGTACAATTTTCAACCATGGGAAAAACCTATACCGTATAGTCGGCAATAGAAGATACCGATATAAAAATAAATGTGAAAAATTTTAAACGAGAAAACAAACGGTTATATATTCAGTGTATGTAAGAGATGCGAGCGGGGTTTTATCGCGCCTAAAGTCATCCAGCTGTGAAATATATACCAAAATAGGTGTATATTTAGGACATTTCACGAACAGATCGTGCAGGTGCTTTATAACTAACAGGTAAGATGGTGTTAATATAATTATTAAAGTTGTATAACGTAGATTATGATTTGTCATTCAGTTTCTTCATATTTAACTAAGTTCTACTATGATGATTTCGTAATGCTAGTCATGTTTACTGTAGAATAATGATACTATTCTTTCATTTTCACTGTGGAGCGAATCATTAGTATTGTTTATGCGGTGCATTTTCACTGTATAATTATTTTTTTTATCTATTACAGCTCATTTCTTTAAGCATGCAGAGCAAGGCTTTAGTTGATTTGCTTGCTTTTTTTTTATATTGGATAATCATTATGATAACACCCAATTTAATTCAAATATTAAAAATACAGGTTAATCAATGCCTATTCATATTGTTTAAACATGTCAATCTTATTTACAAAGTTTGTATGAACAATTATACAAACAAAGCAAGCAAGCAAACCAAAGTTTTGCTTTACATGCATTAGGAAATTAGCTGTAAAGCCTTAATTTAGCCGACTTGCTCAAACAATAAATAAAGTAAGAGAAAGATTGGATAAAATTTAACTTACGGAGGAAAATTTGATTTTAAAACACTATAATAAATTCAATAGAAATAACATTTATTTCAAATGTATTCCATTTAGTTTCTTATAAAGCGTATAGGGATCTTTATCCTTATTTTTTTATCCATTTCCATGACACTTCACCACTAATTACGTACATCTTGATATAGATCGCACCTTTGTTTTCCCGTTTAAAAGGTTTTACACTGGAGCCCTTTATTACTTGCTGTTCGGTGTGAGCCAAGACTCCATGTTGAAGACCGTATAATGATCTACTTTTATAAATTGTGACTCGGATGGAGAGTTGTCTCATTGTCACATACGACATCTATATATGGCTCAAAAACGAAACGCTTTTCGCTTTTGGGTATAAGCGTCACGCCGGATTGCCGATTTTTTGCAAGCGTGACAGGTGAAAGTCAAATGATTGTGTAGTGAAAAACGGCAAATGAAGTCTAGCGGGACACGGATAATTACAAAAAAATAGAACTGCATAGTATAAGCGGGATACGGGAATCTGACAAAACAATAAGCAGAATACGGGAATCTGCCAAAACAGTAAGGGGGATCCGGGATCAGAAACCCCCAATGAGACCCCAGAATAAGATATTTTTGTATATTCATTATATTGCTACAGTCATGCCTTCAATAACAAATGTATCCGATGCATGCGTTTTTATATTTTTGATCCCTTTTTCAATTTTGTGGAGTCCAAATTTAGAGACAAAAGTCCTTTAATATAGAGATTTGGAATTCGTTGACATGCTGAATCTAACCGTGTATCTAGTTTGGGGATTTTTTGCCAAGTTGCTGAAATAGCCCACATAGAGTTCCAAAGGGTCTAAAATCAACAAAAATGAATTGTAGCATGCATTTCGTGTACAATAAACCAAATGTGCATGGTTTCACCTCTGCGGTAGTAGCCATTCGCGGATCTAGAATTTTTCATAACTAGGGGCCCACTCACTGCCTAAGAGGGCCCGCTGTTGTCACGCTCCAGTGATTCCCTATATAAGTTAAAATCAAGGAGAAACGTAATCTGAAGAATACAATAGGACATTTTGAGAATCGCTTTTGTTACAAGTTTGAAAAGCTATATATTTGATGAAGAATGAATGAAGAGTTTGTATTTCAATTTGAAAATACATGTATCATAAATCCTAAAGTCATCAACTAAGTTTTTTTTCATTTGTTGCAAGTGCATTTATCACATAATTCTACAATAAAAATTCCTCGCATCTTTGAAAATTCTACATTAATAATGACTGCACTAACAGTGATAATGCATCGCATCTATAGTTAAAATGGATCGCTTTCAATAATCGATATTCTATATTATGATGCTTTTATAACACTTATTTGTTGTGTGTTGCATTTTAACGTTGAGTCGTTTGTGTTTTCTCTTATTTTTGAGATATTGAGATAAGACGTGGCACGGTACTTGTCTATCCCAAATTCATGTATTTGGTTTTCATGTTATATTTGTTATTCTCGTGGTTTTTTGTCTGATGATTGGTCAGTTTCTGTGTGTGTTGCGTTTCGATGTTGTGTCGTTGTTCTCCTCTTATATTTAATGCGTTTCGCTCGGTTTTGGTTTGTTACCCCGATTTTGTTTTTTGTCCATGGATTTATGAGTTTTGAACAGCGGTATACTACTGTTGCCTTTATTTATTTGAACTTTAATGCTATGTTTGTATATTATAAAGATATATCACAATGAAAATATGTAAAAAATTAACTTAAAATCCTTTAACCTGATATTTTCAAAACGTAAACAAATACAGTTTTCCCATGATCCTTTATTCTGCAATAGACATACCCGCATATAACAGTAAAAATGAACTAGCTGGATTCGCACTTTATATACACTGTATATTTATAACTTATAAATTGTTCCAAGGCACAAAAACTATATTTACATAAATTATCGACAAATGATAATTATTTTAAAACGAATTTCACAACTAAGAGGTAAATTATGTTTCTAAAGTATCAGTCAGTATATACATCCAAAGGATTTGGTAAAGACGTAATAAAAGGCATGCATTTGTGCAATGCCAAATATAAGTAAATAGTATGGAAATGATGTGCGATCTTATGAGTTCTCATATGTGTTCATATATTGTGATAATGTTAAGTGATGTTTTGATTAAAGAGGTAAAGCAAAACTTTCTACATTGTAGCTATTTATTTTCTGATCTGTGAACGAATTTGGTAAAGAGTGACAGGGAAATATACTAGTATATATGGTCACTTTGGTCTTTGTTCGACCGGCAGTAAAACCTGGCCGAGGTTGGTCGCCCGTTTATCTGTTTGGAATATAACAGTACACAAGTCAAGTCCAGTTCGAATGGGAACATAATATCCAATATCTCGTGTAGAGAGAGCACCACACTAACTACACTGTATGAACCGTTGCAAAAACTTTATGAGGGGTCCATAAATGGCTTGTTGCAAGGCAACATTTGTGTCCTTATTCAATATCCCTAATTTTATTCAGTAGTTTCCAAACTTCCCTGACGTAGTAACGAAGGGCCTCCTTCCAGGACCTACGTGTATAATGTGTTACTACTTTGTGCTTATCCTGAACATTCATAAAATATCTGCAAGAAAACGTTTATAGACGTTACGTGCGATGTTCGTACCTCATTGGAAAATCGGTGTAGTTGACATAACGCAAGTCCAAAATATTTTATTTTGTGATATCATATTCATTGCTATTGTACGCATTTTGAACAAAAATTGTTTTTTTTTAAATAAAAAAGAAAAATAGTTGTTGAAATCAAACAACACTCAGATATTACGTACGCGTGTCATGAACAAATAAAGGGCTCAAGAAATTGATCAGTATCAACTTTGAAACGTTTCATTTTTTATTGATAACTATTAATACATGAAAGAAGAAACAAAGAAGATGTCTAAAATTAGTTAGATGATTGATGCTTTCCTCAACCGTTACCGCATAATTTACCGATAACGCCAAGAGTAGACGGGGAATAAAAATATGGTTCCTTTGGTCTTTTCCGAAATAAGTCACAATTTGGATGAAATTCATATGGGTGGGTTTAGACTTTAATGTGCTTATAATAACCAAAATGACCATCAGTTAGATTTTGGAACCACAGTAGAAAGACTGTAATATTCGAGAAAATAATCGTTATACCTTTAATAAAATTAAAAACAAAAAACATGATCGAAAAAAGCAAACCAGTTGATATTAAGAACTATCTCTTCATCATTGTATCTCCAATTCAAAGAAACTGTAATACTTATTAACGATGGCTATAAGTTACATGTTCATTGTCTACACATATCCGTTAGCCTTAACTTAACTCTATTGTAGTCTTGACCCTGAGATTCAGGCTAAAAGTCTATAATCGTTTGATTACTTTTTATTGCGGTCTATATCAACACAAAGATGTGGTATTGAAATAACTCTTCACAAAAGACCAAACGACACAAACATTTAAAACTATATGTTACCGTACGGTCTTTAACAACTAACAAAGCCCATACCGCATAGTCAACTAAAAAAAAACATCGAAATGACAAACGTAAAACAATTCAAGCAAGAAAAATAACGTCCTAATTTGTTCACAAAATAGTGAACAAAAATAATATATATAACCAACCACTGAATTACACGCTCCTGTCGTCGGACAGGCACACACTGAATATGGCGGTATTTAGCAACCCGCCCCCTAACCATTCATTGATTTTCTAATGGTAAACACAGCCATATTTGCATCTGTCGAGTTATTGTACATTTCTACAAAATTTACACTTTCGTATACATAAGGATTTGAAAGTTGTTCTTTAATTATCAGCTTTAGCATGACTTCTACCACATAATGCTTGATTATAACACTGTATGATAGAATTATAGTGTGTTGTTACCATTTACTTGTGAATATTAAACACTTCTGTGTTACTAAAATTCTACTGAAGAATGATATAAACTTAACGAACTTATTGTTTTAAATAATGTCTGTCTCAATGCGACATTTATCTGATTGCTGTAAATACCCTTGTTTCAGTGAAACCTTCACAAATGTAATCAGGTAAGTGTAACCTACATTAATCTAAACGAGTTAGTGTAACCTACATAAATGTAAAATGGATAGAAAGTTTTGTATCTTTTATATGTTGTTTTATATGTTCCTTGCAACTTGACTTGATGTTCAAACAATAAGCATGATAATACCAAGTGATAACAAACTAAACACTAACTTTGAAAATATCAATAACAAGTCACAATTCTCAAATTACATGACTGATTACTTTATTTTCTTGCTATTCAGATTTAAATATAAAAAATGGGAGACAGATATTTATCTACCTAAGTTCAGATGACGAAGTTAAAGCAAGTGGAGGTCATCATACTATATTTAACAATGAGAAGAACGTATACCAAATAAACGGCTATAGAAGGCCCCGACATGCAGAATGTACCAATTAAAAGAAAAAAACAAACGGCATAATCTAATCATTAAATTTCGAATACCTAAAATTATAGACATCATGAATAAACGACAACTACTGAAATATAGGCTCATGACTTTGGACAGGCTCATAAAGTTAGAGATATTTTTGAAACTTTCCCTTACTGAGGGAAGACGTTACAGTACAATCAAATAAAAAGTGTAACAATTAGTTACAAATGGCTGAACTCAATAAATAAAAGTACAGAAACAAAACAATAAACAAAACATCTCTCTACACAGAGCAAATATATATGAGTACTCGCATTAACTGAAGCTAGTACAAAGTCAATTTCAAGTACAATGTACTAGTAATAAACGAATCATGTTTCCCAGTCCTAAACGTCAATCAGTTGACGTTCAATGACTTTTGTGTAAAGAAACAAAAAAAGAGTCTAAGAAAAGCACGACCTTGCGGAATGCAAAAAAATATGCAAACAGTATCGACTGGTTACAATGTACATGATTATCCGACATCCTGTTTTTAGTAACAACAACTCTGTTTCCCCCCTCCCCTTTCCCCCCGAACGGGACCTATCAAAATAGATTTATCACCGGATTTGTACTATCATGAACAATACGACGACGCCACATGTGGATTATTGATTTGCTTATACTTCCGGAGCACCCGAGATCGCCCCTAATTAATGTGAGATTTGCGTTCTACAGTCATTTTGTGTGTGGTTTGTGCGTCCAAGTATTAAGTGCTTTCTATCGGTTTTTTTTTTATCTGTACAATGCACGATGTCAGATTATTTTCGACTTATGCTTTTAAATGTCCCTTTGTGTCTTTATCCGCCTTCTACAGACACAGATACACTTTCTGCGAAGTCTTTGTATTTATGAAAGAAGTTTTGTTACAGTTTGATTAATGTGTGGTAACGAAATCAATGACTTAATATTTCGATCATTCATTGGCGAAAAAACGCATTCACAGACACGTGACTAGCGAACAAATTGTTAAATATACACACTGTAAGAAGGGATCAAAGGAATATCAACGACCGCTAAAATATCCAAATATAAAAAAGGAAAAAATAATGCTCCCTGGGTTAGTACCCTCAGTAAAAATCAGAATTATCTTAAGCAAACATCAAGGTAACCAAAGTGTTATCCAATTTATCAATTAAATGCAACATAGACTATGATTCAAAACAGAACAGGAACAATTCTGCTATTAAGTTGGCGCAATTGTTGCCCATACGAATGCATACAACCTTTCGATAAACTTAACTGCAAAAACGTACATTACTTATATGATGCAAATGAGAAAATTAACAGCTATGAATCATTAAAAAAAACTGAAAAAAACAAAAATGATCATTCAATTTATTTCACAAGTTAATGTTGACAATAAAAAAAATCTAAATGTGTCCGAAAAAGATTTTGTTCGTATATTTTGTTTGACTGTTTATTTATAAATATTTTAAGATGTAGATTTGTTCATACACTGAAATTAAAGTATATCATCTAAAACAGCTTATAAAATGTATGTCCTGAAACTATTGCGACCAAGTTAAAAACAAGACTTCCGGCACCATTTGCTGCAAAGAAAAATGTTTTTGTTATAAATACAAGGTTACAAATCGTGAAACATCCAGCATGTTATCAGAAATAATATACATAGCATGGTGAGAGATATCTAGTATAGTATAATGTGGAAGCAGAACTTCATACTCTGCTGTTTTCTGTTCTATTGTTCGGTTGTTTTCTCTTGAACACATTCCCGATTTCCAATCTCAATTTTACTGAAAACGTGTTAAAATAGAACAAAAACGATTCTTTAACTATCATTTTAATATAAGAAATAAATCATAATCGGATAATCGGATAATTAAGATAACAATTTATCATATTGTAATAAAGGAGCACTAGTTATTGAAAGTATAATATATCGTGTATTGGTTATGCACAAAAACCGCGCGCGCGTTGTACCAAGACGATGGTAGAAGTATTGCATTATATCATAAAAAATGTCAGATAACTTCTTTCAATCTGGTTTTAAGTCATGGAATGATAGCTATATCTTAGGTTTCGATAATTTGCAAGAGGAAACACACTTAGATTGCTCTAACATATCTTTGGACTCTTTAGAGTAGTTGTCTCATCGGCTTTAAAATCATACCGTATCTCCATTAACATTATAATGTATGAAATTGATTGTAGACTACATGATCATTGAAAGCCAGAAATATAAAAATTCAGTTTTGGCATACATACCACCTCCACATCCTGAACGGGTCTGTTTGGCAGCAGCAATTGTTTGATTTAGAGAGATAGAACCGGAGTCCAAATTGCAGTTAGTGACAACTTCGTTCAAACAATCCAGATAGGTATTTGCTGCACTGAGTTTCAAATAAATTATACATTAAAAAACTTAAGCACTACATGTATATGGATTATTAATGTATACATATATTCGTTTTCATAAATTACACAATGATTTATAAGTAATTTTGACATTGAGGTTATCATTATTTCCCGTTAATTTTATGCTATCAATGATAATTTTGGAGCAGGTTATATATCGGAAAAACATCCCTTACTCTAATTTGGTTGGATGCATAAAACGGATTTTTTTCATAGGCGCCAGACAATACTTTATAATGAAACATTATAGGGGCCATCAAAATATTTCACAGCAATATAAAATAAGTTCAAAATCAATTAAACACAAACAAAATTACATAAAAATAAACTGACCTGCAAAATGTATTTGTGTCTTCACCTGCCCCTGCTATCGCGCTGTTGTAGTTTGTTGAGCATGTTGTTATTTTTGAAGAGGAACAATTCTGGGCGTCAGCTCCTAATTAATGAATTTTAAGTACCTGATTATGTGTTTTAATATTAAATCGCTTTATCATGTACCTGTTATTAAGATAGATAGACGATGGAAGTAGTATTGCATGATATCATAAAAAATGTCAGATTACTTTTTTCAATCTGCTTTTAAGTCATTGAATAAATGATAAATCTTAGGTTTCGATAATTTGCAAGAGGAAACACACTTAGATTGCTCTAACATATCTTTGGACTCGTTAGAGAAGTTGTCTCATCGGCTTTAAAACCATACCGTATCTCCATTAACATTATAATGTATGAAATTGATTGTAGACTACATGATCATTGAAAGCCAGAAATATAAAAATTCAGTTTTGGCATACATACCACCTCCACATAAGTACTTGGAAATTGCCTGTTTGGCAGCAGCAATTGTTTGACTTAAAGTAGAACCGGAGTCCAAATTGCAGTGAGGGACAACTTCGTTCAAACAATCCATATAGGTATTTGCTGCACTGAGTTTCAAAATAAATTATACATTTGAAAAACTGAAGCCTCTGGCCTTTGTTAGTCTATTATTATTTGAATTTTAGTTTCTTGTGTACAATTTGGAAATTAGTATGGCATTCATTATCACTGAACTAGCATATATTTGTTTATGGGCCAGCTAAAGGACGCCTCCGGGTGCGGGAATTTCTCGCTACATTGAAGACCTGTTGGTGACCTTCTGCTGGTTTTTTTTATTTGGTCGGATTGTTGTCTCTTTGACACATTCCCCATTTCTATTCTCAATTGTATTAAGCACTACATGTATATGGATTATTAATATATACATGTATTCGTTTTCATAAATTACCCAATGATTGATAAGTAATCTTGATATTGAGAATATTATTATTTCCCGTTAATTTATGTTATGAATGATAATTTTGGAGCAGGTTATATATCGCAAAAACATCCCTTACTCTCATTTGGTTAGACGATAGAACGGATTTTTTTTTATTGGCGCCAGACAATTCTTAATAATGAAACATTATAGGGGCCATCAAAATATTTCACAGCAATATAAAATAGGTTCAAAATCAATTAAACACAAACAATATTACATAAAACTAAACTGACCTGCACAATGTATTTTTGTCTTTACCTGCCCCTGCTGCTATCGCGCTGACGTAGTTTATTAAGCATCTTGTTATTTTTGAAGGGGAACAATTCTGGGCGTCAGCACCTAATTAATGAATTATTAGTAACTGATTATGTGTTTTAGTATTGAAACGCTTTATCATGTCCCTATTATTAGGATGTATAGACGATGGAAGTAGTATTGCATTATATATTATTAAAAAAATGTCAGATTACTTCTTTCAATCTGGTTTTAAGTCATGTAATGATTGATAAATCTTAGAATTCGATAATTTGCAAGAGGAAACACACTTAGATTGCTCTAACATATCTTTGGACTCTTTAGAGTAGTTGTCACATCGGATTTAAAACCATACCGTATCTCCATTAACATTATAATGTATGAAATTGATTGTAGACTACATGATCATTGGAAGCCAGAAATATAAAGGTTCAGTTTTGGCATACATACCATCTCCACATCCATACTGTGAAAGGGTCTGTTTGGCACCAGCAATTATTTGGCCTAAAGAGGTATTACCGGAGTCAAAATTGCAGTTAAGGTGAACTTCATTCAAACAATCCAGATAGGTATTTGCTGCACTGAGTTTCAAATAAATTATACTTTAAAAAACTTAAGCACTACATGTATATGGATTATTAATGTATACATATATTCGTTTTCATAAATTACACAATGATTTATAAGTAATTTTGACATTGAGGTTATTATTATTTCCCGTTAATTTTATGTAATCAATGATAATTTTGGAGCAGGTTATATATCGGAAAAACATCCCTTACTTTCATTTGGTTGGATGCATAAAAACGGATTTTTTTTATTGGCGTCAGACAGTACTTAATAATGAAACATTATAGTGGCAATCAAAATATTTCACAGCAATATAAAATAAGTTCAAAATTAATTAAACACAAACAATATTACATAAAACTAAACTGACCTGCAAAATGTATTTGTGTCTTCAACTGCCCCTGCTATCGCACTGTTGTAGTTTGTTAAGCATGTTGTTATTTTTGAAGGGGAACAATTCCCGGCGTCAGATCCTAATTAATGAATTATTAGTACCTGATTAGGTGTTTTAATATTGAAACGCTTTATCATTTCCCTATTATTAAGATAGATAGACGATGGTAGTAGTATTGCATTATATCATAAAAAATGTCCAATTACTTCTTTCAATCTGGTTTTAAGTCATGGAATACTGTGGATTCATTTATTTTCGTGGGTACCAATTTTCGTGGTTTGAGGAAAACTTACATATTCGTGGATATTTAATTTCGTGGTTTTAACAAAGTCTACACTCCTTCCTTTAGAAAATTTGTTATTCGTTGAACATTTGAGTTCGTGATTCCCCTAAACCCACGAAATCCACGAAAATTGGTATCCATCGAATATTAATGAATCCACAGTAATTAATAAATCTTAGAATTCGAAAATTTGCAAGAGGAAACACACTTAGATTGCTCTTACATATCGTTTGACTCTTTGGAGTAGTTGTCTCATCGGCTTTAAAACCATACCGTATCTCCATTAACATTATAATGTATGAAATTGATTGTAGACTTCATGATCATTGAAAGCCAGAAATATAAAAATTCAGTTTTGGCATACATACCACCTCCACATCCTTACTGTGAAAGGGTCTGTTTGGCAGCAGCAATTATTTGACTTAAAGTATAACCGGAGTCCAAATTGCAGTCAGTGGAAACTTCGTTCAAACAACCCAGATAGGTTTTTGCTGCACTGAGTTTCAAATAAATTATACATTAAAAAATGTAAGCACTACATGTATATGGATTATTCTAACATGACGTCCTTCAAACACTTTGAGTACACACCCGTGGTAAAATATGAATATATTGCATTGGCTGTTCCGATCGAACCCCCACGTCATATGTTTTTTATGAATGAAGTACCTGACGTCATAGAATGATTGTTACGGGAAAATACGCGCTTCTGATACCAAAAATCATCACAAGCAAACGTAAACAAACGATGTTCAATGTGGTGTAAGCCCATTTTTTTATACATAGAAGACATTTAAGTAAATTATCATTACAATTCATCTAAAAACGTTATTGTAAATAGTTTGAGCATGTAACTTATTATGTTTGCTTCGTTGTTTACGACAATCTAAAAGTGCGTTAATTTATGGGAACGGCAAATATTTGCCTCCACAAGAGCGCTTCGATCAAAGCAATTTGCCGTATTTGTCCTATTAGAATCGAAAGATGAATAGATGACGTAAGAATTGAAGTATTTTACGGGAAAATACACGCTTCTGATACCCAAAATCATCCCAACAAGGAAACGTAAAAAAACGTAACGGGTGCTAAAATATGGTATAAGCCAAATTTTTGTTATACATAGGAGACATATAAGTAAATTATCATTAAAATTCATCCAATCTATCTAAATACGTTACTTATAATAGTTTGAGCATGTCCCTAACTCTGTTTGCTCCGTTCTTTTACGCCAACATAAAAGTGCGTAAATTTATGGGAACGGCAAATATTTGCCACCACCTTTCGCGCTTCGTTTTAAAAAAAATGCCGTTTTTGTCCTATTAGAATCGAAATAACTAATGGGGGCTTGAATATATCTAGATTTTACCACGGGTTGTCATTTTATGCCGATATTTTATCACTCGCTATCGCTCAGGGTAAAATATTTGTCATAAAGGGCCAACCCGTGGTAAAATCACGATATATTCAATCCCCCATGAATTATTTCTTAATTAATATATACATATATTCGTTTCGGAAAACATCCCTTATTCTCTTTTGGTTGGATGCATAAAACGGATTTTTTTTCTTGGCGCCAGACAATACTTAATAATGAAACATTATCGGGGCCATCAAAACATTTCACAGCAATATAAAATAAGTTCAAAATCAATTAAACACAAAACATATTACATAAAAATAAACTGACCTGCATAATGCATTTGTGTTTCCACCTGCCCCTAATATCGTTTGCATCGCGATGCGGTAGTTTGTCATGCATGTTACTATTTTTAAACAGTTCTGGGCGTCAGCTCCTAAATAATGAATTATAAGTACCTGATTAGGTGTTGAAACGCTTTATCATGTCCCTATTATTAAGATAGATAACTGATTGACCATACAGAAGTCTTGTTTTAGACAACACTTGTATTTAGGAAAACAAACAAAGAGAAAAAATTATCCAACGCAAAAATAATTCATCGGTCGTAGTTGAGTAAATTAATCAATTAATCACTAATAGATCATGATGAGGTAAATTTATCATTTATCGGCCACAGTGAAGTAAGTAGATCATTTATCGGCCATAGTGAAGTAAATTGGTCATTTATCGGTCATAGTGAAGTAAATTGATCACCTATTGGTCATAATGAAGTAAATTGATCACGTATCGGTCACAGTGAAGTAAATTGACCATTTATCGGCCATAGTGAAGTAAATTGATCAGTTATCGGTCATAGTATCACTTATCGGTCACAGTGAAGTATATTGATCACTTATCGGTCATAGTGAAGTATATTGATCACTTATCGGTCATATTCAAGTAAATTTATCTCTTATCGGTCACAGTGAAGTTAATCGATCACTTTTCGGTCACAGTGAAGTTAATCGATCACTTTTCGGTCATAGTAAAATAAAATCGATTACTTCTCGGTCAAAGTGAAATAAACTGATCACTTATCGGTGATAGTGGAGTAAATTGATCACTTATCTGTCAGAGTGAATTAAATTGATCACTTATCGGTCACGGTGAAGTGTATTGAACACCTATAGGTCACAGTGAAATAAATTGATAATTTTTCGGTCGTAGTAAAGTAAATTGATCACTTATCGGTAAAAGTGAAATAAATTTATCACTTATTGATCATAGTGGAGTACATTGAATTGATCATTTATCGGTTATAGTGAAGTATATTGATCACTTATCGGTCATAGTGAAGTATATTGATCATTTATCGGTCTTTTTGATCACTTGAAATGACCATGTCTGTATTGGATATTCTTATAAGAACGGGAAAGTAACCGACTACTTAGTATTTATTTGTTTCCATTATCTAACAATTTAAAAATTCAATCGTCGTCAAAATTTGTGATATATTTTTTTTAAGAATCTTTACGGTGCTAACCGTTTATAAGCAGCTCTTATTTGTTACTTGTCCAATCCTTCAGCTTAATTTAACAGACTTACTTTGAACCTTCTGTATTAGAAAATGTTCTCAACAATACAAATCCGAATCTGAATTTGATTTGAATTTTCAAAGCTATCATTTATTCACATTTTAAAAGATGTTTGTTGCAATAAAGGTACAAGAAAAATGTCTTACCTTGCATGACTATACTAATAGATACAAGACAGCCAATCACAGTTACGGCAGACATGCAGTACATTTTTATATCTCTTCGTCTATAAAATAAAACGCACTGTACAAATACGTGTCACAGGGTATATGTATGTTTGTGACTTTACTTTTTACAGGAAGGTAAACCCGAAATAAAAAAACGCATCTGAAAATTACAACAAACATTATTAAAAAAAAAATAGCACTTTTAACAAAAAATGTTTAAGCCAATGCTCTCAAAAAAAGTGAGAAAGTAATTATGAAGTTAACTGTTAGACATTAGTAAATTTAAAACCAAAACATTGGTACTTCCATAGTTTCTGGTCCTTTGAAAACGCTAAATGCTAACGTTTGTTAAAAATAAAAATATCTTTTTTAAGGTTCTACTGAAAGAAACAAAAAAAAAGACAAAAAAAAATTTAAATATATATTTGAAGACCACACATTTAACAAAAGCAAAAGCAACACATCCCTACATAAAAATGGGGCATGAACTTCCGTGCTCTTGAATGATAATATGCGCCTATATTGACGGAAAATGACTTCAATTTAAAAAAAAAAGAAATTTGAAAAAGTTATAGAAATGACTAAATATCTGAGGTTAATCAGAATTGAAAATTCTTGCTTTTTTACCAATTAATTATATCCTTTAATTTGACAGCAATGAACCTAATTACCAAGTAACCTGGAATTTGTAAGATCAAAATATAATTGAGTTAGATAGGCTGATTGAGACCAGTCAAGACTTAATTTGAAGGTCAAGACTGGTCGAGACTGAGTCAAGACTGGTCGAGACAGGTCGAGATTGGTCGAGCCTTTGTCGAGACCATTTCAGACTTCACCCAGATTATCAAATACTGAATCAGACTTATTAAGTAAAGTCGAGTATAGTAAAGTACACTAAAGTACTGCCGAGATAATGTCGAGTCTTATCAAGAAACATCTGTGCTTGACCTTACTGGTCGAGCACAAAATATGGTCTTTTCAGACAGTTTGTAGTATATACGACTAAGACGTGTGTATAAAACTATTTCATTTTTGAACATTTAAATCCAGGAACTTAAAATGGTAGGTAGAATAAAGTATTTAATTCTAAAATGTTTCATGTATTTGGCCTGTTGTAAAATACGATATCGATTATTTTATAATATTTCATGAATCTTTACCATACTGTCTGCTAAAAGCGAATTATTATTTTAATATTTCACTTTTTATAAATGATCGAATAAAAAAAAATTACATTTCATTTTTTTATATATATCTCGTAGCTATTGTCCATTTACAATGTACGACCAAATGGAAAGCCTGAATTTCGTCTTCATTTGAATAATAATTGATACTTTTCCGTTAAAAGCTAATGATCATTCCTCAAATAGAATATTTGCAAAAGATTAATAAAACCAAATTATCCTGTTTTGCATAAAATTCACTGAGAGTATCCGGGATCTGTATCGTGTTCCCTTTTGGCCAATTTAAAATGAAACAAATGCATTTTCTTTTGGTTCAAAACGATTTTTGAAATGGAAAGGTAAAAATGAAAAAATGAAGCCTGTAGATCGAAATTACCAAGACAATTTTTAGTGGCCTAAAATTTTAAAAGCTCAATTATGAAAATCACAACAGTTCAAATGATAAACTTTAGTCAAATTAAAATGTACACACGTTAAATATTTACACAGTTGTAGTTGTACATGTACATGGTGTCATTTCAAGGTTATAAGTAAGGCACTATTTTATATGCTCACTGTTGTTTTTTCGCGGCGCACAAACTAAACTTTCTTTACAATACCTTTTTATGCGTACATCATAGTTGATGGCTATACTTTCTTAACCTTTTGGATTATAACCCTTCATCTTTTATAAAAGCTTTGGATTTCAAATAATTTGGCCACGAGCATCACTGAAGAGACATGTATTGTCGAAATGCGCATCTGGTGCAAGAAAATTGGTACCGTTAATTTTATTGAATCCGTGAATAGGCAAAATTAAGGAACTAATCTACCACTTTTTGCCGAATCACAATTAAATTGTGTCATCCAATTTACCGATAAGTTAAGGCTATTTTGTTTTCAAAATAAGAAGTCGCTTGTTGTTCTTAAGTTGAAGCAAGTATATATATATATTATATATTTATAATAAGTACGTCTGAACCAGTGATGACTCTACAACATATTTTATCCATCGAATCACCAGCAGTAATGGTGATACAAGGCTGAAAATACATTCTGTATATACAATTCGTCTAAACAACAGCCCAACAATGCTAGATCTGAAAATTTGCGGAAGCATATTTTTTCTTCTTCCCTGGCCGGAATTCGAACTCATGCCACTGAGCTATCGTGGTAACATATTGCCTAGCACTATTCCCAACGCGCTAGACCACACGATCATCTCGGTTTTAAAATAAAGCTTCCGGTGACCGGGTGTTACCTTACCACGTCAGTTTTAAAAAATTGCTTCCACAAATTTACAGATCTAACATTATTGGGCTGTTGTTTAGCAGAATTATGTTCATAAGGCTGAATTATGTATATATATATATATATATACAACTCGTCTAAACATCAACCTAACAATGTTAGATCTGTAAATTTGCTTTCGCAAATTTTTGGTTCTTCCCTCGCCGGGAATCGAACCCATGCTACTGTGATATCGTGACACCAAATCGCCTGCACTGCAGCCGTCCCGCTAGACCACACGACCACCTGGGCTCTCAAAAAACGAGCTTTCGGTGGCCATATGTTACCTTTCCACGTCAGTTTTAATCTAGCGGCGTACTACAGTACATGATATATAAGGCATGAAGATGTTATTGTTACAGATCAGCTAAATTATCTATAGTAAAGGATCCTACAAATTAATGTAAGATACAGTCACAGAAAATAATTATATTCATAAGTACGTCTGAGTCAGTGACAACCCTACAACAGATGTATCCATCGGATCGCCATCAATGATGGTGATACATGGCTGTGTACATAATGTATATACAACTCGTCTAAACATCAACCTAACAATGTTAGATCTGTAAATTTGCTTTCGCAAATTTTTGGTTCTTCCCTCGCCGGGAATCGAACCCATGCTACTGTGATATCGTGACACCAAATCGCCTGCACTGCAGCCGTCCCGCTAGACCACACGACCACCTGGGCTCTCAAAAAAAGAGCTTTCGGTGGCCATATGTTACCTTTCCACGTCAGTTTTAATCTAGCGGCGTACTACAGTACATGATATATAAGGCATGAAGATGTTATTGTTACAGATCAGCTAAATTATCTATAGTAAAGGATCCTACAAATTAATGTAAGATACAGTCACAGAAAATAATTATATTCATAAGTACGTCTGAGTCAGTGACAACCCTTCAACAGATGTATCCATCGGATCGCCATCAATGATGGTGATACATGGCTGTGTACATAATGTATATACAACTCGTCTAAACATCAACCTAACAATGTTAGATCTGTAAATTTGCTTTCGCAAATTTTTGGTTCTTCCCTCGCCGGGAATCGAACCCATGCTACTGTGATATCGTGACACCAAATCGCCTGCACTGCAGCCGTCCCGCTAGACCACACGACCACCTGGGCTCTCAAAAAAAGAGCTTTCGGTGGCCATATGTTACCTTTCCACGTCAGTTTTAATCTAGCGCCGTACTACAGTACATGATATATAAGGCATGAAGATGTTATTGTTACAGATCAGCTAAATTATCTATAGTAAAGGATCCTACAAATTAATGTAAGATACAGTCACAGAAAATAATTATATTCATAAGTACGTCTGAGTCAGTGACAACCCTACAACAGATGTATCCATCGGATCGCCATCAATGATGGTGATACATGGCTGTGTACATAATGTATATACAACTCGTCTAAACATCAACCTAACAATGTTAGATCTGTAAATTTGCTTTCGCAAATTTTTGGTTCTTCCCTCGCCGGGAATCGAACCCATGCTACTGTGATATCGTGACACCAAATCGCCTGCACTGCAGCCGTCCCGCTAGACCACACGACCACCTGGGCTCTCAAAAAAAGAGCTTTCGGTGGCCATATGTTACCTTTCCACGTCAGTTTTAATCTAGCGGCGTACTACAGTACATGATATATAAGGCATGAAGATGTTATTGTTACAGATCAGCTAAATTATCTATAGTAAAGGATCCTACAAATTAATGTAAGATACAGTCACAGAAAATAATTATATTCATAAGTACGTCTGAGTCAGTGACAACCCTACAACAGATGTATCCATCGGATCGCCATCAATGATATATACGTCTGAGTCAGTTACAACTCTACAACAGATGTATCCATCGGATAGCCATCAATGATGGTGATACATGGCTGTGTAAATAATGTATATACAACTCGTCTCAACATCAACCCAACAATGTTAGATCTGTAAATTTGCATTCGCAAATTTGTGCTTTTTCCATCGCCGGGATTCGAACCAATGCTACTGTGATATCGTGACACCAAATCGCCTGCATTGTAGTCGTCTCGCTAGACCACACAACCACCTGGTAGAACGTCTGAATAATTGTCAACTATTTTCCCCACGAGGGCACTGGATCGTTACGAGTAACGATATATGTATACGATAAATAAATTATATAAACGCCTAAAAAAGTGTACACAACAACACCAAATACAAAAAAAGGTAACTATAAATGTAATTATCTATAAATATTTTGGATAACAGAAATCCTTCATCAGTAAGGATATCTGTTACAATTTAAATTTCTGCAATATAAATAAACACTCTTGGTTAATCACATTTAAAAAAAAAGACATTCAACACTAGACTGATTTTAAAATGATTGTATATAATACTACCATAAAATATTTTTTTTCATTAATTTCATCCTATAAAGTGCATCATTGAAATAAATAATAAATTATTTACAAACAAATTATCAACATCAATCCATAGCTGAAAATTTTCTAATATATTAAAATGTATTACTAGTACCTTTATGATATAAAACAATGATGTTGGTTAACAAGGAATGTAAAGTGAACTACAATCCTTCTTAATCTTTATATAGCTTTCCGCTTCGTTAAATTGCTAGTCACGTGTTGCCAATAACGCTTCAAGTTTTATGTAATTCGGTATTTGGTTACCAAAGGAACTAGGAGAATTGATCTATTTAAAACAAGAGTGGGAAGAGACATGTACCGAGGACTAAGGTTCAAATTACAATCGTTTAAGACTTTTGTAGATAATACAATGGTGAAGTACTCTATTCAGTTAGATTGTTTTCGTTAGAATTGCAGCAACGAATTTGAGATGTGTAAAGTCATCTGTAAGGTGTCATACATATTAGTTATCTAGACCAAAACATTTTTTGAATAGACATGATTTTGACCTAGGACTGGAAGCTACGATTGTATACCAAAAACTGAAATAAGATTCCTTTTTTTTACAAGTGTTAATTAAGAATGTCAATATAAAAAGTGGAAAAAAGAATGAATCATTTCGTTGACTGATTCGATTCTTATATATACGAACGTTAAAACAACGAAATATTTGTTTAACCTATGACACGAAGTCAAACAGAACTAGAAAATCAACTATACGTCCTTGTTATCTATTTATATTGATATCGGATTACGTTGACCGTCTGCATTCATTACAATTCATCACGATGGTTGATTAGATGGCGTACTGACAAAAATACACAAAATTACTAATAGAGACTCTTGAGTCCATGTTTGTTTATTGAAGCCGACAATATGGTATGGATTTTTCTAATTGTTGATGTCCTTAATTGCTGACATTAACGCGCGTCTGGCGCAAATACAAAGTTGCAATGCTGGTATCTTTGATAAGTGTGTTTAATTTACTTATTTTAAACTGAAGTAAATAAATATCTCATTGTCTCTCATTCTAAAAAAAAACTGTATTTGCACAATTTTTTGTTCCTAATTTGGACATTTACGTTCCAAAAATACATTGTAATGCTCATAATTGCAATTGCCTCGTGATATTTTCTACCAGTGTTATATATCATCTAATGTATCACTTGTACTTTCTACTAGTTAGATTGCGATTTAATCTGCGTTTTCAGCGACAGATTGTGCTGAAAACAATTATTGTTGATTTGCGTAAGTTTAACTGACCTATACTTCGATGTCTCAAAGAGACAAAGAACAAATTATTTAAAATGTGTTGAATGGGTAATCACGAATGTATAAAATAAGTGAAAACGAATAAAACAGGAAATTTATTTATTTGACGAATTTTATTTAAACGCAAAGAACAAATACAACTGGTTATTATCCTATATTTGATTAACATGAAGCAAACGATGTTTCTGGTTTTGACTTATTGTAAAATCATGTTTCCATTTTACCAAAGACTAAATACAACCCGGAAGTTTTTGATGGTTTTTATCAGATGACAACAAATAATCAGACTGTGACAATATGGTTTAAAAATGATAGTATGTAAGACAGCTACAGAGTTATGCTACACGACAGGTGTCATTTAATATAATGTTCGTTCTTATGCATTGTAAACACGTGACGTCTTTCGTGTCAATGTTTAACTATGAATGAGAAGAAATTGAATTATCTCTAAATGTTTTTTTTACAGACTTTGGTCTACACTTTTGTAAGGCGCAAATTATACAAATACCTATCATATGAACATGAGCTTTGTGTGGACTCATATCATGTTTCCTTACTGGCTGGCAGATTTGTATGGGGGCACAACCGAGGACGTTACGATATTTTTTCCTACTTAGTAAAATATTCAGTTATTATGGTCTTTTTCAATTTGAAAGATAAAATAATATTATTTATTCAGGTAAAGGCAATATATACAAATACATAATACAACCTTAAAATATAGCAATTGTTGTTACATATGTACAACTAATGCCTTAATCCAAAGATGACCCATGAAAGAAACAAGCCTATTTCCAATCGGGTCCTTATAGTCTTGATAATAAAATAAATAATTTATCTTTTAATTTTACATCAATAAATAGACTCCATGAATCACAGCTTAAAATATTCGTATAAAAGCAATGTAATAAAATCTGACATTGACCTGAATTTAGGTGTTTGTTTACTTCATACTTAAATTTTATTTTTGAATTCACATGAATACCTTTAACATAATCTGACAAAGCATTCCAGTTTTTGATACCACTAAAACAGAAAGAAGAAGATTGTACACCTTTGACATTTGGAAAATACAAATTGTAATCAGTTGTTCTAGTATTCGTCTTGGAAGAGGTTCTTTTAAAACCATTTTTAGATATTCTGGACATTTGTTGTAAAAAATATTAAATACATGATTCAGATGGAGTTGTTTCACTCCGTTACAAACATTCAATAATCCAATTTTTCGAATTCACTTACAGAAATTCGTTTTCTCTGTGGAAGATATAGTACAAATCATGTAATTTTATTTTGAATAACCTGAGGTTCTAAGCTAAGCCTTCATACCAATAAGCACATGCATAATCAAGATGGCATTGTATTACTGCAGTACACAATGTTTTTTTCTAGATTGTTGAGATAAACATTCTTTATTTTTTTTTAATAAAATGTAAGTCGCTGATTAGCCTTATTTATGATATAATCAACAACTTGTTCACCAGATAAAAATTTGTCAAGATGATACCTTAATATTTAATATTTGATTTACTCTCAATTTCAATAGTATAATTAAAGGCAGCAGTAGTATACCGCTGTTCAAAACTCGTAAATCTATGGACAAAAAACAAAATTGGGGTAACAAACTAAAACTAAGGAAAACGCATTATTAGGTTTCCACGTGTCTTTCGGTCAAGAACACATTCGGCCTGTAGAATTAGAATTGACAGTTTGGCCGCACAAAAATATAGCACCGGTTTTTAAAACACAAACTCGTTTCTCTAAACAATTAAACAAAATACCAGTACGAAAGAACAATTGACCTGATAGGATTATGATTAAACGAAGAACAGAAGAAGGAACTTATATCAACATGAACAGTTTAAAGTAAGGAAGATCGTGTACATACAATAAACTCTCCTGTATCATAGATACCAGGACTAAATTTTGTCAAACGACCTGAATATAAATTAAAGGAATTATAGAAAATGTAATATTACAGAAATTTTAGCGTGAATAGAAAATTTTGAAAAAAGTTAATTGTTAATTATTAGTTAAAAATAGTTATCAAAGGTACCAGGATTATAATTTAGTAGAAATATAATTCAATAAGCTTATCAGTTTACAATTTACTACAAAAAAATTACTATATTGGTGGAAACTTGTATCAAAAGAAGCGGGTGACATTAAAACCTGCATTTCGATCTGTAAAAAGTTTCAGCGTTGGTTTAAAAACTGTAAAAAAAACTATAAAATGGTAAAAACAAAATGAAGAGGGAGGATTGAAAAATATACAATAACGACAGGACCATAACAAATACCCTGGTGTTTGCTGTTGACACAGAAAAAAAAATGTTGATTACTTTTCCTATGAATGTACTGCCTAAAAAGTAAAGATATAGTGAAAGATCATGCATTGAACCAATTCGACAAAAACTGACGTAATACTGGTGGAAATTATAAACATTTATGGAACTTTGATGGATAATTTAACACAAGGACCATCAATCCCAAGTCTTGGTGGATCCAGAGACATTTCAGATTATCACATGTTTAAAAAAAAACAGGAAATTATAAATAAAGGTACAACGAAAATTTGCAAAAGTATATGTGAATTTAAGTTGTATGTTTGAACAGATGGTTGGTGATAAGGAGGAAGAAGAAAATATTACTTTCATTTCTGGACAAACATGTCTAAGGCGATCAACTTAAAATTAATCAATGTTCAAGAAGATGTCGGGGTGTATAAATAAGCATTACAAAAGAAAACGATTTAAAGGATCCATTGAAAAAATAGGGGATGACGCAGAAATACTTATTGTCAACATACCACGGCGTAGTTCACCAGCGAAACTTAAAAAACAAGATAACCAAATTAATTCCGGTGGCAAGTTTAAACAGGCCAGGTACGACACGCATTACCAACATGGAAATGAGTGGAACACAGATTACAAATATACCAAAAAACCATGACATATATATTTCGTTTACAAACATTGTTGCGATTGTAGTTCAAAGGAGAGGAAGTGGAGATGTAGAAAGCGAACTGGGACTTACGCTTTATTGATAGCTTGACATTTATAAAAGAAATTGTTCAGGTACTCGTAGAGAAACCCGATATTGTAAAACATGAAACAACCAATTTTAAGGATGGTTTGAACATAGTCATAAGACAGATAGTGGAAACTCAAATGAATGAGTATACTGAGAAACATTTGGCTGATGTCCAGTTGAAAAAAAGGAAATAAAGAAGTAAAAAGTACCAAGTTAACATAAATGCGAGATTCCTTGTGAATCTTTCACCTTCCTTTAAGTGATATTGGTGGCCTGGATACTATTCCTGATCAGTTTGGAACATATGTAGATCGTCATAGGTAAGAAGTTAATAATTAACAATCCTCCTCATACATGATTTTAATAAGTTCGTCATCATAATATACAATCTTTGATACGAATCTTTGTATTGTGTCTCCCATTTTGTAGTTTCTGTCCAATCGATAATGCCTGCCTATTGTCGTCTGCTGAAAACGATTTCTTGTTTTGTGCTGTACTACGTAGATGGGATCATTTATGCTTGCCTATTGTCGTCCGCTGAAAACGATTTCTAGTTTTGTGCTGTACTACGTAGATGGGATCATTTATGCTTGCCTATTGTCGTCCGCTGAAAACGATTTCTAGTTTTGTGCTGTACTACGTAGATGGGATCATTTATGCTTGCCTATTGTCGTCCGCTGAAAACGATTTCTAGTTTTGTGCTGTACTACGTAGATGGGATCATTTAATCAGAATCGTGTTCATTGAATCATAACCCGAGTTCATTATATTGTTTGAAGTCGCAGTAAACAATCTGATTCTTAATCACAATTTTTCATTCCTCTAACCCTCCTGAATGCATACCTAAATGTTTAATTGGCATAACGTCTTAGACCGACACACGAAACCATTGGTATTCCAGTATTCTCGATCATGAAACATATGTATACGCGTTCTAGTTTTCACTTGGAGTGATATGCTATGGTCAGTCGTGTAGCTGTACATTTCGTACACCTGATGTACAGTTTTCTAAATGCATTTGTAAGTGTGTGTGATTTTGATATAGCAAACAAGTGTTTCAGTGCTGCGTATGTAGCAGATCGTGGCTCGTGGTTCTTACTGGGCTAGTCTTTTACTAGTCGGTTATCCATGCATCGACTTGACCAATATCTCACAAGAGGGACGAAAGATACCAAAGGGACAGTCAAACTTAAAACCTAGGACAAATCTCAACTTGTTTCATCTCCTATGGATTTCAGCTAAAACATCATTAAATATATTCCGTTTCGTGAAATTGAGGTTAATTGTTTTCAAGTTCCTTTTAAGGGATACCAACACATTTTTTAAATATAACTTTAGACTTGGAATTGAGTTTTATTTTGTGCTCATGTTAGGTTTGAACATGGGCCATAGTTTTATATGGTAGTTTTGATTATATTCGTAAGTTTCAACATACGAGTTATATACTTCTTTTAAGTTCACATTTATACAGTACTCAGTTATGTACCACATTTGCTAAAATAGCTTGAAAAATGTTTGTTAAATATATATAAATTATTTGGTTCATAACTATTATCTGGCTTGTAAGGTCGGGTGACCATTCCTTGAATCAATCTCATACATGTAGTCTTCGCAAAGTGTTTGTCAATTTCGTCATGCTTGTATTTTGAAATCGAAGATTTACCGTAGTTTACTATCCTCAAAAACGGTTTCAATAAAACTAAACACATTGCACTGTCACCTTTAAAAACATTAACGGTACCAATGTTTCTGCACTAGATGCGCACAATGATTCACAATGCACACCCCTGTCTTCTATTCTCTTATTGGTATACGAATATGCCTTCCACTTTCCGGATTGAGTTTTATTGTAAATTCCGGATAGAGGGTAATTGCTACAAGTACTTTCTGTGTTCTTGGAAATACGACGGTGGAGTAGTTCTCTTTGAGTTACTGCAGACTTGATTTTAAAAATGATTGACTGTTAATTAAGAATTATGCATATACCCCATTGCATATCTTCCCCTTCTCATCCTAATTTGTTTTTCGACACTTTTAGTAAAACGAAGGATTTTACTCACATGTTTTTTATGAAGAGGTAGCTGCCGTACCCAGCTATGTTGTCGAAGATAACCAGAATTATTTCAGGTGTCTTGTATTTTGTGTTTAACTAGTGAGATGTCACGGTGAGTATGGTTGTCCCGTGAGAGAACGTTATGTGCTGGTGATTCGGTCCTGACGGGTGCTGGTGATCAATGAAAAAATGTAAACAAATACGAAAATGATGATTTTTGACGTTTTCACTCATAAAAAATGGTTGACAGGTGAGTGTTTTCAATTTTGTTTATTATGGGTTCATATGTTAACCATTAAAAAGTTGACCCTCTAAACTGTTTCAGTAAGCGTAACACAAAAATGCTCATTTCCAGAAAATCTCGAACTGAAAATAAAACAAAAATGCTTATAGAGTCTGCTTTCTACACGCAATCCACACGACAAAACTATTTTTGTGAAAAAAACATTGCAATTTATAAAAAATTAGCATTTTCTCAATTTATTCATGTCCTGATACTGTGCTGGTGTGTCCTGTAATTGTGCTGGTGATTTTGGATAAAAGTTGGTCATATTTGAAACAAATGTTACAAAATGAATAAAATAGGGCAGATTATTGTTGTCAATAGGATCTATAACTCCTATTTAAGCTCTTGTCGTCCATTTGGCTGTTTAATATGTGTTTTCAAATGATCGTAACAATATATAGTATCTAAATAAGAAGAGTGTATTAAGATAAAAATGCCCCTTACATGGATGCTTCAACAATGATAAAATTCCATGCCGCATAAACATGTATTTTAGCGCTCCGCATACCCCTCCCCACTTCTACCCAACCAACCCTCCTCATTTCCTGTGAATTTTCTACAAAAATAGTGATTTTATTTTCACCAAATTCACTTTTTCTACTAAATACAATAATGAACTATAAAAAATAATGCTTTGCAAGAAGTTTCCCCTTGATATATATGACCCGCCATGACATTTGCAGGCTTGTGGAGGTAGAACGTCATTGTTAGAAAAATTATAAACATGATAAATATCGAGATTCATTGAAATACGTATTTGTGAAGAAGAGATAAACAGTTTCCTTGGCTTCCGTTTTGCTGACGCCGAACTATACATCATATATAAGTTTTGAAGAAGTTTTACTTTATCGTTTGAAGTGAAAAAATATTTGAATCTACATTTAAAATTGATACACAAAAAAATTCAAATTTATGCTCTCTAGATTTCCTTTTATAAATGAAATCTGAAATATATCCCTAACAAATGCACCGTATAAAATGCATATAAGAGAACACCTACGTATAAACTGTTACGCGTCGCATATTTAGTATAGAGACATGCATAATAAATCTAAATTAAAAAAGGAATTCTTAATGCTTACTTTGACAAATTTTAGACTTACATCATTTCAACAAGTTTAGATTACATGTTCTAAAATAAAGCTACAAAAAAAAACATGCTCTGCTCTATAAATTTTCTTTCATAAATTGAGTCTAAAATATATCCATAATAAATGTACCGTATCAAATGTTAATATGAGAACACCTACTCATAAACTTTTACGCGTCGCATACTATGTTTAGAGACATAAATGATAAATCTAAATTTAAAGACGAATTTTAAAAAAAGGAATTCTTAAGGCTTACTTTGACATATTTTAAACTAACTTCATTTCAACAAGTTTAAATTACATGTTCTAAATTAAAGCTAAGAATTGTATGTATTGTTGTAAATTTAAGTCTTTGAAATTTTATTTAAATACGCTATTGAACATTACTAAGAGCCAATGAATACAATAATTTTGTATTTTATAAATTAGTGCCTTCAATAAATAAAAGCCGTCATAGAACAGCCTCATTTTTATACCGATATTCGAAATGACTCGTTTCATTGCTATTACAATACATATGTCATAATGACATGACAAAGTTTTGTTTCGAATATTCTAGATAAATATACAAAAAGCAAATTTTAGACAATGATCCTCCTAAGCATGGAAGTGGCTAGTCACATATATAGTTAACGGCGTTTTTCTCACAATGACGTGCTACCTCCATAAGCCTGGATATCTCGTTGCAAAATTATATCTCTATTATTCATTGTCTGTGCTATTTTGATACCATCGCAGTTTGCGCATTTCGTAATTGACAGGCCACATAAGGGGCCATAAACCATACACGAAAAGATAAAATATTGATCTAAGAACTTAATTTACATCTCTGAATCCCCACCGGCTTGTTTTTTTAAGAGGGTGTCTAAAAGTGGTCGATTACAGACAGCCGATTACGCATTTTACTTTCCATGCGTGTTCACGTTGATTGTTAAAGTCCCGAAAACGGATAGATGGAAACAAAAGTGTTTGATATATCTGGCTTTAGATTCAGTTTTTTTAAATATAAATTAAGACTACATTTTAATATAATAATACTAAGAATTCACAATAAAAAAAAGCAGAAAAAAAATGGATGAAGTGAAATATCTTAGTAAGGAGTCATTACTAAGAGATGGTGTGTTTGACACACAAAACATAAAAGCTTAGTGATAATACCAATATTAAAATAAAAGTGTATTTTAGTTTGGCATTTTTTTCAATTTACTCATTTTCAATTATGATTAAGACCCATTTGATTTTTATTCATAAAAATATTTAAATATAGAAAAGTAGGACACATTGTTCACTTCCTCCCCCGTTATTCTTTATCAAAAATATTTATTTATTTAGGAATTTGAAATGAAAAATCTAAGACATCTTAGTTTTGTTAGTAATCTCTAGGTTATCTCATCTTCATTCTTTGACATATTCTAGTATGTCCTTTCATAAAATAGTGAATTTGTTTTAGTGTTTAAAAATCTTACAGATACAGCAAGTGATTCTTGATAGCTATAAGATACATTTTTCTTTTAAAACACAACTTTTAAATCTTACGGGAAACTATTCCAAGCTTAAAACTTTCACTGTAACCTCGCTCTAACTTATACCTCATCCACCCCCCACCCAACCCACCCCCAACCCCCAAAAAAACCCAAATAAAACAAAACCGCAATACTATTGTAATTCTTATAGTCAGCACGCAATTGTTCACAAATCCCAACAAATGTGTTTTAAGCTGCTAAAGACATATGATTCAAACGCTCAGAAACTCCTTGTTCTATATTTTTGCTCTCCATTTTTATACAAAACCTTTTACATTTTTATTTTATGGGTTATTGTTGAAGGTCGTACGATGACGTATGGTTGTTAACACATACCTTCTTTGGTTTCCTATGGAAAATTTTCCATTGACAACAAACATACCACATCATCTACTTTATATAAGTATTGTACAAATTACAACGTATTTTGGTGATCTTACAAAATGATCGTAATCCCGAAAATCGTAAACATATTTTCTTATCTTAAAATAGGGCAAGAAGGGTTTCATTAACAGGCCAATAGATAAGATTACAGTTAATTTAAAAAGAAAATAAACAAGGGGTATTTTTTCTCACATAAAAACAGTAAACAGATTCACAACAATGTCAATTTCAAGAAAGCAGACAACAGCTAATTAGTCAATAACAGTCAGCATCAATGATCTTGAATATATGACACTTTTAACTAAAATATAAAGGCACAGAAACAGGACATAAGAGCACAGAACCAGGACCGTTTTTCTTATCACCAACACAGCGTCAGGACAATTCCGTTTAACAAACTTGCACGACTTTTGCAATATAATATTGTTGTAATATACTTTGCATGGTACTTTTAAAAATTAAGCAACAAAACAGTCGTTTTATTGACGTTCTGCACCAGCACCTGACAGGACCAAATCACCAGCACAGAACGTTCTCTCTCAGGACAACCATACCCACCGTGGATGTGTCTTTGAAAATTCACGTTTTATTGACATTTATCTTTCACATTATCATGTCATAGTTTCTTCCAAATCCCCATTACACCATTTGCTTGCTTTCTACGGCTTAAACATCTTAAAGTTTATTCATAAGTATCTCGATCACATAATCTCCCTATTTTTACATTGCACATGTTGAATAACAAACAGGTATAATCTATCTATTTAACACCCTGTCGTCACTGTAATTAATGCAATAGAAAAAGGAAGGTGATTCCTTATGATAAGGTTTGATATCTGGTTTTCATTCATACTTTCAGCGCAAGTCACTCACAATATCTACGGCCGAGATTGTTTCATTTTCATTGTTTTTATTTTACAGTCTTGATTTTTATTATCTCTGCTAATCCTAACATTTTTTTCGACTTGGCGGCATCAGTAAGCACTCAAATTCTACCTGCACTACGAATAAATGGAACCTTCAGCATTCATGCATTGGTATTTACTTATACACATTTAGATGTGTTGCTTTTTACTTACACACATAAATATATATGTGTATATTTGGGTAAACAACTACAAGATACATGACTTCCTCACGTGTGTGAAGAGAAGAAAGAAATAGCAGATTTGTTGAAAAAAAATTATATCATAGTCAACCGAAGAGAATGCGAGGTTTAAGAAACATTATAGGTGTGACTTGCATTTATAAAGCGTTTGGTTTAGTTTAAAACAAAATCATTAAATCCATGAACATTGCTTTATTTGGAATATTGTGTTAGTTTTAGACCAGTCAATTACTTAGGAAAATGGTAGATGAAAATCATAGAATGAACCATAAGTACCTGGTCTTTCAAAGGCTACATAAAAAACAGGTCTTTAAAAAATGGCGATAATAGTTATCAAAGGTACCAGGATTATAATTGAGTACGCCAGACGCGCGTTTCGTCTACATAAGACTCATCAGTGACGCTCATATCAAAATATTTATAAAGCCAAAACAAGTACAAAGTTGAAGAGCATTGAGAACCAAAAATTCCAAAAAGTTGTGCCAAATACAAATAAGGTAATCTATGCCTGGGATAAGAAAATCCTTAGTTTTTCGAAAAGTTCAAAATTTTGTAAACAGGAAATTTATAAAAAAATAAAATAAAAAAATGACCATATTATTGATATTCATGTCAACACCGAAGTGTTGACTACTGAGCTGGTGATACCCTCGGGGACGAAACGTCCACCAGCAGTGGCATCGACCCAGTGGTGTAAATAGTTATCAAAGGTACCAGGATTATAATTGAGTACGCCAGACGCGCGTTTCGTCTACATAAGACTCATCAGTGACGCTCATATCAAAATATTTATAAAGCCAAAACAAGTACAAAGTTGAAGAGCATTGAGAACCAAAAATTCCAAAAAGTTGTGCCAAATACAAATAAGGTAATCTATGCCTGGGATAAGAAAATCCTTAGTTTTTCGAAAAGTTCAAAATTTTGTAAACAGGAAATTTATAAAAAAATAAAATAAAAAAAATGACCATATTATTGATATTCATGTCAATATACTACAATTAAAAGTTACAGTGGGAAAGTGTTAACAAAAGAGGGACGAAAGACACCAAAGGGACAATCAAACTCGTAAATCTAAAACAAACTGACAACGCCATGGCTAAAAATGAAAAAGACAAACAGAAAAACAATAGTACACATGACACAACATAGAAAACTAAAGAATAAACAACACGAACCCCACCAAAAACAAGGGGTGATCTCAGGTGCTCCGGAAGGGTAAGCAGATCCTGCTCCACATGCGGCACCCGTCGTGTTGCTTATGTGATTACAAATCCGGTAAATAGTCTAATTCGGTATGTCAAATTCATGAAAGGGAAGGGGATTGTAGTTACGACGTAAGGAACATATCCGATATCATTTGTGAAACGGTTATTCCATAACGGTCAACCAACTCGTGATGGCGTCCGTAAAATTTACGAAGGGATGATTTCAACTTCACCATTTGGAACTCTTGGTTTAATAGCTTCCTTGTGAGCAGTAACCCTCTATCAAGAAAATCATGATAGGAAATGCAAGCACGGGAATATCGTATCAATTGGGAGATATATACCCCGTATGCAGGTGCTGCTGGAATGTTGCTACTTAGAAATGGAAAGTTCACAATTGGAAAGCTGAAATCATCTCTTTTGTCGTAAAGTTTTGTCTTCAACCGTCCCTCATTGTCAATTTCTAGATGTAAGTCAAGATATGAAGCCGACTTAACTGTATCTGTAGTATCCTTTATCTCCAATTCGATGGGATAGATGCGATCCACATAGTCACCAAATTTTGAATTGTTTAGTGAAAGAACGTCATCTATATAGCGGAAAGTAGAGTTAAAGGATATTGCTAACTTCTTATCTTTCTTCCTAAGAAGTTCCTGCATGAAGTCAGCCTCATAATAATAAAGAAACAAGTCAGCAAGTAGAGGGGCACAGTTTGTTCCCATTGGGATGCCGACAGTCTGTTGAAAAACACGTCCTCCGAACGTAACAAATATGTTGTCAATCAAGAAATCAAGCATCTTGATAATATCGGTTTCAGAGAATTTTTTGTTTGAATCAGAATGGTTCTTTACAAAGTATGATTTATCCCTCCCTAAGACAAGATACTTGTATCTACGTTGGCCATTCTTTTTTATGAAGCAAAGTAATACCAACTCTTTTAATTTGTCTTTTAGTTTGGAATGTGGAATACTTGTGTAAAGAGTAGAAAAGTCAAATGTTTTAATACTGTTACAAGATGAAAGAGAGTTAGATTGAATGTACTCTAAAAGATCTTTGGAATTTTTAAGTATCCACATCTGATTCACGCCACCTCTAGAATAGGCAGTTTCACAATAACTTTGAAGCCCGTCTTTGATTGCTGATAAAATGGATGTTAATAATTTAGAAAGGATTTCGTGGAGCACTTGGAAGACCCAGCAATATACCGTTGTTTGTAAGGACACTTATGTAGTTTAGGTATCCAATACAGTGATGGAAGATCCAGTCTTCATCTTTGGTTGAAATACCAAAGGAACACAGAACAGACCTATGGTTATCCAGGATTTCCTCTTTGGTAAGTGTCGTGAGGGTATATGTTGGGTTTCCAAGTGAATTGTCTATACCTAATTCGTTTATCAAGAATCGAAGCTATAGATCAATCTCTCAAACGGTTGCGGATTCAATACGCATATTACATATCAGCATTCCAGCACGCGTCACATCCTTCACAAGTACAGTGCATGACATATTTTGTTCAAATCAAACACAGCTTTGGAGCACACAGATTTATCTTTGCAGGTACAAAGAAAATTTTGTAGGTTATCATATGATATTGTTCTCTTAAAACAGATTAGGTTTAATCCATTTGTAACATCCAAGCCGAAGTCTAAAGGAGACTGCTTTGGTGGCTTTGCAATATTTGAAGAAGTTCAAATAGTAGTCTGAAGTGAAGCTCATAGGTCATGTTGAAGGATAGTTGATTCATCTAAGCTAGTATTTTTTTTTTTAACTTTCTTTACAAGGAATGTTTTTAAAGCACTATGGTCAAATTTAGCTTCCTGTTTCTGGTCATAAAGCTTTGCATTACATGTCCGGCTGACCTCCACAGATTTATATCTCAATGCCATTGCTTGAAAGATGGTCAAAATTATTAAAGTCTTTAAGATTGTCCATTAAAACTTTGTAAACTTTTTTTGCCCGATTTATAAAATTGTGGAGAGGGATCACAACCAGTCAAAGCATGAACAGCAGGTAAAACTTTGCATACGACAGGGTTTAACACAATTCATGAACAGGTGGGAATTTACGACCATCTTTATTGCTGGTAATTGTTTCTGTTTGAAACCACATATTCTTGGTGTTTTTCATAGATGGAAAGAAATGCACACAAAGAAATATGACATCATCTGAATTTGAATACTTTATTATAATGCGACCCTTCTTGATGTGTAGGGCTTGTGTATTTGAGCTGACGTTCAAAACTTTTTTTCCAGTTTCCAATGGATTGACCATCTTTTAACTGAAATAACTTTTTGCACGAATTTACTCCGGTTTGTCAGAGTCTTTCGGCAGATTCTAATGAATGTCTGATATCGTATCCATCAAAGACTGTAGCAGCATTGGTAGGGCATGCTTTCTGACTTTTGATAAAACGTAGAGCCAAGTCACCGAATGTTCTAGATGTCTTAACAAGCAATGCCTTACGGTAGAAGATTGATCGTATGGTGCCAACTGATGCAAGTAGTTACAGCTTCTGCTTCTTTTTGATGGAAAAGAGCGGCCTCACATGATTTCCGTATAGTGCCGTCTTCCTTAAAAAAAGAGGTAGGAACAGGTCCAAGGAATAGAACATTGTAATATCTTCACGACACGAAAGAACTACAGCATGACTGAATACTAATTATGGTTTTCTAGGTAGACTAGATCTCCTGATATACACTTGATTTTATACTTTTTCGTTAAGTCTTCGAAGGTTTTAATTATCGATATAGGTATTTGGCCATAGAAGTCACATTGATTTTACCATTTATTTGCATACCATCATCAAATGCTTTTGCGAGTAATGATTCAATTTCCTTATGCGCATGTATGGTAGTTGAGATGTTATAGAGTGCTTTGGGATGAGATTTGATATCAAAATGATTTGTAACTCGGGGTTAAAATTGTGCTTTAACAAGTTGTTCAGCTCTTCGTCTCGCAGTTGTTGTTGATCGAGAGGGATCTTCGGAGGCAAAAAAAAAACCAAATCAGATATAGATCTCATTTCTACACTGAACTCTGCGAGTACGTGACGGATGAGATACCAGCGAAAGAATGCAGACTTTTGTCTTGCTATGCCAGCTATACAAACACGGCCTTTTGAATCTTTAATGACTGTCTTTTCTGTCGCCATATCTCTCCATACTCTCATTAAATTTGACTAGCTTCCGGCGAATGACAAACTATCCAGATGGAAATGCCGGTTGTATATCAGATGTTGAGTTGAGCATATTTAAAATATATACAGGTAACCATCTCGAACTTACTCTGTTTGCAATAATTTTGTATGGTATTATCAAAGCAATCAACGTCAAATGCATATTCCACGAACCCTGTCGTTCCGCCCTGACGTTCAGAATCATGATTTCCACAACGCGTAAAAACATTTCCCAGTACTTGAACGTTGGTGATGGTCAACCTTTCTACTGGCTAAAGTCTTCGAAAAGTGGCATCAGAATAGTTCTGACGACAATCAGAATTTCGTTTATAATTGTTCTGATAACTTTTGAAATTTGAGTCTACCTCAGACAGTAGTGACCATATTCATCATGAAACGGAGTCATCATATCATTGTCTTTGCACTATTGAAAGAAAATAAAAAAATGTTTTACGGCAATACTTTTTTCGCCACTAGGTGCAATGTGAAGCTGAATAGCTATGGTCTACTTGAGAAAAAAATCCAGGGTGTTCTTCGGCTAAGATTTTTTTTTAATTTGGTCCAAAATTTGGGTCGGGCACCCACCCCCACCTTTACGGAAATGTAAAAATAAAAAAAATGTTTTACGGCAATACTTTTTTCGCCACTAGGCGCAATGTGAAGCTGAATAGCTATGGTCTACTTGAGAAAAAATCCAGGGTGTTGTTCGGCTTAGTTTTCCTTTCACCATCCTTTGTGTACAAAAATAAACCTTTTGTCTTATCAAAATCAAGAGATAACTTTTGCTTCAGAAATAGAATGTTTCGTTGAAACAGACTTGTCTCATTAAAAAAATATTAATGCACGAGTGCAATTTTCTTTTCTGGTCATGCAGAACAATAATAAATTTTATTTTACAGGATGCTGAGAATATGGAAAGCTATTTGACACAATATCACAAAATTAATTGATGATTTCAATGTCAAATCCCTGTTACAAGCAATTTTGTAAGGATTTCAATAATTTTAATACATATCAATTTTATAATTCTATGTACACTCAAAACTGTTGACTTTTAAAATTAAAAGCTGTTTGGTATCGTTTGACATCGATTACTTTTGTCTTAAAAACAAATGATCAGGACTAGATATTTTTAAATCATCGAATAATTCTCCGATTGCTTAATTATATATTAAACATAGGTTATATATCGATAAACGAATTTTGAGAACGTTTGAATCTTATGCAAATTTTGGGTTCATAGACATATCCGAAAAATGGCTGCTTGCGTAGTGGCTGCTAGCGAGTGTCTGCTAGCTTGAGCCTGGTTCAAATTCAAGCTCAAATATGAAAAATCTACCAAATATGCCAAAAACTGCCACTTTTCAGATGGTTTTTGTCAAAAATTGAAGTGGCCGCATCCTCAACCTTTATATATGTGATGTATTACCTTAAAGTACAACTTACATTTCAATATTAAGGATGAACACGAATTCGGCCACTTTCGTTTTACACGAAAACCGTCTAAAATATAACTAAAATGTTAGAATTGTGAAGATTTCAGTAATTTAGCATAACTCAACCGTGATAGTACCCGATATATGTGCATTGTATTTTCAAAAACAGCCCATATTTATTTAGCAGAAGCATTGTACTGTCCAATAATTTATAAATAACTAAAAAATCGCATTTTAAAATTTTTGTAAAACTCCTATATTTTGGCGCCAAAAAGAGGTCTTACTGGACCTTGTCCTTTCAGTATAAAAAAGAAGATGTGTTATGATGGCCAATGATTAAATAATGATACATTTGTAAAACACCGTGACAATGTACTTCAAACCAAATTACTTGGTTTTATAAATTTATCAGTAGTTTAACCTAAACTGTAATTTTGTTGTCATTTTAAAATAAATTTCAAATTCATAATTTCATTTAATGAACTGTTTGCATTAATGATTATAATTTAAATATATAGTACAAGACTTTGAATTTATAGAAATTACAATTGAACAAGATGCATATCTTTAATTATGTATGTAACTTCAAGCACATGATCATTGCTGTCATTATATATCTATATGATTAGAACATGAAAAATAACACTTTTTTTAAAATATGATCAGCTATTGTTTTTTAAGAAACTTCAGAACAATCAAGACTTTTAATATTTTAGAGATGCACATTATTAGATGTAACAAACAGTTTCATAATTCAGGTATTTTCTTCGGTCCTGATTTCACAAGCCTTGTTTACAGGATGAATTACTGGTAGACTTAGTGTGTTTTGAACAATCGTTTATGATAAACAATGATAAAGATGATCACAATCTTTGTAAAAGTTAAATGATCATAGTATCTTTATATATCACTTCCTGATTTAATTAATGAGGATAGATGAAGCTGAAATATTCCAATTTACTTCATACATCTACAATGACCCTGACGTGTCAAGTTGTGTGCAGTTTTGTGTTTAATTGTGGTGGTTGTTTACAGTGCGTTAAATGCATTATGACCAATAATTTGTTAATTTTAATTATTATTTTGTTTAAGATCAAATGAATATATCAAAACTGTGATAAAGTGACCATATATTTACACTAGAAGTAAAACATAGCTTTTATAATGTCAACTTGATAAACCCTAAAAAGGGAGGATTGATTCCAAAATATTTATCATAAATCATGTGTTATTTTTACTTCAACATTGCTATGAGAATAAACAGTGATGAAGCAAATGTGAATAGAAAAGGAAAAATCAGGATATTACACAGTTTTATTGGAAATGTGTATCAACAGTTTGACAGGCATGAAGGTGCACATTCTTTGTAAAACTAAAAATGTATTTAATTCAGAACTTGAATGTCATGTTGTTTACTTTAAATAATGAAAATGTTCTAATGTTAGACAATATTCCCAATTCTTTATACATATAGACCAATTCTTAGAAGAACCACTATTACTCCTATAACGCTGATTTTGATCTTATACCTATATATCAAAATGGTTCTCATATGAGCATGATATTCAATTACATATATAATATGCAAAAACCTCTCCAACTAAATATAATCAGGGGTATAAAGCAGGGTTAAAGATTAATTATATAATTATTGCCAATACTCACTGCACAAAAAAAGTGCTGATTAGTGTATGTCTGTTGTTGCAACAAAATTAATAACAGAAAAGGTTACCTAGACATTAGAAAATACAGTTGGTATGAAATACAGTTGGTATGAAATACAGGACCCCCTCAAGTATTCCTAGACTCCTATCTTTATAGACTGCACTGCACGAATGAGTGCTGTACAGTGATTATCATTACTATCAAATTGGTTATATCCCCAATAATGTCAATATTTGAATCCTATCTGGATATTTGTCAACATGCTGCTTGCATGGTCAATGCCAATGGAAATCTTACCACTTCTTCTTATTTATATATTTGCGTAAAAATGAAAGAATGACTGAAACTGCATACAATTAATTCCATAAACTTGAAGTGCCTTGGTTACAGTGCAAGATATGAAAATTCGCTGATGAAATATGTTGTTTTCCGGACCGCTCCCCCTTTTTTACAACCCAATGATTTATTCAATATTGTACTGAAAACACAAGCAAATACACTTTAAGGTTAAAGTGTTTATAAAAACTGAAACTATATCAAACGGGCAAAAACAGCAGCTCCTTTTTATCATTCGAAGGGAAAATCAGCGTTCTCTGTTAACAAATGGGAGTACCTCGTTAGGAACATTGTCAATTGAGCGTTTTAAAATCTAAGATTTATCAGAAATACTGAAGAGTCGGACTTAAACACGAGTAGAACAAGGGCATACTGACCACTAAGGTCGATATTTTTTGGTTTCACAGAAAGAGACTTTGAAATAACACTTCGCTAACATATGGCAAAGAATACAGATATTATAAGTAGTGATAAAAATGTGTCCGAAGCTGCGAAAAAACACAAAATGTAAAATAATGAGACTTATAAGATGGTTTGAAATATGCATAATCTTTAAAAACAACACTTTGCCATGATTTTTAATGAACTTTTAATGTGCGTATTGTTATGCGTTTACTCTTTTACATTGGCTAGAGGTAAAGGGGAAGGGTTGAAATCTCATCAACATGTTTAACCCCGCCGCAATTTTGCGCCTGGCCCAAGTCAGGAGCCTCTGAGCTTTGTATGATTTTTAATTTTAGTTTCTTGTGTATAATTCGGAGTTTAGTATTTCGTCCATTATCACTTTACTAGTTTCTATAATACTAAAATAACGAGGTCCAATTTGTCAGCCGTCATCACGTAAAAACGACTAATCGAAGAATTCAACTTTATACATAACTTATACTAGAACAAACCCGTGATATCGCGGGTCCGTGACTGAATTAAAGTATATAAATATGAGCAAGCCTTATTTTTGTATTAGTATTGTCATGCCGATTATAGGATAGTTATCACAGTTTTCTCTGCTTTCAAATCTTTCTGTTTGAACTCGTCTAACTGGAACTTATCAATTATTGGTAATATCAATTATTTGGAAATCAAAAGGTCCTGGGATGGAGTATTTTTTTAATCAACAGCATTGTCCTATATTAGTTACAAATGAAGTTGAATTCTTTGATTCGCTGTTTTACGTCATGCCCGCTAACAAATTGAAAACTGTATCTATACGCCTTATTTTTAGTATTCGTATTGTTATCTTATAAAGTTTTACTGATTAAAATACTACAATAGGTAACAATTTGACAATTTAGTAGTGTCAACCCTGTGGTTATGACCCGTGTATATAGCATATCCTGAATACACCGTTTGGTGGTGCGCCTGTCAAATGCGGAACGTACAGATAAGGTAATAGGTAACAGATGAATATACTATTGGTATCGGTCTCGGACTTGACCCGGAACTTCTTAATTATTGGCAATATTAATTACGTGGAAAACAAAACAGCCTGGAGTGGTGTAATTTTTAATCTACACCTTTGTACTATATTAGTTATACATAAAGTTGAATTCTTTGATTTCTTCGTTTTTACGTGATGACGGCTGACAAATTGGACCTCGTAATTTTAGTATTATAGATAGTACAAAGGTGTAGATTAAAAATTACACCACTCCAGGCTCTTTTGTTTTCCACGTAATTAATATTGCCAATAATTAAGAAGTTCCGGGTCGAGTTCGATACCGATACCAATAGTATATTCACCTGTTACCTATTACATTATCTGTACGTTCCGCATCTGACAGGAGCACCACCAAACGGTGTATTTGGGTCGTAATCACAGGGTTGACACTACTAAATTGTCAGATGGTTACCTTTTGTAGTATTTTAATCAGTACGACTTTCTAAGATAAAAATACGAATACTAAAAATCTGTAAGGCGTATAGAATCAGTTTTCCATTTGTTAGCGGGCATGACGTAAAACAGCGAATCAAAGAATTCAGCTTTATTTATAACTAATATAGAACAATGCTGTTGATTAAAAAATACTCCGTTCCATGACCTTTTGTTTTCAAAATAATTAATATTACCAATAATTGATAAGTTCCAGTTCGACAGGTTCAAACAGAAAGATTTGAAAGCAGCGAAAACTGTGTATCTTATAATCGGCATGACTTTATCAGATGACAACACTTATACTAAAATAAGGCTTGCGCATAGTTATATACTTTAATTCAGTCACGGACCCGCGATATCACGGGTGTAATCTATAGATATAGGAAGATGTGGTGTGAGTGCCAATGAGACAACTCTCCATCCAAATAACAATTTAAAAAGTAAACCATTATAGGTTAAATTACGGCCTTCAACACGGAGCCTTGGCTCACACCGAACAACAAGCAATAAAGGGTCCATATATATTTTTAGGGGCCATCTGAAGGACACCTACGGGTGCGGGAGTTTCTCGCTACATTGAAGACCCATTTGTGGCCTTCGGTCGTTGTCTGCTCTATGGTCTGGGTGTTGTCGCTTTGGCATATTCACCATTTCCTTTCTCAATTTTATTTAGATCGCAGGCTATCCAAAGGTGACTTCAACGATAAATTTCAACATCCGCATGCCCTTCTTCTACTTCGATTTATTTGTCAGTATGTTTCGTTCTATTACGGGTGGTCACGTGACGACCTTTTCCCCTGGGTCTTAAAATAGATTTGCATTTCATTTTCAAAATATGCATGCAATGTCTTTATAAACACCGACTATACTATGATTAGAGACAACTTTTTATTTACAGGTCACTGGATTTGAAAAAAACTGCAATTTTGTACATTTTCAAGGGGCGATCAACATTAACATCACTGCGCAGACAGCTTTCACTTGATCTCGACCTCATTTCATGGATTAGTGATCAAGGTTAAGTTTTGGTGGTCAAGTCCATATCTCAGATACTATAGCAATAGGTCTAGTATATTCGGTGTATGGAAGGACTGTAAGGTGTACAAGTCGTACTGGCAGGTGTCATCTGACAGTGACCTCATTTTTATGGGTCAGTGGTTATAGTTAATTTTTTGTGTTTTGGTCACTTTTTCTTATACTGTATGCTATAGGTCTACTATATTTAGTGTATGGAAGGATTGTAAGGTGTACATACCTAGCTGGCAGGTGTCATCTGACCTTGACCTCATTGTCAAAGTTCAGTGGTCAAGTTTATCTGCAATAGGTCAAATATAATTGGTGTATGGAAATATTTTATGATGTACATGACTTTTGTCAGTCTCGCAGGTTTAATTTTACCTTGACCTCATTTTCACGGTTCATTGCTCAATGTTAAGTTTTAGTGTTTTGGTCTGTGTTTCTTAATTAAACTATAAGCTATAGGTCAAAAATATTTGTTGGATAGAAGAGTTGTAAATGTTTGCCTGGCATAGTTCATCTGACCTTGACTTCATTTTAATGGTTCAATGGTCAATGTAAAGTTTTTTTGTTAAGTCTGTTTCTTAGACATTATAAGCAATAGGTCAAATACATTCAGTGTATTGAATGATTGTAAGGTGTACATGTATTTCTTGTTTTGTTTATATGACCTTGGTCTCATTTTTTTGGATCATATTAAATGTATGTGATAGTTGTAGTAAAGCTTTATATTAAGGACTATCAATGATAAGTAATAAAGGCGAGACATTTCAGCGTGTGCACTCTTGTTAATTCAAGTTTATTTTTTATATTTCGGAGTTTAGTATGACGTCCATTATCACTGAACTAGTACATGTTTTGCTGAAGCACGCCTCCTGGTGCTGGATTTTTCGCTGTGTTGAAGACATATTGGTCGCCTTTACCTGTTATTTGCTCTTTGGTCGGGTTTTTGTCTCTTTGACATATTCCCCATTTCCATTGATGATTATTTAGGACATTTCACGAACAGATCGTGCAGGTGATTTAAAACTAGCAGGTACGATGTTGTTGCAGAAAAATATTCATTTTAACACAATTATTAAAGTTGTATAACGTATAATAGGTTTTGTCATTCATTTCTTTATATTGAACTCAATTCAACTATGATGCTTTCTTTATTCGAGTCATGGTTACCGTCGAAGAATGATACTATATTTTCATTTTCACTGTAGAACGATTCATTAGTATTGTATATGCGGTGCATTTTCACTATATGAATTTTAAATTCTTGTTATCTATTAAAGATCATTAAAGCATTAATTAAGCCGACTTGCTCAAACAATAAATACAGTAAGAGATGGATTTGATAAAGTTGTACTTGCGGAGGAAAGTTTGATTCAAAACTCTAATAAATTCAATAGAAATAACATTTAATTCAAATGTACATGTATTCCATTTAATTTCTTATAAATTGAAGGGATCTTTATCCTTGGTTTTTCATGACACTTCATCACTAGTTACGTACATCTTAATATAGATGTAACCGCTGTTTTAGCCGTTTAAAAGGTTTTACACTGGGGACCCTTATAACTTGCTGTTCGGTGTGAGCCAAGCCTCCATGTTGAAGACCGTATTTTGACCTGTAATGGTTCTACTTTTATAGATTGAGACTCGGATGGAGATTTGTCTCATTTTCATATTTGACATCTTCTTATATCGCAGTATCTATGGCTCAAACCAAAACGGAACGGGATAATAAAAAAAAAACACACACACACTTATTTTCTAATATATTTATAATGGGCTTAATATGAGTGTTGTCAAATCGTACACGTTTGCCTTCCCGGTTACTCGGATAGTCGTTCGACCGATTAACTGGTTATTCGGTAGTTTTAGTTCATGTTTGATAGTCTGATACAGAACACTACACATGTTCGTTTTCATAATACGTACAACAGATTGGCTAGCTATCAATATTCACGGTTCACTGAACTTGGAAAGGGGAGCAGTGCATGGTGTCTTATGTTGTTTTGTTAGTGCAGTGTTCTTTTCATACATGGTGCAATTTTAGAACATGTAATTTAAGTGTTTTCTCTATGAGGTAAATACATGTCAGATACATACTGATTGGTCTTCGTTCGGCTGTATGATATACAAACACATACCGAGTTTATATCATGTACATCAGAAGAATTGAAAGTTCAACGTTTAATACCTATAGGAATTTTTAAAGTAAAAGAAAGAGACACATTTTCATGCAGTGAAACTGATCAGGTATAACACCTCTTATTGGGGCCTAGTTGGGAAAAAAACATACAACAAAATAGTACATATTTTTAACAAGTTATAAAAAGAGTAATTCTGACAAAAATTGAAAGCTAAGGGACTTTTGGTCACTGTAAAACCCTTGTTAAAAGTTTCTTTCAAATGATAAAACATCTATACATTTGTATATATATATGTTAGACTCAGATCGACGTCCGGTCTCTCATCGACGTCCATTCCTCAAATCGACGACTAATTCTTACATCACATTCTCAAATCGACGTCCAATGTTTTGATCCTCAAATCGACGTCCAAATCTGACGTCACATTCTCAAATCGACGTCCAAATCTGACGTCTCATTCTCAAATCGACGTCCAATGATCCTCTAATTGACGCCCATGCATTGACAAAACAACGACATATTTAGTATGGTCTTCTGTAATTAGTGTCCGACATCAATGAATAATAAACTACCAAACTAACACTAAATAAAGCCTTAATAAAATATTTTACATTTGTCATGTGGCTTTTTGATATGTAGCGTAACTATAATGTTGTTTTTTTTGTTATCTTTGTTGAATGCCATGCGGTTGCCTATGATTGTTCACATTCACTTTCTTTTAACTAAGATGGATATTTCTCTAATTGAAAATCATACCACATCTTTTCTTTTTTAATCTTGATAGAAACTAATCATTATCTAGTCGATCAACGTTGACAAATTTCGTTCAAATTCATATTGATAAATGACATAGGCGTATACATCAATGAGAAATCAACGACAAAGAAAACAAAACGACATATAGACGGCAACATTCAATTTTCATCAATGGGAAAAATGAAAAAGTAAGGCCAACTGTAAGATATATTTCAACAAATTTATAGTTTTACACCTGCAGTGAACAATTAAAAAATAGATTGGCATTATGTTTTTTTTAAATTGCGCTGTTACAACACTGTTCCAATTAAGGGTTACGCGCGTAAAAACATGTTTAACATAGCCGAACATTTTATGTGCCTTTAGGCCAGTGGTTGTCGCTGGTTAATGTCTGTTTTTCGGAATTGTGTTGATATAAGTAAGACCGTTAGTGTTTAGTTCCATTTGTTCTGCATTTGTCATGTCATGGCCTTCAATTGCCGACTTTATTGTTGTTGAAGGACGTACGATTGATTATAATTGCTTACATCACTGCGTTTGAACTCTAATGTATAGCTGTTCCATGTATTGACAATCACTCAACATCTCGCTGGTTTTCTCTCTCTCAATAATCTTTTAAATTACTTGAAAATTGATATACTAACCTGCATACATCAGTAATAATAAATTCAGAAAATTATTGTTTAATATATTTTATTGTCACACATAATAAATGTATGTTTTGGTTGTAAAAATATTGACCTAGAACTGTCTTTGCATCTTTTATCAGACAATTTTCTGCTCTGTTATAACCTTTTCGGTTCTCATTTGCAGTTTTATTCATTTCTGTTGGATATATCATATATGTCGGCCCAATTATATCGGTGCATGGATCTTTGCATTTGACATGTTTGAACTCTATTTCAGGTTAGAAGTAATTGTTTTTGTACGTTCAAACTGCCTGTACACCAGTGCGAGTGCGCTCTAATATGTAAATTAAGGAATGTTAAAATTATCAGCAGAAGTCACAGCATAAGTTAAAGTTGTTTCGACATGATATAACATCCACTTTATTTGAACTTATTACGAAATTGTTAATGCTAATCATAATTCACAAATGAAACGTCCTTCTATTATGACAAATCTATATGTATTCTTTTAAAACTATGCTTAAAAAAATTAACAACTGTTTAATTTGTTTATTTTTAAAAATAGATGTTTCAAAAAATGTCTAATTAATAATAATCTTTACGTGTAGGTCTATTTATACAAATACAGGAATTACAAATATGTCATCTTAAAAAGCATATAAGATGCAAGTCCGAAAACCATGACCACGAAGTTATTAACTAGACCTCTGGCACTATTTCCTGCAAATAAAACAAAACAATCATATTTATAATTCAAGCTAAAATAGAAAGAAAAACAGACAAACAACCGTACACAAAACACAGTTATGGAAAAAAAAGACAGATAAACACAATATACACCAAAAATGGGGGTGATCTCCGACACTCCGGAAGGGTACAAAGATCCGAAAACGTAATATACAATGAGTTTAGAATCTCATAAATTAAATAAGTTAAAAATTGTGCGATAGTTCAATGAAAATGGTCGTCACATTAAACGTTAAACATATAAATAAACTAAAATTGAAATATACATACAGGACTTATAAAGGCCAAAGGCTTATAACTTGCGACCGGCGCAAACATGCAGCGTGGTTATACATGATTTTGTGATGTATGAACCCTCCGCCTTAATATTTTCTTTTTTTCTAGAAATAAATGCTACAATAATAATTAACATTCAAAATTCCGTTTCTAAGGTGGTAATTTGGAATTACGAAAACTGATTCGGTCGCTGACATTTATAATCATCGGATCGAGTCACCTAACACGTCTCCTTATTTGTACATACTGTGGATCCATTATTATTCGTGGAATACAATTTTCGTGGATTTCGTTAGCACAGGTTACGAATGACAGTTTTTATATAAGCTTGTATGCAGACTCGTTTGACCTATAGTATAAGTGGACGACTGCATGATTATTAGACGTGTTCGAAAAGTCGACAATACTGCTGGCGCTCGTGTTGGATGAAGATTAATACGATATGATATATAGGGGTCATCTCCAAAAGTTTAAATACTCTCTCATATTTTGTTACCTGTATTGGTGTGTTTGATACCACTGTAAGGCGTAATTATTTTTAGCAAGACATACGCATTGTATGTGACTTTTAAAACTGATCACGTGAAATATTGAAAAAAAGTATATTCACACATGCAATTGGTATTATTTGATTAAAGGAATATATATATAAAATTATTAAAAAAAAATCTTAATTATTTGTCGTTGAAAAGGGGGGCAATGCTTGTTTCTATTTTCTTTTCAGAATCAACAAATGCTAAATGACTTGCAAATCCACTAAAGGAAGAAGATATAGTATGTTTTCGCCTTAACTCCTAGGAAACTCAAACTTTTGTTTTATTCTCATTTAGTGACGATTTTTTTCCCTAATATATTATAATGAAACATTTTTGTTTTTAAATATTTCTTGTTCATAAGATAAAAGCATGATACTTATATGCCAACGTAAATACAAGATTGTGTGGGCTCTCGTCTTTTAACATAAGCATTGTTTAATTGGGTGGAATCTGTTTAATACGAAAATAAATCATGTTGTCTTTCAACAAGTCCAGCACATAATTCAACAATTTGATTAAGTTCATTTCTGCGATGTCTCCATCAAGTTCCAACAACTCTAAATGTCTTAAGACGCCTTATTGCATGTTCAACGTACACCCGACACGTAGACATTCTTCTATTAAATTTCTTACATTTTCTTTTTCCCTCGGCGTTTTCCGTCTCAATTGATGTCTCCTATATTGAGTAACAATAGGTGCACGATCTGCATAAATTTTATCGGCTTAAATGACATAATTTGGCGGAAAATCTAATTCTAAATTAGTCCCAATGCTTGGTAACAGATTGAATTGTTGAGCATCTTTATCAAAGACGCTTGATTAATAAACGTTAAGCGAAACAGAAATCATAATCCCGGTTTTCTGGTCTTATGAGAGTTGACCTGGGGTGAGGATGGAGGGGATTAGGGGTATATTTTAATGTTTCTATATTTGTTTCTGCTATTTGTTTTGAACTATTTTTTCTATCTTTTTAATCTACTTTCAGCTGTTCTACTATCAGTGTGCTAAAAAAGAATATATTAATAAACAATTTAATATAAAAACGTAAATATGTGAAGTCATGCGTTATACGACTATGCCCTTTTTACCATTTGTTTACAAAACGTAAAACAAGATTAATATGATAATTGATAAAAAAAAATATAACAATTTAAACTATTTTACCTTTTTTTTTACATGATATTTGATCGTCTTCTGTGTTATTTATTAAAAAAACTGCTGCAGGTAAAAATCAACGGTATCAAACACACCCATACAGGTAACAACATATGAGATAGTATTTAAACTTTTAGAGATGACCCCTGTATATCATATTGTATTAATCTTCATCCAACACGAGCGCCAGCAGTAGTATCGACTGTTCTAACACGTCTACTAGTGAAAGCCAGTAATATAAAGGAAGTTAAAGTTTTTAAAGTCTTACCACTACCACATCCACGATCGGAAAGGTCCTGTTTCGCAGTAGTGATTGCTTGACTAAGCGTTGATGAGGTAAGATCTGAGCAATCAGTGGCAACTTGATTCAAACAATCCAGATAGGTATGAACAACACTATGCAATAAAAAACCAAAAAACACTAATATCAATGTACACGTATTACGTTTTAAAATTTATCAAAATCTTAAAATCGCATCTTTCAATAATTAAATAAATCAATTTTGCATTTCGTCATTATTATAAATACGTATATAATTGTATTAACGACATGATGATGCTTCAAGATAAAAAAAAATATAAATTGAATAGTGCAATTAAATGTTTTACAGTGGTATAAACTAATTTAAAATAAAACTTATACATTATGGATATCTGACCTGCATATTTTGTTCGTGTCTCCTGTTAACGCTGCTACTGGTAACGCGCTAGTATAGTCGTTAGAACAGGACACTATTTTTGGTGGAATACAATCGTTGGCACACGCTCCTAAGTAATGAAATATTATAAAGATATTAATGGGTGTATTAAAAAAAGTTACCGGAAAAAATTTACAAAACAAATTACTTCAAAAGGTAAAATAGTACGTTGCATATTTCATGCGTCAAACTAGCCTGACCTATTATAGTTTACCTTTTTTAAATTCTCAATTAGATGGAGAGTGGTCTCATTTGGCACTATACCACATCTCCCTATATCTACTTTCTGAGTTCATCTAAATCATAAATCACTCTAAGACGAATATTCTAAATCCATAGATATGTATGAACAAACACAATTGAAGAGTTATATGACAAAAATTGACCTAAAGTAATAACCAAATCTATCTTCCGCTTACTTTGTGTGAAGGATTTGAAACCTAAGTTTGATTCTAATTTCAAGATTTATATTTAAAATTGAGAATGGAAATGGGGAATGTGTCAAAGAGACAACAACCCGACCAAATAAAAAAACAACAGCAGAAGGTCACCAACAGGTCTTCAATGTAGCGAGAAATTCCCGTACCTGGAGGCGTCCTTCAGCTGGCCCCTAAACAAATATATACTAGTTCAGTGATAATGAACGCCATACCAATTTCCAAATTGTACACAAGAAACTAAAATTAAAATAATACAAAACTTGCTTGTTATAAAGTTTTTAAGTACCAAATACTGAGAACTTGGCTTATGGTATCATCGGGCTTGATACTTTTCCATCAGAGGATTCGACTAAGTAATGTATAAAACGAATAGAATACGATTAATTGAGATTATAAAACAGTTATGTTTTCAATAATCTGGTTTAATTCAATCAATCATTCGTGTGTGTGCGTAAGTGTTGCAGCCTGTAGCTCAATGCCATATGCAGCATGAATCAGAATTTTGGAATTCCCGTATCAGCTTGAATCAGAATTTTGGAAATCCCGTTTCGGGCACTTGTTAATTTGATATCGACAAGAAAGCAGGGGTTACTCAAATAAGTTAAACTATCCAAACCCGCCCACGTGCACCTTCCCTATAAGAATAGTTGCTGCTGTTTTTGTTTGATATTTTCAGGCGCTTGTTTGCTATATTTGATTGCGAAATTATGGTAACCAGTATACAGGTAGGACCTTCATAGTATTGGACCTATGCAGGATAATTTGGAATAAACTTGCGTTTCTATAATTTCGACATTTCCGTCATTAAGAACGTTATTAACATATAGACTTTGTGATTTAAGCATCCAGAATTAATTCTAGTTTTGAGTAATTAACAATTTTAACAAGTGGAAAGAAAACAAGACATTTTAAAGAAACTAATTATCTTCTACTATCCTTAGGCGCAGAGTCCAATTTTAATGGGGAAAGGTCCAGGAAGACTGGTAGTAATTGGGGGATTATTTCACTCGGTCCTTGCTCTGGGTCTGACAAGTTCTACAATTTGCAGGTTTGGAAAATGTGGTTAGTGGTAACGGTGGGGTCTACAGATGGTACCTCTGGGACCTCCTCCACCTCATCTAATGGAGGGGAGGTTACACCTGCCAACAGGTGGAGCACTAATAACTAGAGCATTGGTAATACGAGTGTTTGTCCTCGGTATAGGTAATCGGTTGTCACCCTGGTGCTCAACTAAATATTATAGAATACTCTGTAGCCAAAGTAATGCCACAAAGATTAAATGTATATTCTAGTCATGAAAATGTAAATACAAGTTGGTGTAATAAAATGTATGTTTAATTTAATGGATTGTTTTTGTATTAGTTGTAAATGAAAAACAGAGCGTGGAACCTCTACGCATATGAGTATAATATACAGAAAGTCTGTATCATTTTAATGTTGGTGTTTGTGAATTACTGTAAACAACTGATAAAGAGAGACAACTCCATATTAATATTAAACACTTTGTGATTAAAGGAAGGACTTCATCATAGTTTAGAAATACGTCAACAACTCTTGATTGTTGGGTCATCATCTCAGTGTTTTTCGTTCAGTATTGATATAGGGTGTTCTTCTATGAGTATTGCAATAAATGAAAAAAAAACATGTTTTACATTGTAAGCAATGAATTATAGTGATTTCACATTGAAATAAAACCGATAATTTCCAATATGAAATACACGTGATTATTTCACTCCTCTAACGGCACAAACAAACGGCCATGTCAAGAAGTCAGATAAAACAAATTGTGAAAGCGTAAACAAAGTTATAGTTCCTAACACATGTGTTACATTTCAAACTGTAATTTGAAATTTGGTCCTCAATGCTCTTTAACTCCGTACTTTATTTTGGCTTTTGAACTTTGTTGGATTCGAGCATAACTGATGAGTCGTTTGTAGACGAAACGCGCGTCTTGCGTATATACAAAATTTAGTCCTGGTATCTATGAAGAGTTTAAACATAATTAAAGCCATTTGTCAACGTAATAAAAAGAATAACTAATAAGAGAAATCAAATATCGAAAAATGTTCAGCTCGCGACCAAACAACACTAAAAAATAACTCATGCGCTACTCGAATTCGTGAATTAATGCCATGTTTGGTAATTCGTTAAATATTTTTTTCTATTTGAATATTATTCGATATATGTAAACAATATAATTGAAATGTTAATATCATTATTTATTATTATTTTTTTTTATTTGTAACAGATTAGGATCAGGCCAGGTAAATATCAGAAAAATAAACAAACTGACAATTGGTAATGACATAGGTTATGAATAACATAAACCAGCATTGGACACATGGAAAATTTGAATTAAATGCAATGCTAAATGTCTTCGTAAAATTCAAATTATATTTCAAACAATAAATAAGAAAAGAAAGAACAAAATGACTTACCTTGCATGACAAAACTAGTAAATAAAAGACAAACAATCACAGTTAAGGCAGACAGGCAGTCCATTGATGTGTCTATTGGTGTGTAAAAATAAATATAAAAAAAGATTAAAATGCAATTATTTGAAAAGAAAAAAAAACGTGTTCAAGTATGAAAAAAATACCCTCAAAAAGTGTTTATTGTTTATTGTTTTAAATATTTGAAATTAAAAATAGAAAAAAAAACCATTCAATTTAAAAAGAAAAGAAATATGCATGCTAAAAACAAATTGAGCAGTAAGGAGATTTATAAAAAAAAAACATGCTTTAAACTCTCAAACGTATTACCTGGTAAAGAAGTGAAAAAGCTGTTGGATGTCTGTATCCTTGAAACGTTGATGCAGTTTCAATCCTTCTTAATCTTTATATACGATTAAAGATAGTTATTTCGCAACAACTGTATGTTCGAACAAGATTTTATTAATATTTTGTAACACCGGTAACAGTTTGACAAATGTTAGTTCAGGGCTTTTCCCTTTTCTATTTAATAAACGCTTTTAAATCTATTTTGAAATCCGGTTTTCTTCAGATATGAATCCAATCAAAATTTTAAAGTCCACTTTGATGTTTACTTTATTTTTGGAAATTTAAGAGTACATGTTATTATTATACGTAAGAAAATGTGTATCTTAATAATGTTTCCGTCGATAGTATACTAAGATGCAATGCTAATATTTAGTGAGATATATATAAAAAATCTTATATTTATGTGAAGTTTGTTGTTATATTTTGATTTAAATGTTATGTATCAGCTCGGTGTTTTATGCAATGTTTTTATTTTTTCCGTGTTTCTTTTTGTTCTTGATTATGTTTTCGTTCCGTTTAGACTAGTGTTTTTCCGGTATTTTTGAAGTAAACACTAGTTACAGATACTGATAATAACGAATTGTTTATCTATTTGTGTTTAAACGTTCGCTGAAGATGGAAAAGGAAGAACACTTTTTACTGGGGGCAAATATTTATTTTGTTTTTGTTGTTAGTTTCGTTATTGTACATATTTTGTTTAGTTTTGTTATGATTTTAGTTTGTAAAAAAGTTTACCTCGGTTTAAGTTAGTAACCCGGTTTGTATTTCTCTCGATCGATTGATGACTTTCGAAAAGCGGTATACCATTGTTGCCTCAAATAACCTATTCATGGGGGAAAAGAACAGTTTATTTACATGTATTATCGTTAATGTGAATAAGAACTTTAAAAAAAAAGAAAGACAAGACAGGGAAATTATCCTTGCAAAAACTCAGAGTAATGTTTATTGATTTTTCAATCGCGATCTATTTGCCTCACCCTTCGTTTCAGTCGTTCATCCTTCATTAAACTACATAAATTCCCCCCCCCCCCCCACCCCCAACCCCCAACCCCCATCTCACGCTCCTGTTTTTGATGGGCTCGTGTTGCCTAAACATTTTTTTTGGTGGGAGGGAGGGCTTTATAGGTGATCAATGCGACCCAAGACTCTGTTTTTCTTGGGTTAAATGCCACAGTAAGAAAAAAAATCTCAATCATCTAAAGCCAAACATGTCATTAAAGTAATGGTAGGTGTTACCAAATGTATTAAACGCAATAAGACTATGATACAAAACAATATATGAACAAGTCTTGTATTTAATGGACCCAATTATTGCATAATGAATGCATAAAACCTTTTAATAAACATTACTACCGAACGTTCATACTGCAGAGGAGAAGAAAATTTTCAAATACTGTAAAATCAATTTATAATAAAAAAAAGTTCTAAGAGTGTCCAAAACGATTGTGTCTGTGCTTGACTGTTAATATATAAATAGTTTTATAGGTATATTTGTTCAAACAATGACATTCAAATTTCAATCTAAAACAGCTTATAAAATGTAAGTCCTGAAACTATTGCGACAAAGTTGATAATAAGACTTCCGGCACCATTAGTTGCGAAAGAAAATGATTTTGTTATAAATACAAGGTTGCAAATCGTGAAACATCCAACATATTAGCAGAAGTAATATAAGGTAGCATCATGAGTGACAGCTATTATTGTATAATATGGAAGAAAAACATCATGCATTGAAAACGCGTTAAAATGGAACAAAAACGATCATTAACATTAATGAATGGTTGTGAATGAAAACCGCGCGTTTTATGTACCAAGACGATGGTAGTAGTATTGCATGATATCATAAAAAAATGTCAGATTACTTTTTTCAATCTTATTTCAGTCATCGAATGATAAAGACCCTTGTATAAATGATAAATAAACCGTAAGTTTCGATAATTACAATGTAGCTAGAATAAGCACACTTCATTTGCTCAGACATATCTAATTAGGACTATTTTGGGTAGGTGTCTCATTGTATTGTCAAATATTTATCAGCAATATAAAATAAGTAAAAAATCAATTAACAGCAACCAATATTACATAAAAATAATCTTACCTGCAAAATTTATAATTGTCATCGTCGACTTCTGCTATCGCAATGGTGTAGTTTGAGGCGCATGATGATATTTTTGATGTGGAACAATTCTGGGCATCACCTCCTAATTAATGAATTATAACTAAATGATTAGCTGTTAAATTTTGATGCGATTTATCATGTCTATTTTGTCCTGGTACCTATGATGATTTATTGTTAAGATAGATAACTGATTGACCAAAGATAAGTATTCTCTCAGACAATACCTTCCTTAAGGAAAACAAACAAAGAGAAACAATTATCCGACGCAAAAGTATATCATCAGTCGTAGTAAAGTAAAATTATTGATTTATCACTTATAAGTCGGTCAAAGTGAGGAAAAATTTATCACTTATCGGTCATGGTAAATTGAATTAATCACTTATCGGTCAAAGCAAAGTAAATTAACTTATCGATCAAAATCTAGTAAATTGATCACGTATTGTGAAGTATATTCATCAGTTATTGCTCAGCGTGATTACTTAAATCATAGAGAGATATTGTGATTCTTTATCGATCATAATAAAGTATATTGATCACGTATCGGTCATAGTGAAATAAGTTTTATCACTTACCGTTCATAGTGAAGTTTATTGATCATGTATCGGTCATAAAGACGTTTATTGATCACTTATCGGTCATAGTAAAGTAAATTGATCATTTATCGGTGATAGTGAAACAAAGTAATCACTTATCGGTCAGAATGAAGTATATTAATAAATGATTGCTCAACGTGAATACTTAATAATAGAGAGCATATTGATAGTATTTGTAAAAAAAGCCTGCTCTCGTCTATCTTTGCTTCGACAAGTTAAACATTTATTAGATAGGTGTTCACTTATACGTATTTATTATACTTTTATTAGACCTTTATTAGAATATGACGATGTTGTTTGGGACATATGCTCCCAGTATGAGACTGAGCATAAACGTAATAAACATAAGCTCCGAAATTATGCTAGCAACCTCAAATCTCATTTGTTGAATCAGTTCCCAACTTAGAACATTTTTTGTGCAAATTGTAATCATCCGGTTGAGGATAGCCGACATTTCTTTCTTTTATTTGCCCTAAGTATAATGATATAAGACAGATCATGCCATTGTTGATAATGTACCTGGCCACGTCCACTTGTTTTTTGTGTCCGTCTGATGAGTTGAGCCTTTTTCAACTGATTTTTATAGTTCGTTCTTATATTCTACTGTTATACCACTGTCCCAGGTTACGGGGAGGGTTGGGATCCCGCTAACATGTTTAACCCCGCCCCATCATTTATGTATGTGCCTGTCCCAAGTCCGGAGCCTGTAATTCAGTGGTTGTTGTTTGTTTATGTGTTACATATTTGTTTTTCGTTTTTTTTTCCCACAGAAATAAGGCCGTGAGTTTTCTCGTTTGAATTGTTTCACATTGTCTTATCGGGACCTTTTATAGCTGACTATGCGGATTTGCTTATTGTTAAAGGCCGTGCGGTAACCTATAGTTGTTTATGTTTGTGTCATTTTTTTTTTGATAGTTGTCTCATTGGCAATCATACCACATTTTCTTTTTTATATTGACATAACTATTGAATATCTATTTTTTGGAAACGGATTATTTCCATATGATATGAATATAACTGTGTCTCTTTCAAGGCATGTATATATCAATATTTTTAATGACTTATAAAGGATATTTGCATGGTTCAAGGTTCTTTAAATGAGTGATGATTAATTGCCTATATATCTAGATATACTTTGCATTTAGTAAGTACCACTTTTAATTTACATTTGCTCGTGTGTGCTCACAAGTGGCACGCATGTTCCACTATATTGCCTTATTTTAAATATAGTTTTTATAATTGAATTATACCTTGTACATGTATTATGGCTAGAACTAGTACTTTTATGGACTGTGCCTGTTGCTTAATCCTTTTCATATCTTAATGAATAATATATGTTTTAAATCGAAATTATTAACTTGCTATTTAAATTTTAACTATGAAATATATTTTTAATAATGTGAAATACTATAAATAAAATGGCAAAACAAAAAATCATAAACATTGATAAAAAGGGTTCCGTACAGTTTGAATGTGTTTCCATCAAACAACAAGTATAAGACAAGTATCTTACCTTGCATGACAATATTAATAGATTCCCGTTTGGGATGACAATTTCAGGAACTCAATTTTCGGCTCTCCCTTGACACCATTAGCGAGTATGGTCTTAAGGAAACGATGATAGTACGTCGGAGGGGGACGATAAATGGCTGACCTGTGTTAAAAGAAAGCCATATCTCTTGCACGTTAAAGACACCCTTGAAGATTTCGCAAAAGAGTAGACTAATGCCGCTACAAGGCAACACTCGAACCCGCAAAGTGGAAAGGGATTAATATAAGTTGCAAAACTTGTTTCCCAATCCACTCTAAATAAATATGTTTAAACTTATATTAATAGATACCAGACAAATATTTTACCTAGCATGACAATACTAATAGATACCAGACAAGTATCTTACCTTGCATGACAATACTCATAGATACCAGACAAGTATCTTACCTTGCATGACAATACTAATAGATACCAGACAAATATTTTACCTTGCATGACAAAACTAATTGATACCAGACAAATATCTTACTTTGCATGACAATACTAATAGATACCAGACAAATAATTTACCTTGCATGACAATACTAATAGATACCAGACAAGTATCTTACCTTGCATGACAATACTAATAGATACCAGACAAATATTTTACCTTGCATGACAATACTAATAGATACCAGACAAGTATCTTACCTTGCATGACAATACTAATAGATACCAGACAAATATTTTACCTTGCATGACAAAACTAATTGATACCAGACAAGTATCTTACCTTGCATGACAATACTAATAGATACCAGACAAATATTTTACCTTGCATGACAATACTAATAGATACCAGACAAATATTTTACCTTGCATGACAATACTAATAGATACCAGACAAGTATCTTACCTTGCATGAAAATACTAATAGATACCAGACAAGTATCTTACCTTGCATGACCATACTAATAGATACCAGACAAGTATCTTACCTTGCATGACAATACTAATAGATACCAGACAAATATTTTACCTTGCATGACAAAACTAATTGATACCAGACAAATATCTTACCTTGCATGACAATACTAATAGATACCAGACAAGTATCTTACCTTGCATGACAATACTAATAGATACCAGACAAGTATCTTACCTTGCATGACAATACTAATAGATACCAGACAAGTATCTTACCTTGCATGACAATACTAATAGATACCAGCCTTGCATGACAATACTAATAGATACCAGACAAGTATCTTACCTTGCATGACAATACTAATAGATACCAGACAAGTATCTTACCTTGCATGACAATACTAATAGATACCAGACAAGTATCTTACCTTGCATGACCATACTAGTAGATACCAGACAAGTATCTTACCTACATGACAATACTAATAGATACCAGACAAGTATCTTACCTTGCATGACAATACTTATAGATACCAGCCTTGCATGACAATACTGATAGATACCAGACAAGTATCTTACCTTGCATGACAATTCTAATAGATACCAGACAAGTATCTTACTTTGTATGCCAATTCTAATATATACAAGACAAACAATCAAAGTAATTGCAGACGTTTTCTCCATTTTTATGTTGTTTGTCTATAAGATAAAACGCAATTCACAAATTAATGATTTTAACAAAATTGATTAACTCAACAATAACATTACTTCAAATCTGAATAAAAAGTAAAAATGAAAATCTCAGCAATACTGATCTCCGATTTGTTTTGTGATTTTGCTTTGTTTTGATGTGTTACCTGTACATTAGACGAGTTTGTATATTCTTTACACGATTCATTTTTCATATTCTCTCATTTTATTTACCTTGCATTTCCTATCATGATTTTCATTTTAGCTATGGCGGTGTCAGTTTATTTTGATTTATGAGTTTGACTGTCCCTTTGGTATCTTTCGTCCCTCTTTTATTACCACTGGGTCGATGTCTCTGCTGGTGGTGATTTTGTCCCCGAGGACATCATCCGCCCAGTAGCAAAACTAAAATTGCATGAACTTACGAAGATCAAACAGGAAACTGGCTCGGACGTCGCCCAGTATAAAAAGATCCGAAACAGACGTCACCATGGACACGGTGTCGACTGATATGGCAGGTGTCCCCTCTTCACCAGAGATGACAAATATCTCAAACACGAGTCATTCAGATCATCGTCCTAGTGACAAAGCAATATTACACATATACAGTCATGTTCAGTTCTCCTTAAATACATTTTGGTTTTTGATGACACAGTACAACACTGTCGCATTTTAAAATGTGAGACAAATGGCTTCAAAACTTGTGCTATTTTAATTACAGATGCTGAATTCACTAGCAATTTGACCAAGAAGTCATATTTTACCAGAAGTTACGATGATCTGAATTGTAAATCGATAAATGTCATCTACGGATTAGAGTGTAACCTTTGCGGATTAGTATACGTCGGAGAAACGAAAGGAAGGCTAAACAAACGTATGTGCGGTCATAGATCAGACATTAACCTCAATGCTAACGACATTCTTTACCAGCATTATCAGCCCAATCATTCCATCGTTTCTATGACTGTTCGCATTATCGAAAAGATATACCATAGCTCTAATAATCCTTATCTTTCAACGACTCTCCGTAGACAAAAAGAAGACTACTGGATTAGACAATTGGGAACTGCAACACCGTATGGATGCAATGACAAAATTGATGGTATAGGTATTCTATCTAGGTCTTCGTGTAACTCGGTGAATGTGATGAATATTTTCAACTCGACTCCTCGACGTAGACGCAGTCATGGTCATCGTCATTATACATCACCTTCTCTGCATGATGTCTATATTAATGACTTGCTGTCCTTCATACAAAAGCCGTACGGTATTTATCTCATTCGCACGAAACTTTATTCATTACCCCTTTCAAGACTTCATTCTCTGCTCAATTTATGTTTGGAATCCACTGTTACAAACCCTCATTCAAACCAATACAAACTTCAAGCTATAATTTCGGATATTGCAAGTCACACACTTGTCTAGCCAGTTTGCATTGGAAAAGATGAAAAAGAGAAAAGATCTTTTCTAAATCTTTCCTTTGCTAACATAGGTCTCGATGGCGTCAACCTAGGTAATATCCTTCATCATAAATTAGTTCAATCAAAAATACATCCTTTTTTAAAGACCAGTCTGTACCAATAATTTCTTATACCTATACCAAACCTATTGCAGATAAAATTTTCAATTACAAACGCGTTTTGCAGAATCTTGATATTGACGACTTCAAGGCTAAACCTCCTGATTGCACTTCCCAAGTGCTAGTTCCCAATTCACATATAATCCTGCTGGACACGATATTACCGGTGACCTTAACATTGTTAATAACACTTCTCTACGAAATGTGTTATCGAAAGGTCCGAAATATCGTGAGCCTAAATCCATCAATTGGAAATACAACTTTAAAATTTTGATGGATCCAGTCGAGGATTATGCCAGGCAATGGGCTTAGCGCAAAAAGGAAGACATAGACACTCTATCCGAACGCATTATGGCAGTGAGGTCGTTAATACAAATCAGAATTAAGAAACTGAATGGGTCCATCAATGCCCATGCTACGTCAATCTTTAAAGACCCAAATGTTGCTAAACACCTATTCGACCTCCATGATAAATATGTTGTTGTCCCCGCAGACATAGCCCAAAATAACATCGTTTTTGTCTGTAAAAGTCACTACATTAATTGCTTGATAAACGAATTAGGTATAGACAATTCACTTGGAAACTCAACATTTACCCTCACGACACTTACCAAAGAGGAAATCGTGGATAATCATAGGTCTGTTCTTTGTTCCTTTACAACCAAAGATGAAGAACTGGATCTTCCATCACTGTATTGGATACCTAAACTACATAAGTGTCCTTACACACAACGGTATATTGCTGGCTCTTCCAAGTACTCCACGAAACCTCTTTCTAAATTATTAACATCTATTTTATCAGCAATCAAAGACGGGCTTCAAAGTTATTGTGAAACTGCCTATTCTACAGGTGGCGTAAATCAGATGGGAATACTTAAAAATTCCAAAGATTTTTTAGAGTACATACAATCTAACCCTCTTTCATTTTGTAACAGTATTAAAACATTTGACTTTTCTACTCTTTACACAAGTATTCAACATTTCCAAACTAAAAGACAAATTGAAAGAGTTGGTATTACTCTGCTTCATAAAAATGAATGGCCAACGTAGATACAAGTATCTTGTCTTAGAGAGGGATAAATCATACTTTGTAAAGAATCACTCTGATTCAAACAAAAAATTCTCTGAAACCGATAATATCAAGATGCTTGATTTCTTGATTGACAACATATTTGTAACGTCGGAGGACGTGTTTTTCAACAGACTGTCGGCATCCGAATGGGAACAAACTGTGCCCCTCTACTTGCCAACTTGTTTCTTTATTATTAAGAGGCTGATTTCATGCGGGAACTTCTTAGGAAGAAAGAAAAGAAGTTATCAATATCTTTTAACTCTACTTTCCGCTATATAGATGACGTTCTTTCACTAAACAATTCCCAATTTGGTGACTATGTGGAACGCATCTATTCCATCGAATTGGAGATCAAGGATACAACAGATACAGTTAAGTAGGCTTCATATCTTGACTTACATCTAGAAATTGACAATGAGGGTCGGTTGAAAATAAAAGAGATAATTTCAGCTTTCAAATTGTGAACTTTCCATTTCTAAGTAGCAACATTCCAGCAGCACCTGCATACGGGGTATATATCTCCTAATTGATACGATATTCCCGTGCTTGCATTTCCTATCATGATTTTCTTGACAGAGGGTTACTGCTCACAAGGAAGCTATTAAAATGGTAAAGTTGAAATCATCCCTACGTAAATTTTACGAACGCCATCACGAGTTGGTTGACCGTTATGGAATAACCGTTTCACAAATGATATCGGATATGTTCCTTACGTCCTACCTACAATCCCATTCCTGTTCATGAATGTGACCTACCGAATTAGACTATTTACCGGATTTGTAATCACATAAGCAACACGACGGGTGCCACATGTGTAGCAGGATCTGCTTACCCTTCCGGAGCACCTGCGATAACCCCTAGTTTTTGGTGGGGTTCGTGTTATTTATTCTTTAGTTGTCTATGTTGTGTCATGTTTACTATTGTTTTTCTGTTTGTCTTTTTCATTTTTAGCCATGGTGTTGTCAGTTTATTTTAGATTTATGAGTTTGACTGTACCTTTGGTATCTTTCGTCCCTCTTTTAGATATAAATTAAGCTTACTGAATTCCTGGTCATTTGGTTTTTTGTTGTATTCTGGTCAAATTTAAGAATTAAATTAATCTAGGTAAAAAAAGCGAGAACTTGCATTTTGACAAAATAGAGATGGTACACTTTAATTTTTTTATTAACTTTTTCAAATCAACTTGGATTTTCATCAAACTATGCGACTATCGTTAATATATATTAAGCTTACTGAATCCAAGGTCATTTTGGTTTTTGCTTCATTGCTGTCAAATTTGAGAATTAAAGTAATCTAGGTAAACAACGCTATAATTTGCAGTTCGAACAAAATAGAGACAATACACTTTAATTGTGAAATAACTTTTTTCAAATCAACTTGGATTTTCTTAAAAAAAAAAGGCGGATTGAATCTTGCTAGCCTAACCTACCGCTTTTATGGCAATGCTAAATATAACAGAAAAATGACAATATTACATTACTGGATACAATCCAAATAGCTGGGAGAAAATAGAGGACAGAAAAACACGCGTATTAATATAGAAAGGACAAATAATGGTGTATACAATTAAAAGTAAAGCAATCGCCCTCGGATTAATTTCTTGAGTAATATAAAAACAGTTCTGAATTATCTACACCAAGGTTACGGTAAGTTTTATCAAATATTTCAATTAAAAGCAGGATATACTGTTAATCATAACAATTCATGAATACTCTGATATTGAAGTGGGTGCTTGTTGCCAATAGACATACATAGACGTAACATGTCGATAAACTTACATAGATATTGACAAGGAGAAAGATGACATTAATAATCATTAAACAAATATCAAAAACTATACAATCCAAGTATTTCAGGATATTATGTTGACAATAAATTATATGTGCAAGTGTCCAAAAAAGATTTTGTTCGTATATGTGTTTGAATGTTATTTTATGAATATTTTTGCATGTGGATTTGCTCATCTAAAACAGCTCATAAAATATTAGTCCAGACATCAATGCAACCAAGTTGAAAACAAGACTTCCGGCACCATTTCCTGCAAAGAAAATGTTTTGTTATCAATAATAAGTTATAAATCTTGAAACTTTCGACATGTTATTAAAACATAATCGATGACTTGTTAACTTGTTTCATAAAAAGGCAGAAGAGGAATATAAGGCTCTCTTAAAAGGTATACAAATGGAATAAATACGATACTTTTAAAAATGTTCCGGATCATGGAGATCTAAGAAATAAATTTTGAACTGATACATGTAGATACAAATAAATTCCTGATATTGCAGTACATGAGTACTTGACAAGTTAATATATTGGGTATTGGCAGTGCACGCTTTGTACCAAGACAATGTTTGAAGTATTGCATGACATCATCAAAAGTTGATTTTAAGTTTTGAACTCTTGTGTAAATGATAGAGAGTCTTAGGTTTCGATAATTTTGCAAGAGGAAACACCTAAGAGTGTTCTAACATATTTTGGAACTCTATTGATTTTTGTCTTATTGGCAACCATACCACATATCCATAAGCATAGCAATGTATTGAACCGATTGTAGACTGTATAATCATTAGAAGCTAGTAATATAAAAGGTAGTAAAGTTTTTTGCATACATACCACGACCACATCCATACTGAGAAAGTGCCTGTTTGGCCGCAGCAATTGTGTGGCCAATAGTTGAGGAACTGGAGTCCAATTTGCAGTCAGTGAACACTTTGTTCAAACAATCCAGATAGGTATGTGCTGCACTAAGTTAATAATAGATTCATTCCAGAAAATATTTGATAGTATCAAAAAAGTAAAAAAAAAATCAAAGCAAAAATTTCCTAATAAAATAACAAAACTAAAATCTCAAACACATCAAACAAATGGATAACAACAGCCATATTCCTAACTAGGTACATGCATTTCCATATTTCCAAAACGGTAACTAATCCTGGTTTTAAAGCAAGCTAAACCTATCATTTGTATGACAGTAGCCAATATATACGTATAAACGTTTTAACAATATATAAGTAATATATAATATAGTATTGCGGTATTTATTACCAATTCATTCATTTTTATCAAATATTCCATTTTTTGGCATAAGAGGAAAATAAAAAACACATCTACACTAATTTATATTAATTTTGTAGCATACTATACATCGAAATATATGTGCATATATATAAAAATTTTGAAATGGTATAGGGTTATACATCGGTATACATATACATGTACTACCCCTTACTATCATTTTGGTTGGATATCATATAATGGAATGCATTTATAAGCAACAAGCAATGCTCGATAATGCTTTATTAAAAGGGCCATTAATTTTGTTTCATCTATATAAAATGAAATAAAAATTGATTCAACACACAAAAATAGATAGTACACAAGGTTTTAACTAGTCTGACCTGCATATTTTGTTCTTGCTTCCTCCGGCACCTGCTACCGTGCCGCTGTAGGTTTTGGTGCATGTGGACATTTTTGGAGTATTACAATCCTGGGCGTCAGCTCCTACATAAGGAATTATTATTGTTCAATTTTATTAGGTGTGTATGGTGGGAATAATGAATTTATGGTCCTTAAATATTAAAGAGATTTATCACGTCCCTGTTATTTAGATTAATAACCTATCGACCAAAGAAAGGTATTTTTTAAAGAACACTTTCATTCATGGAAAACATACGCAGAAAATTACTTATTATGCTTATCTAACATTAAAATAATTTATCGAGCATAGTTAAGTAATTTGATCATCTATCAGTCTTAGTGAAATATATCGATCACTTTAACTGATCATTAAGTTACCAAATATAAGTATTTATTTATTTTCTATATCTAACAATCCAAAATTCAATCGTTGTCAAATTTGTGAAATTGTTTTTAATTAAGAATAATTGCGGTGTAAACCATTTTATATCATTTTTTTATTGGAGGCAGTCTATTGCTTGTTCGGCCCTTCAGCTTAATTAAACTGAAATATTTTGAACCTTGTATTTTAGAAATAAATCTCTACAGTATAAACGAATCTGAATTTTATGTGAATTTGAGTTAGATATTTTTCAAAGCTACATGAATCATTTATTCTCACTGCACATTTGTACTTACATAGTTTTAAGCCCTAAGACACCGTTACATGTAAGTGTTTACGTTGGGAATAAAAATAAACTCTTTTCGAGTTGCTACCGATTGAAGTATTTAATTAAACATAAATATATTAGAAAACAACACATTAAACTACAGCAAAAATTATACAATATGTATTCCAATGAGGCAACTCTTCACAAGAGACCGAATTACAGAGCAATTAACAACTATAAGTCACCCTACTAAACAATTGGAATAAGCCCTGCGCTCTGGAATGGAAATCAGCGCCTTTAAAGACTCATGAAGTGTTATCAGATTATGTGCCTATATTGACGTATTTGATGCTTTGGAAGGGTTATCAGCTTATGTGTATATATTGAATGTGACCTACCGAATTAGACTATATATATACGGTACTTGTTATCACATAAGCAATACGACGGGTGTCACATATGGAGCAGGATCTGCTTACCCTTCCGGAGCACCTGAGATCACCCCTTGTTTTTGGTGGGATTCATGCTTGTATTCTTTAGTTTTCTATGTTGTATCATGTGTACTGCTGTTTGTCTGTTTGTCTTTTTCATTTTGAGCCAGGGCGTTGTCAGTTTATTTTAGATTTATGAGTTTGACTGTCCCTTTGGTATCTTTCGTCCCTCTTTTGTGACACATTACACGCGCTGGAAGGTTTATCGCCTTCTGCGACTAACATTGCGATTTTTGTGCTTTGAAGGGTTATCAGCTTTTGTGCCAAAATTGACGAATTACTTACTCTGGAAGGGTAATAAGCTTCAGTGTCGATATAGACGCATTACGTGCTCTGAAAGTGTTTTAGATTGTCTGTCTACATAGATGCTTAACGTGTCCACCTTGTAAAAAGCCGGTGATAAGTCGTATTCAGTAATTTCAAAAAGCAAAGAAATTGGAACTGACTATTGGTTCACTCCATCATTTTTAACATAAGGAAATGTTTGTACTAAGTCAGGGAAAAGATAGTTGATTACAATTTATTTCATTTGATTGAGCTTTCGACTGTGCCATCTGTATTTTCCGTTTTAAAATATCCTTGAAACTCAGAATTTTTGTAGTTTAACTTTTGGCTATGAAATGGATTTTCAATAACGTGAAACAACATAAGGGAAATAGTAAAAGAAAGAAGATAGAATAAAAAGGGTTACTTATAGTTGAAATCCTTTCGTAAATTTTACGGTCGCCGTCACGAGTCGGTTGATAGTTATTCACAGATAATTTCGGATATGTTCCTGATTTCGTTATTATAATCCCCTTTCCTTTTCATGAATGTAACCTACCAAAATAGATCATTTACCAGCTTTGTAATAATATGAGAACACGACGGGTGCCACATGTGGAGCAGGATCTACCTACCCATTCGTAGCACTTTAGATCACCCCTAGTTTTTGTGGGGTTGGTGTGGCTAAGTCTTTAGTTTTCTATGTTGTCTCTTTTATACAATTATTTGTCTTTTTCTTTTCCTTTGTTAGCCATGTCGTTGTCATTTTGTTTTTGATCTGTGAGTGTGACTGTCCCTGTTATCTACATGTGCTTCCATAAAATTAAACAAAGTATAAGAAAATGACATACCTTGCAGGACAATAATAATAGATACAAGACAGGCAATCACAGTTACGAAAGACATTTTGTCCATTTCTATATTTTCTCGTCTATAACATAAAACGCACCTTACAAATAGTACTACATGTAAGCCAATTAATTAAAGATTTAAATGATAATAATAATCATTTTAAATTTTAAAAAAAGTGTTGAAATAGTAGTATTCAAGTTGATTAAATCAACAATTAACAATAAAAGCCAGATGAGAAGTAAAACAAATAACAGCAAACATGTTAATCGCTTCTGACTGTAAAATTCTTAATTTTGAAAAATAATCCTACAATTCAAATACAGATAAACACGATGTTTTTTTCTTGTTTTTTTAATTGTATTTTTTCAAGAAGATAGAATAATTACGTTCATTAATTTCATTGTGTAAAAAAAATGAATTAAGAAAAAAAATATCCTTTCAAAAACTAATTATGAATGGTAACTAATATGATTTAGTTTCAAATATACCGTAAAACAATTTACCTGTTTGAGATAACTAATTTAATATACTGATGATATCGGTACACTGCAGCTTTATGGGAGTTGCAATAGGTCCAATTCTTTTTATACGTGTCTTGTTTGTTATGTCACAAGTACCCTTCGTACGAAGACGTATTTCCTAACATTTTTTTAATTTTTATCCCAGTTAATAAATATTAATGACAGAGATCGGTTTTTGATCTTTTGTTATCATTAACGTCTTGCTGACATGCCTATAAATCAAAATAAAAAATATGTAACATAAACGGGATGATGTCTGGGTTTTTCTTAAACTCAGAAAAAAAAGTGAGTTATAAATCATGCAATGCATCCTAATAAAATCAAATTTAAAAAAATACTTCAGATAAGGAAGATATTGGCGAGTAAAATGATTAGAATTTCTTTCATTTATGATTTATGCCGGTTTAAAAAAAAAAATTCTTATAGATTTACGAAAAACAGAGATATCTTTATTTACATACCCTATAACAGGCAACTTTTCAAACATATATATCGCATCAGTGTTCCAGATTTCCATTAACAAATTGTTCAGGTGGTTTATGTCCGCTTGCAGGGTTAGGGTTAAGATTTTGCATTTGTTTACAACAAGTATTAGTTACTATTGCATCTGTACAAAATATTATGCAAGGAAGATCCAAACATCGAATCGTAGCTACAAACAAATCAAACATAAGAAAAGTTAATATGTGAAAATATTGAAAATTAGAATTTCTGACATATGGAATCAGTGTTCCTTATACAAAAGAAAGTCTTTATAAAAAAGAAGTGATATAATTGCCAATGAGACAACTGTCCACAAGATACCAATATGACACAGAAATTCACAGCTATAGGTCACCGTACGGCCTTTAATAATGAGCAAAGCCCATACCGCATAGTCAGCTAAAAAAAAGGCCCCGAAAAGACAATGTACAACAATTCAAACGAGAAAAATAACTGCCGTATTCATATAAAAAATTGAACAATAAACAAACATATAACTCAAAGACAAAAGACAACCACTGAATTACAGGCTCTTGACTTGGGACAGGCACATACATACTTAATATGGCGGGTTAAAACATGTTAGCGGGATCCCAACTCTCATTTATTTTGTTTGGAAAAATTGAAACAATATCAAATGGCAAAACAGAAAATACTATTTTCATATCAGAAAACAATATAAACATAATACCAGATGTTAATGAAAATTTTAATATACCCAGTAAAAGAGAAGTTGAAATAATTGTATGCAATTGATATATAAAAACAAGTATTGCTATAAAAAACAAATGTGAAAATCATTTTCACAGAGAACGGACTATTTTTGATAAATAACTAAGCTAAAATTTCTATTTTTCTGCAATAATTGAAAATGCAGGCTTAAATATGCCTCGTTAGTAAGATTTATATATTAAATATTGCTATTATATTTGTGTATATTATAATGTAAACTGGAAGTTATTATTGATAAAAATAAATGAAAGATTGCAGGATTATGTTTTTTGTAATTATTTTATTTTTCAAGATGAAACATGTGAAATTACATTATACAGTATTAGACACAAGGTATAAAAAGTTAATTGAGACTTGTAATATCGATTAAATCATGATGGTATAATAAGATATAAATATTACAATTGATTTGGTTAATTAAATGCTGCTTCTAACAATTGCCACTTCTGATCCATTTTCATTTTTTGTGAAGGGGTTAAGAAACATACAGAGTATTTTTCTATTTTAATCCAATACTTTTAATATTCTATCCCACCATATTTTGTGGGTAATACACTCTCACATCTACATTTGTAAATATAGTATTTCAGTAGCAACAAGATATTATCAACTGTTTTACTGTTGACAGAATCCTCAGAAACACCTAAAATGACCTCTTTTGCACTAGAAGGCGAGAAGATTTCATAATTTCTAATCCAATCTATAATGGATAACAAGATGTTTTGTGTTACATTACATTCCCAAAAAATGTGAAAACCATTTTCTCTTACTTCTGAACAAAATGTATATAGTTCAGTTTCTTTTAATTTACATTTATATAAAAAGGAATTACATGGTAAAATCCTATGAACAATCTTAAATTGAAAGTTTTGTAAAAACGAATTTTTGGTTATAATGAAGGGCATGGAATACATAGCATTACAATCTTCAATCTGTAAATTTTAGTCTATTTCCCATTTGTTACGGGAAGAAAGAGATAATACTTTATTATCCTCCAGAAATAAATTATAGACAAATTTACAGGACTTTTGTTCTTTTTTGAACTTTATCTACTAATTTATGTTCAATATTATCAAGTTTAGAACTACCTACTATATCAGGATTAATTATTATCCGAATAATGTTGCTTGTACCGTGGAAAATTCTAAAACAACTAATTAGTATTTTAATTTGAGAGGCCTAAGTACAACTGGCCTTCATGAATTTTAGTCAATGTATTTTGACAAGACATGAGTTAAGTTAATATGTTAGCTCGTTTAATAACCAATTTCAATTATTTATTTACCCGATTTTTATGTCGGATATGTATCTAAGTAAAACAATTTATTTACTAAACGATAGTTATTTCTCCTTTGCACAACGTTATGTAAGCGTCAACTTCTTGACACTTTTACAAAACAATGCTGTAACAATCTCGAGAATTGCATTAAACATATTCAATTTAGAAATGACTCGAAGCAAACATATCTTTGTTACATTTAAGCTAGATTTATGTCACTAGTTGCACATTGTGTTTAGCAATAATATATACATAAGTATCATGGCATAATCAGAAAGTCATGTTTTAAACTAAATACAAAAAAATAAATATCTAAATGCAGTTCAAATCTTTAGTTGATTTGCAATATTTATACAACACTACGTTCTCGATTTCAAAGTTCTCGTGATGTCAGATTCCGCACAAAGGGTTGATTTAGTATTTGAAAAATGTTTTTTTAGAATACTTCCGCATAGCAACAACGTCATTGCTAAAGATCGATGGCTTTTCATTGGTGTTCATCACTATAAAGTAGCGAAGCCGCACCTACTCAGAATATGGGACGTTATTTCTTAATTCGAGTGTTATGGGTGTTTGTTTCTGTACGATGTTGAAATATAGTAAGGGTAAAGTTTATTTTACCAATTTTCAAGTATAAGCCTCTAATGAATGAATGAATGAATTGAGTATTGTCCCGATTAATTGGTCATGACTTTCCTTTCCAGCAGGGAAAATGTGAAGCGTGTGTGTGTGTGAGGTGGGTTAAAGGGGGATTAAGATACGCTGTTAGTTACAGTAGTGCAGCTAGGTTTAAAAGCAACCCCTTTACGTTTTTTTTAATAGTGTGCAATTTAGACCTATAGACTTATTTCATAATTTTCATTTTTTCATTTATTTTATAAGCCATCTTTATATTTATCAATTATCACACATACAGTCTGACATCTTATTTGATTTTAAAGGATTAGTTAAAAGAGGAACAAACGATACCAAAGGGACAGTCAAACTCATAAATCGAAAATAAACTGACAGCGCATTGGCTAAAAATGAAAAAGACAAACAGACAAACAATAGTACACAGTAAAATCACAAAAATACTGAACTTAGAGAAAGATCAATTTGGAAAGTCCATAATCACATGGCAAAATCAAATAACTAAACGCATCAACAACGAATGAACGAGAACTGTCATATTCCTGACTTGGTACAGGCATTTTCAAATGTAGAAAATGGTGGATTAAACCTGGTTCTATAGCGCTAACCCTCTCACTTTGTAATGACAGTCTCATCAAATTCCGTTTATTTACATTGATGCGTTAAACAAACAGGCACAATTAACAAAATAGTCAAAACATGGGTACATCAGTCATCATTGTATAACAATTTCGAAAGGAACAATTTAACAGAACGCAAACACATCTGCTATCTACGAATACTTTGAGTGTCTGACGTCAGAATTTTTTATACGTCACATAACTTTGTCGTTCAATGTGCATACTAACAGTTTAAAAAATTTTACAAAGGCAATTTTAGCCTACAGGGCTAAAAAATCAAAAGTACATGTATGTAAGAATAATTTTCAGAGATTTAAACTAGTCCAAAAGTTATATTTATAATTTATAAGAAACAAAAGTTAGTTGCTTCAACTACACGATAGAATGCTATTGACGTTTGTGGTTCAACGTATATGTATAGTACTTCATGATAGAAATATATCATAATGACATAATAAACACCGTTTTAGAACTCTCCGGGTTTGAAAATATATGACTTGAACAAAAACGAAAATAACCATTCTTTAATGATATTTGTTTTTCATTTTTTTTTTTAAATTCATTAAACCTTGCTAAATAAATGATAAAAAGTGTTGATCAGTTGTACTTGAACATTCGTATTCAACATGTCACTATTTAATTAAATTAAGATTTCGTAATTTGTATCAGTGTATCATGTGAAGTAGAATAGTTCAATCCGTCAGAAGTCGATTACGTTTACTATATGTCAGACGGACTGGTGACGTGAGTTTGACGCGAACTTAACTGATCGATGACCGCTGATTGATCGCTAAAACAGTAACGCCTAAAATTGCAAATAATGTAACTATATCAGATCTGATATACATTGTATACATGTATGGGGTATTTGTGTCCCTTCGATAACCCAAAAGAAAGCCGCAACAACTAAATCTGCTTTTTTTGTAACCACGGCATAATAAATACAAGCTAGAAAAACAAAAATATCTTTAGAAAACTTACAATAGTCTGTTCATGCCACAAAACCAGGTTCAATCCACCATTTTTTCCTTTAAAATTGTTCTGTACCAAGTCAGGAATATGGCCATTGTTATATTATAGTTCGTTTCTGTGTCTGTTTTATTTTAACGTTGTGTTTCCGTTGTGTCGTTTGTTTTCTCTTATATTTGAGTGTGAATTCACATTGCTATAATACGTGTCACGGTACTTATCTATCCCAAAATCATGTATTTGGTTTTGATGTTATATTTGTTATTCTCATCGGATTTTGTCTAATGCTTAGTCCGTTTCTGTGAGTGTTACATTTTAATGTTGTGTCGTTATTCTACTCTTATATTTAATGAATTTCCCTCAGTTTTAGTTTGTTACCCCGATTTTGATTTTTGTCTATGGAATTATGAGTTTTGAACAACGGTATACTACTGTTGCCTTTATCTATTAAAAAGCATAATCGATGGCTTGTTGACTAGTATCATAAAAAGGCAGAAGAAGAATATTCGGCTCTCTTAAAAAGGTCTACAAATGGAATAAATAAGATCTTTTAATGTTCTGGATCATGTTGATCATGAACGGATAATTATAAGTAGAATTCATCATATTGCAACACAGGAGCACTTGATATTGGAATTATATTGTGTATAGACATGTGAAAAAAACCACTAAGACTTCTTTTACATATCTTAAGATTGTATCGAATTGGCCTTAATAACATACCATACCTCATAACCATAATCATGTATGAAATCGATAGTAGACTTGTTGACTTAAAGAAACCAGTAATGTTAAAGAAAGTAAAGTTGTGGCATACATACCACTTCCACAGAAATATTGAGAAAAGGTCTTTTTGACAGCAGCGATCATTTGGCTTACAGAGGAAGGGTCCAATTTGCAGTCAGTACCGACTTTGGTCAAACAATCAATTGGCAGATAGGTATTTACTTCACTGAGTTTCAAATAAATTGCACATAAAACAATTAAGTATTATTTGTATTATAAATATATATATATACATGTAGATTCTTTTTCACAATTTACAGAATTATTTATCAGTAATCTTAATATTGAGTTTATTATTATTTCCCATTAATTTCAGGTAATTATTGATAATTTTGAAGCAGGTTATTTCTCGAAAAAAACCATCCCTTACTTTCATTTGGTTTGATGCATATAGAGGAATGAATTTATTGGCGCCAGACAATACTTAATAATGATACATTTAAAGAGCAATCAATATATATCACAGCAATACAAATTAAGTTAATATTCGAATAATCATAAACAAAATTACATAGCAATAGTCTGACCTGCATATTTTATTCTTGTCACCACCGGCTGCTGCTATCGCATTGTAGAAGTTTGGTAAGCATGATGTAACTTTTTGAGTAATAAAATCCTGAGCGTCAGCTCCTAAATATGGGATTAATTGTACCCGATTAGGTGTTTTCATATTGACGCGATTTATCATGTCACTATTGTTAACAAAGATAACTGATTGATCTATGAGATGTATTCTTCTAGACAACACCTTCATTTAAGACAACAAAGGAAGAGAAACGATTATACAACGCAAAAATAATTCATCGGTCGTAGTTAAGTATTTGATTTTAGTTTAACAGAATAGAGCCTGTTTAATATTTTGGACTTTTCTGCGCCGACTTGAATAAATCCCTGCATGCTATTCATGATTAATCTTCAACCCCGTGGTCTTTATTGTGTCTTTCTAACGCATTTAACGATAAAGAATAGAGCTTGAGAAAACACCCTTTTACAAAACTTTTTTTTTTGTTTTGAAAAACTAAGTATTTTCTTATCTCAGGCATAGATTACCTAAGACATATTTGGAACAACTTTTTGGAGTTTTGGAAACTCAATGCTTTTCAACTTTGTACTTGTTTGGCTTTATAAATATTTTGATATGAGCGTCACGGATGAGTCTTATTTAGACGAATCGCGCGTCTGGCGTAATAAATTGTAATCCTGGTACCTTTGATAACTAATTAGTAGACATTAACATAAATATAATATACATAATCAAACAATAACAACAATTTAAAGTAAACTCAATTTCCCACCTTGCACTATCAATCTAATAGACGCAATACTCATAACAAGTGTAATGGCAGACAGGGTGAACATTGTCGTGGTTTTCATTCTACCTATAAAAAAAATACCAAATACAAAAATGCTAATAACATAAAATAAAAAAAAACCAATAAATCAAATCAAATTGGAAAGGAAAACTTTCACGATATTACTAATAAACAAAATGAAACAAACACAAATTTATTGAACAAACAAGTTATACAAACAGTCAAACAAAACTAAAGTGTCTAAATTTGTAAGTAAATGTATATATCGTTTGAATGGTTTTACACTAGTAATTTTGGGGCCCTTTATAGCTTGTTGTAAACAATAACAGAATGACAATAGCGTTTGACTCGACCTCGACCTCGACTCGAATTTAAGTTGTGTAGCTATCTCAAGACAAAATATATTGTATAATTGAGTGTTTTAAAGGCCTCTGCCTTGAAATGCAATATCGTTATGTATTGAAAACTTAACATTTCTGTAATTAAATGTTTTATTCTTTTCTTTAGTTTTTTCAATACTTGCTGAATAAAGCATGCACCTCGTGACTAGTGCATCATGCTCTCCATTAACAATTCAAATTTGTCTGATTCGGTTTCATCTATACTCCCAACCAAGACATCAGAAGAAAAACAGATTCAGTACCATAATCAATTACAAGCGAAAAGTTCAATTTTGAAATTATAACATTTCACCATCTTAGCAGTAAAATACCAACGTCTGCTTATATATTTCCCATCACATGCGATATGCAAGAGCTGCAAGCTGCTACTAAGACTTTCTAGAGCATCACCAGTGTCAGAGCAGAAGGTAAATGAGCCAGGGAGGTGTTAAGAATTCTCGTTCTTTTTCTACAAAGACCTGTTCAATATTTACATTATACTATCAAAATTACATACAGATAAGACATATGTCTGAGTCATCATTTTTAAAGTTAAAACACAGTCAGTCCATTTGAAATAGCTAGATATGTGCCTGGGATTTATTGCCAGTAAATCTAAGCATGATTGTATGGCGTAAAAAAATTAAAAAACAATAAGTTAGAAAAATAAAAATCAATAAAATTGTAGCGGAAATTAATTGAGTGTATTCATATCATTAGTCGCAGAAAATGACAAAATAATCAAACAATCATTTCTCTTTTGATTCTTTTCAATCATAAATTTTCCGAAAACAGGAAACCGATAAATTGCATACTTATATTTTTGTCAAATTTTTATAAACTTTCAATATAGGCTATTCATTCGCTTATTGTTTCTATGTTTTTGTCGTCTTTGCAAGGATTTCCCAACTTTTTACATTGTATATAATAAAACCTATTTTCATGTTGTTCTTGGTTAAATACGTAATCCACTTGCATTTTCTTTTTACTCGATATTTCTTCGAAATAATCCGTATTTTCGCAGCAACAGTTGTTTAAAGTTTGGTGTTTTTAGTTTTATCTGCCATATATTGATAAATCTTTTACAGTTGTAACGTGAGTAAGCACACGGATATAAAGTAGCAGAGAAGACTATGTGTAAAAGGTAACAAGATGTGAATGAAACAACTTTTGATTTTTTTTTAAAGATGATTCAATATAACGTTAATAGTTAGGCACTAGGATTATAATTTATAAACGCCAGACGTGCGTTTCGTCTACATAACACTCATCAGTGACGCTCATATCAAAATAGTTATAAAGCCAAACAAGTATAAAGTTGAAGAGCATTGAGGACCCAAAATTCCAAAAAGTTGTGCCAAATACGTCTGTGGTAATCTCTTCCTGGGATAAGAAAAAACTAAGTTTTTTGAAAAATTCTTAGTTTTGAAAACAGTGAATTTATAAAATTGACCATAAAATTGATAATACTTACTGGACTGGTGATGCCAACGGGGGCGAAACGTCCACCAGCAGTGGCATCGACGTTAGGCATTTATCCCAAACATGTACATGATTTATGTAAGAAGTTGGATTTTTTAATAAGTTAACGGTAAATTCCGTGACCGAGTTGTCTAGGAAGTCGAACTAAAACTGTATCACTAACCTGTCAACACTCAGGTTGTTAGGTCGAATCCAGCACGTATGAGTTTTACAATTGTTATACCGTAAACTCGAGAATATGATCTCCCGTTCTTAAAAAACATCCCCGTCTTCTTTTTTCGAATAGAACCTATCGAATAGATTTATCACCGATGTGTACTAACATGAACGACACGATGTGTTACCATTCCGATGCACATTAAATTGCTACAGGATTTGTCGATTCCTCTTGCTCATTTTTTAGTGTTTTTTGTGTTACTTTTTAGGGGTGGCAACGAGTACTCGCTCAGTTTCAGTACTCGATTACTCGTTTGCCTGCTATACATTGTGATATAATTCTCTTCAAACATACACTCACTTTAGTTACGTTGAAATACCCCCTTCTAAATACTTAATAAAATCAATTATCAACATAAATATGTATATCCTGAAGATACTATTTGTTTAGTAGTACCAGCAACTCAACCAGCAACGTCCTTTCTTTCCGATGGAATGTTTTCATATGCCATACTTGTAACAAAAAAATGAAAAGTCAAACAGTCTATCGTCTGAAATTGGTGACCAGATCAGATTTCAAAACAAAACATCAAAGTGACCCTATGCAAATGTTTAGAGACGTTTTTAACGGAGTCTGTACATGGTTCAACACTTTTATGCATTGATAATTAACTCATCACAAGCCGTACAAACTAAGGACTTTTAAGTGAACGTGATTGCAATGAGTTGTACATTTGATTTTTTTTAATTAGTCTTAACATGAAACTGACTATTATTGTTAAATTTACAATTTAAAGATAGGCGAAAGTACGAGCGCGACATTCAAAACCAAAAGTTGTAAATAAACTGCCAACTTCATAGGCCGGTGACCAAAGTCGGATTTATAAAATTTTAATCGTCAAAATGGTACACGGCTATATCATATATCATTGGATTTGGAAATATTTCACTTTGAGATTCTTCTGGTCGTCAAATATAAATTTGGTGCAGTTTTTCAGAAATCTTGATCAAAGGTCATATGTCGTTTTCAAGGAAAATTAAAATTGAATATCTCACTTCAATTTCAATACCCTTTTTATAGTAGAATGATTGAAAACTTAAATCTATTTTCTTCCTTAATCCATTTTTCATCCAAAAAGTGGAAATCCATCATTATATGAGATTTCCAAACACACGTTTGCAACTGTACAAAAAGGAGGCTAGTTTTCAGTTTTACATGATGTATTTTTTTCAAATAATAAGAACAACGTCTGTCAAAACTTTACAAAATTCATAGAAAATTATGCAGAAAAATGTATTTATTCATATAACCATCTAGTATACATCAATGAAAGTGAAAACTTCAGTTTTTGCCATATACGTTAAACTCGGTTCATGCAAAACAGACAACACAAATTATTTCAAAACATACTTATAGCTGAGTTTTGACAATGTAATAACGATTTCTATGAAATAAATTTGTATCGATTGGAAAATAAATCATTTTAAGATAAACTTATATTTTATGCAAGAATAGCCTTTTATTCGTTTGAAAATGAACAACGTTTCGGTTATTCAATCCCAAAATAAGTGACCCAAGATCATATCTTTTTTATGCGGGATATATTGACATAGCACTAAACTATACCTAACTTTAATCAGTAATTCAGACCTCAAATGAATTTTGTACTGTGGGGACGTTATTACGACGTTCTGACGTTCTGACCATTGGCTGGAATACGTATGTTCGCAAGTGGAAGTTTTAGCAAATCTCGATTGACAGTATTGGTCCGTAGTGTTTAAATAACACGACAAAATTCTTAAGCCACGAATCCTATAATGATATTGCGAATAGCAATGTTAAACTTCGGACAATTAACGTGTTATGCCTTGCAATAGAGTGATGGTCAAATGTTTATGTACCACATAGATGGAGCTTTTATCCATCACCATTGGACACCATCGTCATTGCTAAATACACTTTGTCCATGTCAACCTATTTTATGGGGGACATAAAACAACTGAAACATCATTGCACCTCCAGCCGGGACAAATGTCAAAAGAACCATGTGTTGAAAGAAACGTCTTTTCCTGCTGCTTGAAACTCAAAATATCTCTTAACAAAAGCCAAGACAAAAAAACATATGTGATCCGCATTGACAGTATACAGTAGCCACGATCACATGTCAAAAGGTTTTGAGGATTACCCTTTTTGCCTAATGCATAGAACATTATGTTTCACGTTTAGATAAAACAAAAAAGAAAGATATGCGATGACAGCTCTTGAATAAAAAGCCAAACTGCATGACACTTATGATCTGCATTTGATGTCAAATTTGCTGACTAAAAGCGGAAATAAAAAAACTGCACCATACGAATTTTTGACGACCAATCTTAAATTCAAGTAAAATCATTTTTTTAGGACTGTGCCAACTTTTAGCCGTGTACCATGAAGTGAAATTAAACTCCTTTAATAATCGACATTTTCCTATTCTGTCACTGCACTATCATGGCAAATATAAAAATAAAATAAAATGATTGGTTGTTTTAATGAACAGCGGTCGACAATTCATTGTTTAATTGACACAAAAAAAAACACTTTTCAATATACGTTAAAGATTCATCCGAGTACATGACCGAATATTAGATTTAAGATCTTTTGACATCCCTATTTTTTTTCTCCTGTTGTTTATCTTATTGACTTTGTTTTCGTCATAGTGTTTTCAGAATATTTATTGCATTTCGGAGTCTTTCGCCTGTCTTCTACAGGTAAGACCAAATGTCTGAAAGTTCTTTGAATGTATTAAGGAATTGAGTAATAGTTTTCAAAGTTACCAGAATTACAATTTAGAACGCCAGACGCGCATCATTATATTACAAACAGGAATGGAACACAAATTAATTGCAAATTTTCAGATCTGATCTAACACTTAGTATCTAAAAATTGTAAACCGCAAAAAGACGTGATAGTGAGTTGGGCCACGACAGAGCTTAAATGTATCATTGTTCGTGATACGGTAAGATAAAAACCTAGTTTGTGTCTATTTCAGTCGCAAGTTCTTCATAGTTCAGTACATGACACCAACATTAAATCTCCACGTTCGACACTCAGGTGTTACAATTGAAAAAGAATCTTCTTAACTTTCCGGGTGCACACGAGATAACCTTGTTTGCAGTATGTTTCGTGTTAATCTTTGGTGGTTTATGTAGAGTTTTGCAGAATTTTGTTTTTCATTTACGTCGTTCTTCTAATTTTACCATGCCGTTTTGATATTATCGTCGACTAATATGTTTGAATATCCCTTAAAATTCTGCGGTCTGTTTTAAGAAGTCAGTGGTACACCCCTGTCCATGAAAACTGTATTGACCTAACAAGCACTAGCATAGGGTATCATTTGAGATATGTGCATATTATTAGATGGCACAGGGGAGTGTCGTACATTGAGACCCAGCTGGGGAATTGACATTTGGAAAGTTAAAATCGCCCTCCAAAGTTTGTCATAGATTTTTGTTTGTAGTCGTCAATCCGTCTCAATATCAAAGAATAAGGCCAAGAAAAGAAGCGAACATTTTAATTTCTGTAGTATCCTTTATCACAAACTAACTGGGAAATATAAGTACTGACTGACTAACATGTAGGTAAAAAAGAGAAAGGTAATACTTAATATATCTGACTTTTGAAATCATAGAACTAAGCAAAAAGGTTTACTTTAGGTCTTTAAAAGGTTTTGCATTTCAAATACAGTGCGAACTGAAGATATCACTATGTCATGTAGACTTGTGCATCATTAGTATCCATTTTTATTATAAAATTTTCAAGCGAATAGAATGAACCCGATGTTAGATGTACATCTATGAATTAAAGTCACAATTATATGCGCAATCCTGTGTATATTTTATCATTACACCAATCAACTGTGTCAAATACCCCAATTTACTGTACGTTTGTAAAAATAAATCAATTATTCTACTTCTGCATTTAATAAAATAACACTATTTAAGGTATTAAAATAAATGTTTGCTTCTCTAGATCTGAAATGATAACGCAAAGTTACAACGGACTTTCTAGTTTTGTTATCTTTTTGGGATTTTGTCGGATTCCTATTTCATAAATAAACGATTGAAAAACTTATTTCGCCTTTTGTATAAATAAAATCAAAATAACACAAGCTTAAAAAATAATTACGGAACAAGAATAATTCAACGAAACAATAAAACATCAACCAAAAAAAAGTAATATCAAGTCCAAATATTACAGGAAAACTATGTCCCAGCCCAATCATGGACGGGACACAACTATCCGGAATATTTTTACGTAAATAATTGATGAGAAGAGATTTTTGAAATTAAAATAAATATCGTTTTAAAAATATGACCTCATAAAAACATGTTTACATGAAAAGAAAAAATGTAGTTTTATTACTTTATAGTAGATACGATATAAACCATTCATCAGCGCTTTGTTGTATGAATCGGGTAAAACACAAAATTTCCCCGTTAACAGTAGTTTTTACCTTCATAATTTGTCATCAAAAGGTTTTGAGGATTACCCTTTTTGCCTAATGCATAGAACATTATGTTTCACGTTTAGATAAAACAAAAAAGAAAGATATGCGATGACAGCTCTTGAATAAAAAGCTAAACTGCATGACACTTATGATCTGCATTTGATGTCAAATTTGCTGACTAAAAGCGGAAATAAAAAAACTGCACCATACGAATTTTTGACGACCAATCTTAAATTCAAGTAAAATCATTTTTTTAGGACTGTGCCAACTTTTAGCCGTGTACCATGAAGTGAAATTAAACTCCTTTAATAATCGACATTTTCCTATTCTGTCACTGCACTATCATGGCAAATATAAAAATAAAATAAAATGATTGGTTGTTTTAATGAACAGCGGTCGACAATTCATTGTTTAATTGACACAAAAAAAACACTTTTCAATATACGTTAAAGATTCATCCGAGTACATGACCGAATATTAGATTTAAGATCTTTTGACATCCCTATTTTTTTTCTCCTGTTGTTTATCTTATTGACTTTGTTTTCGTCATAGTGTTTTCAGAATATTTATTGCATTTCGGAGTCTTTCGCCTGTCTTCTACAGGTAAGACAAAATGTCTGAAAGTTCTTTGAATGTATTAAGGAATTGAGTAATAGTTTTCAAAGTTACCAGAATTACAATTTAGAACGCCAGACGCGCGTTCCGTCTACATAAGACTTATCAGTGATGCTCATATCGAAATATTTATAAAGACAAACAAGTACTAAGTTGAAGAGCATTGAGGATCATAGTTTGAATAATCAGTGAAGACGAAATAAATGACATACAACACGCGTTTACTGGCACGAGAATAACGAACGACTTGTGAAATATACACACCTAAATAAGAAGCCAAATGAATATCACCAACTATAAAAGAGGGACGAAAGATACCAAAGGGACAGTCAAACTCGTAAATCTTAATCAAACTGTCAACGCCATGGCTAAAAATGAAAAAGACAAACAGAAAAACAATAGTACACATGACACAACATAGAAAACTAAAGAATAAACAACACGAACCCCACCAAAAACTAGGAGTGATCTCAGGTGCTCCGGAAGGGTATGCAGATCCTGCTCCACATGCGGCACCCGTCGTGTATAGAGCCGGGAAAATCGTGTTTATTTTTTGTTTCGTACTTTCTGAAATGTAGTTTACAATGTGAAACTAAAATATCTTAAAATATTTAGAAAAGGACAAATTATTTTGTATATGATTTAAAGTAAAACAAACTCCAATGGGTTTATTCCCACAGTCTGGATTATCTACATCAATGTTTCGGTAAGTTTTATCAAATATATCAATTAAAAGCAGAATATACTGGGATTCATAACAATTCATAAATATTCTGATATTAAGGAGCGTGATTGCTACCCATAAGAATGCAAATACTAAGTAACCTTTCGACAAATTTTACTGACAAAACTCATATTGACATCTATGACTTATTTAACAACAACAAAAGTGACAAAAACGTTACAATCCATGTATTGTAGATAATGTTGACAATCAATGATATTCGTAAGTGTCCAAACAAGATTGTGTTCGGATATTTGTTGGAATGTTGTTTATAAATATTTTTTCATGTGGATTTGTTGGTCTAAAACAGCTTATAAAATGTAAGTCCTGACATCATTGTAACCAAGTTGAAAACAAGACTCCCGGCACCATTTCCTTCAAAGATAAATGTTTTTGTTATCAATGATAAGTTATAAATCTTGAAACATTCGACACGTTATTAAAACATACTCGTTGGCTGGTTAACAAGCATCATAAAAAGGCAGAAGAAGAATATAAGGCATAAGAAGATCTATAAATGGAACACATATAATATCCTTATATAGATCTCAGATATAAATTATGGATGGATAATTATAAATAGAATTCATCATATTTCAACACAAGAGAACTTGATATTTGAAATATATTTATTATATGCATGAGAAAAAAAAACACTCAGACTATAACATATCTTTAGATTGTAGTGAATAACAATTTCATTGGCCTTCATAATGTTGTGATCCCGAGTAAATGTGAAACTTACCCAAGAAGCTTGATTGTCTCTGTCTGTGTCTCTGCAAGGCAGATTGTCTCTTTGGATTTTATGGTAGTCTTGTCAATTATATTTCCGGAAAGAGAGAGAGAGAGGCATCATGGGATCGTGCACTTCCGGCAGGGTCTGGCTTAATACCAACGAATACTACACTCCCCCCAGTTTTATATGTTTGTTGTAAGTATAGAATTTTCTTTTTTTTTTTTATTTATTTATTGCCAAATTGTCCAAAATGATAATAGTGAATTTTCCAGGTGGGCCCCCTCAGATGAGAGGGGCCCAGATTAGACAAGGGTACTAATTATTCGTTTCCTTTTCGAGATTGCTCAATTAAATTAACCCTGTTGGAACGTACAGCCAGTCCCTTACCCCTTTCAGCAACGATCCCAGTCCCCTCATATCCTTGGTGATGCCCCCTTGACTACAAATGTAGGTGGGGCTAGTATAATAAACTTAACAAAACGAACTTAAAATTAACTGTCCTCTCTGGACAGGTTTACAGATATTTACACCAAAAATAACTGTCCTCTCTGGACAAGTTTACAGATATCTACACCTATTTACACGAAACTGCTCCCACTACCTACACCCTATACAGAACTCGTGCATTGCTGGTGGTGGCCTCCAGCAATGCCCAAAGGGTGTCCCCCGACCTAAAGGCCAAAAGTCCCATTGCCACCTCGGCAATATACTGGGGATGCCCATAGCTGTGATTGGGCACCCATGATGGCCTGAAATAGGGGGCATCACTCTCCAGTAGTATCCTGTCTAGGGGGAGGGACGACACCACTTGCCCTTGTTCCTGGTCAAACCGGGATACCTCCCCGTATACCCAAAATAGACATTGGGGAAGGCATCCCTCCAACGCCTCGCTTCCTGCCTGCCCCCATCAAAGCAGTGGAGATGGATCCTATGCTGAGGGTCCACCCTCTCCCGGACTATGGTGAGGGCTTTCAGGTGCGCCTCCGCACTATGGCGATCCTCGGGAGCCCCTCTAATATGGAGAATGAGGGGAACCTCTGGCCTTCCCTTGCACAAATTTAGGACCCACCTTAGGGTGCTAACCTGCCTTTGAAGAGGTGGGTCCCGCTGGCTCTGGTCCAACCCAACTTCTCCAATGGCCCTTACCCCAGGCAACCCCAGCAGCCGTTCCATCTTGTCGAACGAACTATCGTCCAGCTGCTGGGCGTTTTTGGGGTGGACTCCTATTGCTGTGACCCAGGGTGATCCTCCAGGGTGTTCCTGCAATGCCAATGCAGATGGCCATGTCCCTGGGTCACAATACACCATAACCCCTCCTACTAGGTCCACTGGGTTTCTTGGGGGGGTGGGAAGGCGCATCTCGATGAACCGTTGCCGGTCCCTCCTCCCGTTCATCCTCCATTGCCTCCACCCCCGGTCTAAATGGAAGTGGGAGTCAAATGCGGGAGGTGTTGGACTCCTGATTGCACTGTCCACAAATAGTTTTTTTCCTGGAGGGGAGTCGGAGGGGGACCTCAACGGATCTATTCCCCCTTCTGCCTGTCCTATCTGGCCTGCTGAGGACCCTATGGCTGCCCGGGGACCTTGCAGCCTAAACATTCCCCTAAACGCATCCGCCCTGTCTCCCAACTCCCCCATTATGGCTGCCTGGACCCTCCAGTCAATGAGGGCTCCAGGAGAGTTGACCGGTGCTGTTGAGAAGTATGGGGGAACTGGTCGTCCCCCTTCCCGGCATACCTCCTCCATCTGCCCCTGGACTGCCTGCCCAATGATGTGGGGTCGTGTTATCTCCAGCCTATTCACATGGGTGACCAAATCCTCTAGGTCCCCACCCACTAGCATCCAGGCCTGTGCCTGTAGTGCTGCTACCCTGATTGGAGCGAGGGAAGCCCTTGGCTGGTCTCGTTGTTCTCCGAATACTTCAGCCACATGTTCCAGCATCACATGTGGCTGAATATCCAATGCCCTTATGAGGCAACCCTGGATGGGGCACTGCTGTAGGGTGGGGATGTCCATCAACTTTGGCAGTGCAAGTCCTTGGGGTGTCCTCTGGCCTGACACCCCAGTCTCCCTCAGCTTGTAGTCAGGTTGGGGTGTCCTTAGACTTGACACCCCAGTCTCCTTCGGCTTGTAGTCTGGTTGGGGTGCCCTTTGACTTGACACCCCAGCCCCCCTGGCTTGTTGGTCTCCTTGGGGTGTCCCTTGGCCCAACACCCCAGTCTCCCTCGGCTGGCAGTCCCGTTGGGGTGTCCCTTGACTCGACATCCCAGTCCTCCTCGTCTGACAGCCTCCCTGGGGTGTCATATAACCCGACACCCCAGTCTCTCTCGGTGTGTTATACCTCTGGGGTGTCCTCTGTCCTGACACCCCTGTCCCAGTGGGCGTGTAGTTATGTTGGGGTGTCCTTTGCCACGACACCCCTGTGTCCCTTCTTCCTCCTCCCTGGAACGAGTTTGGTGTCCGCATCTGTTGGGCCTCCCTTAGTGCCCTCTGCAGCCTGGCTGTCTCTTCAGCTTGGCGCTCTTTCTGCCGATTCCTTCTTCTCTTCCTTTCTTGGGTGGTCTCCTTTCGCCCCTGAAAACCCCTACCCAGTGGAGGCGCGCTGTGAGCATCCCGGTCGGTTGGAATGCCCACAGGGGTGTCCCTAGCCATCGGGACAGCGGCCCCTGGAGTGCTCCTGGAAACGGAACAGCGGCTCCTTCCTCCACTGGGGTCCCTAACTCTGTCCTCCCTGCTACCTGACCGGGCCCTGGAATCATGGCTCCCATCCCTGGTGCCCCTAACTAGCCCAGAACCCGTATCCCTAGCCTTTGGGGAGGAGTCCCTGTGGTCCCCAGAGATGTCTTTTCCTGGGACCTTAGCTTCGAACTCCCCCTCCTGACCCTTTGCATCTCCCTGGCTTGGGACAACCCTTTCAACTGAGGGGACCCTATCGTGGTGTCGTCCCCTGGGGCTTACCTCTCTCTGCTCTTTCTCCTCTATAAGCTTTTCCTCGGCAGCCCAACTTCTTTTTGGGCTGCCTCCCGAACTCCCCTCATCACTGGACATCTGTACTGTCTTTTCTGCAAATACAAAAAATACAACATCTTGAAGGCCCAACTTAATTACATCTGGCCTCGTCGTTCAATATAGCAGCTATCTAACTAGATACCAATGTAGTTAAATAGTTGCCTCCATATGTACAATATCTGAAACTATTTACAATGACTTAAAGACTCCTTATGTACAACAACAGCATCATAACAGCACCCTATTCTGAACCCTTCCTACGGGCTGACCTGCGCAGTCCAGTAGGGTTCAGACTAACGTGCGGTGGATCTGGTTTTATCTTACAACCAGAGCATATGTAGTCTTGGTTCTCCCATTCCTCCGCCTCCTGTGGAGAGATTCCCACGCACCTGCCATGGTACCACTCACTGCACCTGTCACAGGAGATCATAAACTCTCCCGTATAAGGTCCTCGGCAAGTGCAGTACAGTGCCCCAGTACTTCCTGAGGCATTTGTTTTTCTACCCTCAGTTGATTGTAGGGTGGGGGGCACCTGGTCCACCCTGACAGGATCTTGAACATTACCTTGTGAAGGGGTTACTGGGTTGTTAGGTTGCATTGCTTGGGCCACACCCTCATTTTGGAGCTCTTCTATTGCCCGATTGACCCATACCGGTAGCTCCCTATCCCTACACAGCTTCAAACGGTCATGGTTCACCGTGGTGAGGGCTTTCTTCATTTTTACCTTATACAGGTAGGGCGAGATTCTTGCTAGGATGACCCCTGGCCCCCTCCACATAGGGTTTAGCTTTTTGCACTTCCCTGGCAGTGAAGCTGTGTCCAGCTTATAGACAACATCCCCTACCTTGTACTGACGAGCAACTACCCTAAGATCGTATGCTTGCTTAGCTCTAAGCTGGGAGGTCTTGAGGTTTGCCCTCGCAATTTCATGGGCAGACCTTAGAGCCTCTTCTAAGTCACCCACATACCCGGCCAGGTCTGGAGGTTGCCCCGTTTTTGGTGGCCTGAACATTAACTCAGCAGGGAGGTTTACCTCTCTGCCCAACATGAGGCGATTGGGGGTAAACCCGGTGGATCGATTCACTGATGCCCTAATTGCCCCCGCTAATTGGGGAATGTGTACGTCCCAAGTCTTCTGATTGGTACCCACAAAACACCTGATGGAGGCCAGGAGGGTTCGATTAAATCTCTCTACCTGGCCATTAGCAGAAGGGCGATATGGGGTGGTCCGAGCCTTGTGGATGTGGAGCAGTTCACAAACTGATTGGAAGAGTAAACTCTCGAAATTACGGCCTTGGTCTGTAAATATTTCATATGGATACCCAAACCTACAGAAAAAATCGTTAACAGCCGCCCTTGCCGTGACTTCAGCCGTCTGAGAGGGGAGGGGGATACACTCCACCCACTTGCTGAATTGATCTACAATCATGAGCAGGTGTTCATTTGCTCTGTCTGACTTTGGTAGGGGCCCTACAAAATCGAGGTGCACTCTCTCCATAGGAGCCCCAGCGTGAAACATTGTCATTGGACACCTTGCAGTCTTATTCGGTTTCTTGCTCTGGTTACATGCCGTACAACTTGCCACATAGCCCTCCAAGTCCCTTTTAAGCCCATGCCAGTAGTAAAACTGTTTTACTCTTTCTTGGGTTCTAGTCATGCCCTGGTGCCCAGCTGAGGGGATGTCATGGCATAATTCCATAATGTCCCTCCTCCATTCTCGGGGCACCAGCAACCTATTTCCCTCTCCGTCTTTTGCATGATACATTATCATTCCCCGTTCATCCCTACTGAACCTCTCCTTGATTGTCCAGTAAAATTTTGCCGGTTGGCTACTTCGAAACAGGTCCCCCTGAGCAGGTTGACAACTGTTATCGTCAAGCCACTCAGTGAGCCACTTAAATTCCGGGTCTTTGCTCTGTGCGTCACAAATTTGTTCAACAGAATATTTCCCTAAAACCACCCCAAGCCCATCTTGGACAACCCGGATGGAACATTCTGGGTCATCTGGGACTATCACCACATCTCTACCCACTGTGGCCACTGTCACTCGTGATATGCAAATACCCTCATCGGCTGGTTTTGGATCAGCAACCGGTATTTCATCTAAAAACCCAACCTCATCAGAATTTTGGCCAGTGACCAGTATTTCGTTTACAGACCGTTTCCCCACACCTGTTCCTTTGGATGCCAATGGGACCACGTCATCCACATCAGTCATAAATTTAGACCACTGTGCTTGAGCCCTTGCACAGTATGGACAACCCCCACAGGGCAGGGTTGCCAAGTTGACCTCGGTTTTAAAGTCCTGACATGGAGAGTCAACAGGCATTCTGGACAGGGCATCCGCGTTTATGTGTTTGGAGCCCGCCCTATGTCGCACCTCCATGTGATATTGGCTCAACTCCTCGAGCCACCTGGCCAGCTGCCCTTGGGGCTGCTTAAAGCGAAGCAGCCAGGTGAGGCTACTGTGGTCTGTGCGGACTACAAAGTTCCTTCCCAGCAAGTAGTGCCGGAACTGTCTGGTGAAGCGTACTACGGCCAGGAGCTCCTTCCGGGTGGTGCAATACCGCCGTTGCTCTGGAGTTAAAGTACAACTGGCATAGCAAACTACCCTTTCCTCCCCATTTTGTACTTGGGACAAGACTGCCCCGATTGCATAGTCTGAGGCATCTGTATCTAGGATAAATGGATCAGAGGTATTGGGCAGGGTCAGTAGGGGTGCAGAGGTGAGAGCCTCCCGCAGTTTATCAAATGCCTCCTGCTGTTTTTCCCCCCATGTGAACGACCTTTTGCCTGTAACATCTTGAAGGGGAACTGCGATTTTAGAATACCCCTCAATGAAAGCCCGGTGATAATTGGCGAACCCCAGAAAACGCTCTACCGTTTTAGTATTGTGAGGGGCTGGCCATTTCTTCACATCCTCTATATAGCCTGGGCCAATATTCATACCCTGCCTGCTTACTAGTCTGCCAAGGAATTCTACCTGTTCTTGAAACAGTTCACATTTCTTTGGCTTAAGCTTGAGGCCGTATTCCCTAAAGCGCTGTAAGACCGCCCTCAGGTTGGCCAAATGAGAAGCTATATCCTTTCCCAGAACCAAAATGTCGTCCAGAAAGGCCAACACTATATCCCAGGTTAACCCCCTTAGAACCAAGCTTATGACCCTGGCATAAGTAGCTGGGGCATTACAGAGCCCGAATGCCATCCTGGCAAACTCAAAAAGGCCGTATTTTGAAATAAATGCGGTTTTTGACCTATCCTCCTCCTTGATTTTCACTTGCCAATACGCTGAGTTAGCGTCCAGCTTAGAGTACCACCGATTCCCTGCAAGGGTATCCAGGCACTCTTCTACTAAAGCTAGAGGAAATACGTCTTTTACACAGGTAGAATTTAAAGCCCTATAATCAATGCACCACCTGACCCCCCCGTCCCTCTTTCTTACCAGTACCGGGGCAGAGCACCATTCAGAAACTGAAGGCTGAATGACCCCTGCCTCCAACATTTTCTTTAAGTGGGTCTCCTCCTCTTGAGCAAACCCAATAGGGGTTCTTCTCATTCGTTGCTTTATTGGGGGGTGTCCTGCAGTGTCAATTTGGTGTTCAATGGCCGAAAAATTCCCCAAATCAAACTCACTTGCTGCAAAGACATCCCCATACTCCCTTAACAGAGATGCCAGGGCTTCTTGCTCTTGGCTTCCAAGTAGTGTCTTGGAGCGATCAAAGAGATCTCTGAGGTGCTCGGGGACTCCCTGGTCAGATTCTGTTGGGCCAGTACCCCCCCCCCCCCCCCCCTGTACCTACTACACGTACCTTTGCCGGGACTTCTATTTTCTCAACTTCTACCGCCTGGGCAATTAATTCCCCCTGACGCACATGTACATGCTTATCTGAAGTATTTATCAGACATACTACTGGTTGGCTCCCCGCCTCATGTAAAGTGCGGGGAACCAAAAGACCAGAGGGGCTGCCTGCCTCGACAATATAACTGGGCATTTCACAGTTAACCTGGCAGCTGAGCTTCATCACTGAATTGGGCGGCACCGTAACTTTATCACGGATTGTCACGTTAGCTACCCTTGGTGCCTGCCCGACCTTACCCATAGTCATGGGTATGACCTCGTCTCCTACCCGCAGCTGTCCATCTGACATTTGCAAGTCGATGCAATGTGCTCTTAATAAGTCGAAACCCAACAGCATGTCATCCTCTATAGGGGCCACATACAGATTTGTTTGTATGAGTTTGGAACCCAGTTCCAAATTCACGGGCCCGACAACATACTCATTCATTTGCATCCCCTTTCCTGCTGTATTCATGATGACTTCCCTGAGGATGGGGGGCACAGACTTTAGGGACCTGTATACCTCCTCTGATATTAGGGTCACTTCTGCTGCAGTGTCCACCACAGCAAACAAACTCTGCCCCTGAACTTTAATGGGTACCCTAAATACTGTCCCGGAACGGAGCTGACAGACAGTGACAATTTCACAATCATTTTCCTCATCAACCAATGTGGTGTCTGCTTCCCCCTCTGAAGAGGAGGCCCCACTGTTATGGGCTTCCTCCTTATTTTCCAGGTCAGTATCAATGGTTCTTGCCGCCCTGGGAGGGCTATGGTCTTCAGTGGAGTCCCAGCTACCCTGGGGTTCTCCATAACTGGCCATAGCTACTGCTGCCAGGCTTGTATCTTCGCGTTCAAACCATAAGCTCCCTGGTATTTCTCCCCTCTCCTCATCCCCAGGGTCCCCCTGATCTTGGGTAAGCACTGACTGAACAATAAGGGGTCCAAATTTGATTTGTTCTCCAGAGTCTAGATGAACAACCTCCCTAAAGAACTTGACGGGCAAGACTCCTGCCTGGTTACCCGAGCATAATATAGCCCTACTGGGTGCCCAATAGAACTCGTAACCCTCGGCCTGAGCCCTTGGTACGTCTATCTTTATCTGTACTTCCCAATGAGGTTTGAAGGTAGGGGGTACCTCACTCAATAGATGAATGTGCTGCCTATTCATCCGTCTCAACCCTTCCTCTTCTATATCCCCCCAGGCAAGCATGGTTGTGTAGTGGTAGGCATGGGCAACAGTATTTTCCTCTACTGAGGGCATACCAAAAGATCCCACTTCAATGGAATGCCCCTGGTTTGCCTTTATTTTCCACCAACCATGATCTTGGTCCCTATCTAAAGTGAAACGTTTGTCCACGTCTACCTCAACCAGACGGGTGAGCTCCTTGAGAGTGTACCCTGACAATCCTGGGTGCCTCGACAGGAGCTCATCAACATAAACGAATCCCCCAGGGAGAACCTTGAGTCCCCATTTACTGGCACCATGCCGCAACACATATATCAGTGTTTTTGACAAGTGACGGTCAACTCCATGGTCTTGGATTACTTCCTCCTCTGAATCGGAGGAAGCATTCTCCTTATCCTCTAATGGGCACTCAGGGGCTGGGTTATTTACAGACTCTATGTCCTGGGTGCCCTCCCCTTCAGACTCTATTGATAACAACCCCTCTGCCTTTTGTATTTGTATGGGCATTACCTCATTCCCCTGACAAACTGATTTTGGACCCTGATATTCCAAGGTTACTTCCCCTACGTTTTGATCCCTAAACTGCACATCTGTTGACAGGCCAAACTCTATTTTTGGGGGCTTGCTCTGACCTGTGGAGCTGCCCCGTTGGAGTTTAACGAACTTGGTGCCATACGAGATTGGTCAGCAAAAGTTACCGTTTTCTCTTTTGACCGCAGATCTGGGCACTCATTTCGCATATGCCCAGGTTTATAGCAGTTATAGCATACACTTTCCCGCCCAGACCCTCGATATGGGGATGGGCTTCTTGATGGTGACCTTCCCCTAAATTTTGGGCAGTCCCGTTTGAAATGCCCTCTCTCCCCACAGTGGAAACATCCCCCGGCAGCTGGCCGTCCGCCCGGTGAGGGGCTTCTTGCCGGAGTGCGAGTGAGGAGTTTCCTAAATTGGTCCATCATGTCATCCAATTTCTCGTGCACTTGACCCAACTTATTATCAAATTTTGTACTGGTCTTTTCCAATTCACTTTTCCAAGTACTCACTGGGGCCCTCTCTGGGGCCATAGTGGCTCTTACCTGCGGTACCTGGTACTCTTGGAACACCTCTTGGTGGTCGTCATACCGGCCACCCATTACCTGCCTAACCTCACGCCTGGTTGACCTCCCATATATTGCCTGGGTATTGTGCTGGAATAGCCGTATTTTATCTACGGCCTCCTCTATGCTTTGGGGCTGAAGATTAGAAACTTGCACCCCCAACTCTTTATTTTCAATACCCTGACACAGCCGCATCACGGCCTGCTCATACATATAGTCATCAGGGAGGGTTCTAAAGGCTCTAGTGGCTAAGGACAACACCCGGTCAGCCCAGTCCTCCAGAGACTCCTCAGGGGCTTGCCGAGCATTGTTAAACTGAACCCGGGCGGTCTCGGGGAGTGCCTTGAAACCAAAGCGCTTGTGAAGCTTTTCCACAAGCTCCCTATAACTTACCTCCCTGTCCCTTTCCGTTATGAGGGCATAATATTCGCTGGCCTTCCCCTCAAGGCACCAGCAAAGTTGGTCTTTACATTCCTGGGGACCCCATTCACAAACCTCTGCGTATCTAGCAAATTTTGTGAAAAAGGCCTGACAGTTGCCCTTCCCGTCATACTTGATATTTTTTGGGGCATTGCTAACTTTAGAGACTGCACCTGAAGTTGCTCGTGCCCCACCTCTGCTGTCAGGTCCCCTTATGTTTTCCCTGGGCCTATCCTCATTGTGTGGCATTAGGTAAGCATGTCGCTCGTAGCTCCCCCCAGTGGTGACCCCTTGTGGGGGCACCGGTGTATACCCTTGGTTGTACTTAGTTTGGGATTGTCTATCCCCATAGGCACGGGCAGGGGTCCGCCTTGGGTCCTCACCCCTGTTGTTTGGTCTTTCTTCATACGTCGGGGCAGGTCCTTGCCTGGAGTCCTCGCCCCTATTGTCTTGCCACTTGCCATACCTACTGCGGGGTGTTTCATACTGTCCCCCACCAGTGTGAGCTGGTTGGGTACAGGGTGCTGACCCTTGACCTGCATAGTTGCTTGTGTGACCCATGGGGTATGAAGGTGCGCCCCTTTTAGTTGGAACGGTTTTGTCCCATGCACTGGCTTCCCCTGGCCAGTGCTGTTTGGCATTGATACTACTCCCTTGATGTTGGGGGTTACTTTGGTTTGGGTCACCCATCATGGGTTGACTCCACTCATTTTTTGTAATTTGTTCCCTGTATCCCGCATCCCAATTTCCTGGGGTCTTAGGTCTAGCTCCAGCATCCCCGGAATATGGGCTACACTCAAGAAAGGCAGAGTCCATCTGACTAGGACCATTCCAGGGTCCAGGACTTTGCCCCTGATGCCATGCCTCTTGCTTAAATTCTGATTGGGCATGTACCCGTGCTGGGGTGCCTTGTGAGGCAACGTGTCCCCCACCTATTAATGTGTTAACCCTGCTTAGCATTTCATTGTGCCTGCCTTGGGCTTCATGTGGTGGTCCATTATTTTGGCCACCCCCATTTTGATTGAAGTCTAGCCTAGACAGGAGGGCCATTGTCACTCGAAGATGGGATATTGTGGCTAGATCTGACTCAGTCACAAAACCCTTACCCTCCCTTATGTCCATAATTTGCTCCACAGTTTTTATTCCTATACCTGGGAGCTGAAGTAACTCTTGAAAGCTACAAGTGTTTATGTTTATGATGGACATTGTAACTGTAAACAATCAACACTGTTTTTGTACCAAGTTTATTTATTTATCAATAAACAACAACAACCAACTCTTTTAATAATACAGATGTTTTTATTTTATTTTATTTTTATTAAATAACAAAACTTCCGCTTTATAGGGTAACCCGTCCTTCTGGTCTGCGGTTATTAGCGGAAGCAAACAGAACAGAACAATAACACTACTGGTAACCCGTCCTTCCGGTCTGCAGTTATCAGAGGTAAACAGAACAATTAACAACACGACTGGTTCCCCGTTCCTCCCAGGTCACGTGATCCAAGTCGTCTTGAAAATACGAAAAAACAACGAATACTCAATGCCACACAATAAACAGGGGTTCTACCGCGCTGCAAAACCCCTGTAATGTTATGTAATATTCTCTACCAGAGTATTACACAACAAAAAACGATCGGTAAAGGTTTCCCCCGAATCCTTTTCCGCGGGAAACACTGTTGAAGCGAACGTCGCCTCAAATCACAATATAAGCAATTACTTGCAATGCACCACGCAAATAAGTGCTCGCAGCGCCAATGTTGTGATCCCGAGTAAATGTGAAACTTACCCAAGAAGCTTGATTGTCTCTGTCTGTGTCTCTGCAAGGCAGATTGTCTCTTTGGATTTTATGGTAGTCTTGTCAATTATATTTCCGGAAAGAGAGAGAGAGAGGCATCATGGGATCGTGCACTTCCGGCAGGGTCTGGCTTAATACCAACGAATACTACAATAACATACCATACCTCATAACCATAATCATGTATGAAATCGAGAGTAGACTTCATGACTTATAGAAGCTAGTAATGTTAAAGAAAGTAAAGTTGTGGCATACGTACCACTTCCACATCCATACTGAGAAAGTGCCTGTTTGGCAGCAGCAATTGTTTGGCTTATGACAGAAGTTCCAGGATCCAATTTGCAGTCAGTGGCAACTTTGTTCAAACAATCCAGATAGGTATTTGCTGCACTGTGTTTTAAATAAAATCATACAATAAAAAACGTAAGCACTTCATATATTATCAATGTATACACGTGTATACGTTTTAACAATTAAAAAGTAATATGGATATATAATTGAGATTATTATTATTTCCCGTTGAATTTTCTGTTATCAATTATTATTAGTTCATTAGACTGAAAGAGGACCATATATATTATTACTCATTTTCATTTCGTCGTATGCTCAACATCGGTACATCTCTATTATGTTTAATTTAGGATCATATCGTACACCGAAATACATACAGTATTTAAAATTCTTATGTTGTTGAAAGTTTTATAGAAGAATCCATTTATTTGCGCCAGGCAATATTTAGTATTGATACATTAACAGGGTCACTAAACTATTTCACATCATTAATTTATTCTATATAGAAAAAATTTAAAAATGAAGAAAACGCAAAACAAAAAAAATGCATAAAAATAGTCCGACCTGCATATTTTCTTCTTATCTGCTCCGGCACCTGCTACCGTGCCGCTGTAGGTTGTTGTGCATGCAGTAATTTTTGAAGCGGCGCAATCCTGGGCTTCAGCTCCTTAATGATGAAAAATAAGTGCATGTGTAAGTATTTATGCTGAGTATACATAAATGTGTTTGAAGGCTGGTCGGTTGCCTAATTTTTTTCATTCATTTTATATTTGAAGTATTGTAGATAGTTGTCTCGTTGACAGTTTAATCACATCGCCCTATGTTTATGTTAAAGTCCTTACAACATTGACGTGATTTATCATGTCTCAGATGTAAAGAGTTATACATGCTCCAGGCTCTATATCTTTAACCTCCTATATAGGAGAACCACACCAGTGTCTTCATAGGCACCAATATGTCTAACATGTGCAGTAATATCCTCCACCTGCGTGCTTTATATATACGTGTAGTGCAGTCCAATACCATTGAATTTTGTTTAATATATAGTTTATTAACACATTGTTAATAACTGATCAAGTTATAACTGATCAACTAATGGAAGGTATTTTCGGCAATACCTTCATTTAGAAAAAAACAATCAACAGAAACAAGCATCCAATGTGCAACACAATTCATCGGTAAAATTGAAATTATCATGCTTCAAGTGTATGTTTAATAAGAATGAAAAAGAAATCGAATATAAATATTTATTTGATTTCATTGTCCTTTAATGTATATATTCAATTGTCTATATTAAATATTTTCATTAAAAATTAGGTCTTGTGCTAACTATTTATAATGATTAAGCAGCTGATTGAGGGAACTTGTTACTTGATTCGTCATTCGGTTTTATTTTTTGTTGAGAAAATTCTTTCAATAATAGATACGCATCTGAATTTGATTTTGAATTGGATTATTATAGTTTTAAAAGCTATCAATTATTCTCACCAAAATATGTAAAGTAAAGGGAGATAGATCAAAATTAAAAATAAAAATTATCACAAACATTATTTGTTTTAAAAATTAGCATATTTGCAAGAAAAATAATTTTGTAAGCCAATATTTATACACAAAATAAGAATGTTATTATGGAAACAAGTGTTAGGCATTAGCAAATTTAAAACAAAACATCAATACTTTTTTTTTAAATGTTCCTGGTCTTTCAACAACATTAATTGCTAAAGTTCGAAAAAGTACAATGCTTTTCGAGTAGCTAACGAAAAAGATATTTAAGGTAGATTCAATAGTATACCGCCATCTTGGATTGTACTATCGCAGTACACAATCAGTCTATTTCTTTGCACAAATTGGCAAATTTGTAGACCAATGTGCAATTGTATTGGATACAATTATAGAAAGAAATAGTTATCAAAAGTACCAGGATTATAAACTTGTTGATTTATTGCATTATCCAAAAAATTTAACAAATACTAATTATTTGTTTTTTAGAATATTTTTTTATCAACCAAGCCATTATAGGAGGCTGTCTCTTGTAGTAAAAGAAATATACTGACCTGAATTATTTTTTAAAAGATTATTTGTAGCAAGAAAAGAAACAAGTTCGGTTATACCATGTTTTTGTTTAATTATCTTAAAATATATTATAAAACCTATCTTCTCGCAATTTTTTTCAAAATTCTATCCCATAGATTTCTTTTTATACACAACATGGTTTTTTTTTCATGATCATTTTAAGCGAATTGTGGCAATTTTCAATGACTCATAACTTAATAAATACCACGGTGATCTATCTATTTTATTATATTTTAGAAAAGAGTTAGTAAAATCTTCATTTTTGGCAAAGTATAACAACATTCTATCTCAGGAAACATATATCAATGATCTACCTTATAAAGAGCAAAGAAGATCACACATTAATATATTAGAAGGTTCACTTATGGCAAAAAATGGCCTTAAATATCAACTTTATCATCAAACAATAATAAAGTCTCAATTTGGTTCGTAAATGGGTCTATTACAAAAAACTTAATGCCAAATAAAATCCGTAAGTAGATATAGGAAGATGTCGTGTGAGTGACAATGAGACAACTCTCCATCCAAATAACAACAATTTAAAAAAAATAAACCATTATAGGTCAATGTATGGCCTTCAACACGGAGCCTTGGCTCACACCGAACTACAAGCTATAAAAGGCCCCAAAATTACTAGTGTAAAACCATTCAAACGGGAAAACCAACGGTCTAATCGATATAAAAAAAAACGAGAAATGAGAAACGTATAAATTAGATATACAAACGATAACTACTGTACATGATTCCAGACTTAGGGCAGGTGCAAATATTTGAAGAGGGATTAAACGTTTTAATGGATCCAAACCTTCTCCCTTTTTCTGAAACAATGGCATAACATCACAACATAGAAAACTACACGATAAAATATCAATTGGCAGGCTTATCTCAATCAAAAAACGTAAATTAATACACTATGAACGAATAAATTTGATCGGCGATATCTGAATGCAAATGCACAGTTAATTAATATTAAGGACAAACTTTCAAGGCCAAAAAGCAAACAAAAAAGTCCAAACAAAGCCATGGCGAAATATTAAACCCTTCGAAAATATTCACTTTAGAAAAAAAACGGTTTTCATAATACAGGTAAATCTTGAAGTTTATACAAATGTAGGAAGAAGAAGTAAATTTTGAGATATTCCAAATAATCAAAGCTGTTATATAGATCCATATAAATATAAAATAACAAAAAAACATTTTAAACAGTATCAACAGGTCGAATTAACAAGAAAATGCGATTTGAGAGTACTCGCAGTTACTGACAGCTAGTTAAAAGCCAAAATCAATTAATTTAAAAAAATCATGCATCAGAGACTAAAATCAATTAAAACACATCCCAGGGATTTAGTATTTTAACGTCATGAACAGTCAGAGAAGACATGAATTGTGCAAGGTTCATGAAAGTACAAAATATTCTCCAAAGTAAGCCCATATTTGACAGAAAAGATTTAGAAACACCTTGGCCGCCTCCTACGAACCAAAATATTTTGAAATGAAAACATTCCAATTTTGATATAGAATTCATCAATACAAAAACTGTTTGGATCATTGATGACGGTCAAGGTTAATTACGCCAAAATCTATCACAATTATCGAAATAAATTACCAAAATTTACTTCAAAATACAAATAATGCTTATTAGAGTGTCATACTTTAGAAATAATTACGAAATGGTCCATATACATATATTTTTGTCTCAATAGTATTATAACTAGTATTCTCTTGTTAAGTTTGTAATTTCTTGGCTCGATTTAAAAAAATATAAAAAAATTAAGGGCCAATTTTAATCCTTTTTGAATCTTCTCAAAATTTAACTGAAGGACAAACACTCACTGACAGTTGTTTTCGCTTATTTAATTTTGCCATTTGACCTATCGACCAATGAAAGGGATTATATTAAAGAACACCTTCACTTAGGAGAATACACGAAGATAAACATGTATGGTGCTTATCTAATGTGAAAATAATTTATCGAGCATAGTGGAGTAAATTAATCGGTAATCGGTCGTAGTAAAGTAAATTGTTCATCTACATTGTATCGGTTCTAATGAAATATATCGATCACCTCAAATTATCATAAAGTTACTATATATAAGTATTTATTTATTTTCCTTATCTCACAATTTAAATTTTTTGTACATGTTTGAACACAGTCAGGAAAATGATAATTGATGACCATTCGTTTGATTTGTTTGAGCTTTGGACTTAGCCAATTGATAAGGAATTTACCGTTTTTAAATATCTATGAAGTTCTGGATTTTTGTTATCTTATTTTTAGCTATGACATGCATTTTAAGTTTCGGAAACAGCATAATGAAAATATTAGAAGAAAAAAGGTATCATAAAAATATTTCCGTACAGTTTACATGTGTTTCCATCAAATAAAAAGTTTAAGGAAAATATCTTACCTTGCATGACTGTCTTAATAGATACTAGACATGCAATCACAGTTATGAAAGACAGTTTGGCCATTTGTATAATTTTCTGTTATCTATAAAATAAAATGCATTGTACAAGTATCAACATGAGTTTATCAAAATTAATTAAATCAACGATAACAAGCATTCACATTTCAATTAAAAGAAAACAAATGCAAATTAATTTGAAATAAAAAAAATTAAAACCAGATGAAACAAAAAACAAAGACAGTAAACATGTTAATCGCTTCTGGTTACAAACATCAAACTTTAAAAAAATAATCATCCAATTTAAAATAATAGAATAATCCCGTTCATTAATATCATTGTGCTAAAAAGCTGAATTAAGAAAAAAAAGTATTTCGATGATTTAGTTTCAAATATATCGTTAAACAAATTACCTGTTTGAGATAAATAATTTATTATACTGATGCTATCGGTACACTGCAGCTTTGTGGGAGTTGCAATAGGTCCAACTCCTTTTATACGTATCTTGTTCTTTATTTCGCAAGAAACCTTTGTACGAAGAAGTCTTCCCTTACATTTTTTTGACAGAAATCGGTTTTTGATCTTTTATCGTTAACTCCTTAATGTCATGCCTATAAATCAATATTAAAAATATGTAACATGAACGGGATGATGTCTGGGTTTTCTCTCGGGTTTTTCTTAAATTTAGAAAAAGAAAGTTAATTATAAATCATTCAAGCTATATAATAAAAAAAAATGAAAAAAAGACGCGATCAGGAAGATATTGGCGAGTAAAACGATTGCAATTTTCTTTCATATATATTATTTATACCGTATTTAATAATGAAAAAAAATCCTGTAGATTTACGAACCACATAAATCTCTCCCTTTACATACCCCATAACCAGCGTTTGCTTCAAACAAATATATTTGATCAGTGTTCCAGATTTCCATTAACATATTGTTCAGCTGATTTATGTCCCCTTGCCGGGCTAGTGTTAGAAATTTGCATTGGTTTACAACATTTATTAGTAACTTTTGCATCAGCACAAAATAGTATGCAGCGTCAAACATCAAATCGGACTTACTAACAATGCAAACATAAGAAAAGTTAATTTGTGCTCGTGAACATATACAGCAACTTTAAGAACATATTGAAAATTGGAAATTTCTGACATATGGAATCAGTGTTCCTTATATATAAGAAGGTTTTGTTTGTTTGGATACATTGAACAATATCAAAAAAGCAAAACAGAAAATACTAATTCCATATCATAAAACTATATAAACATAATATCAGATGTTAAAAAAAACGTTACTATACCCAGTAAAAGAGAAGTTGAAATATCTGTATGCAATTGATATATAAAACATTATTGCTACGAAAAACAAAATATGTAAATATCATTTTCACAGAGGATAGAATATTTTTTTATTAATTACTAAGTTAAAGTTTGCATTTTACTGCTTTAATTGAAACTGCAGGCTTAAATATGCATGGTTAGAAAGTTTCATATATTACAATTATATTTGTGTATATTATGATGTAAACTGGAATTTATAATTCATAAAAAAATAAATAATAACATTGCATATGATGTACCGATGGCTAATATCAGGATTAACTGTTATTTGAATTATGTTGCTTTTGTTAAATTCTAAAACTGCCAATTAGTATTTTGAGGGGGCTAAATACAACTTGCCTTCATGCATTTAAGTCAATGCGTACATTAGTATATTTGTATAACCAGAAGGTCATGTTTTAAACTGAATACTTTACAAAAAATATCTTAACGCAGTTCATATCTTTAATTGATTTGCAACATTTACACAACAGTATGTCCGCGATTCTAAAGTTCTCGTGGTGTCAAATTCCACACGAAAAGTTTACTTGGTATTTGAAATATGTTTTTTTTTCCCGAAAACTTCCGCCTAGCAACAACATCATTGCTAACTATAGCATTTCATTGGTTTTCATAAATATACAGATGCACAGCCGCACCGGATCATAATATGAAACGTTATATCCGAAGTCGAGTGCTATAGGTGCTTGTTTCTGTACGGAGTTGAAATATTGCAAGGGTAAAGTTTGTTTCCTCACAAGAGAGATTTTTGTCCCGATAAATCGGTCATGATTTTCTTTTTCTGCACAGGAAATGAGTAGTCTGTGTGTGGTAGTTGTAGGAAAAAGGAGGTTAAAATACGCTGTTGGTTACAGTTGTGCAGCTAGGTTTAAGAACAACCCCTTTCCGTTTATTGAAATTGTGTGCAGTTTAGACCTATAGAGTTGTCTCATAGGCACTCATACCACATCTTCATATATCTATATATTTATTTCATGGGAAAGTCATCTATATACTTATCAATTATCACACATATCTGACATCTTATTTGGTCTTAAAAAGTAGAATCACAAAAATACTGAACTTAAAGGAATATCAATTCGGAAAGTCCATAATCACATGGCAAAATCAAATAACAAATGCATCAAAGACGAATGGACAAGAACTGTCATATTCCTGACTTGTTACAGGCATTTTCAAATGTAGAAAATGATGGATTAAACCTGGTTCTATAGCGCTAACCCTCTCATTTTAATGACAGTCTCATCAAATTCCGTTATATTTACATTGATGCGTTAAATAAACAGACACAATAAATAAAATAGTCAAAATATGGATACATCAGTCATCATCGTATAACAATTTTAAAAGGGAAAATTTAACAGAACACAAAAACATCTACTATCACTTAAAGGATTGTTTAACTTATGTCAATAAATGTTTAGGAGATATATATGTTAATCACGTGGGATGATTGCAGTCCTGGAAACGTAAGTCAAATATATATTGACAAATGATTCACTTCGATATGATAATTACCTGTTTTGGCTGATATAATATAGCGTGCAAGTATTTTGCATTGAAGGTAAATCCGGAAAAGGACGCATGAGATTTATAATTAGTTGTTTTAACTTTTTAAACACAAAACAAAATTTCATCACATGAAAACCTGAACAAGGAAATAAAAGCGATTAAATATTTGGACAGCATAAATTAAAACTTATAAGGGTTCGTTTTGATCAAACTCTTATTTTTAAAAGAAAATGCAGAAATTCTATTTGTTATTTGTTATTTTGAAGGCCTCGATTGAGAAAAGTTTTTTTTTTAAGAATTTTAAGATAATTAAGATAAAAAAACTAAATATTGAAAATAATAGATTTAAATTTTCAATAACTGATCATGTAATTTTATTTCCCAGAGTATGTTCGGAAAATAGTTAAAAAAAAATCAAAAGTGCGATATAAACACCGTTTTAGAACTTTCCGGGTTTTTATAAAACATTTACATGATTTATGTAAGAATTAGATTTTCTATCAGTTAACGGTAAATTTCGTGACCGAGTTGTCTAGGAAGTCGAACTACAACTGTATCACTAACTTTTCAACACTCAGGTCGTTAGGTCGAATCCAGCACCTGTGAGTTTTACAATTATTTTACCGTAAACTCGAGATTATGATCTCCCATTCTTAAAAACTCTCCCCGTCTTCTTTTTTCGAATAGAACCTATCGAATAAATTTATCACCGGATGTGTACTAACATGAACGACACGATGTGTTACCATTCCGATGCACATGTTATTGATACAGAATTTGTCGATTTTTCTTGCCCATTTTTAATGTTTTTTTGTGTAGTTTTTAGTGGTGGCAACGAGTACTCAGTTTTAGTACTCGGATACTCGTTTGCCTGCTTTCCATCTTAAGATATTTCTCTTCAAACTTCTACTTACTTTAGTAACGTTGAAATATCCCCTTCAAAATACTAAATTAAATCAATTAACAACATTAATATGTATATCCTGAAGATACTATTTATTATAGTAGTACCAGCAACTCAACCAGCAACATCCTTTCATATGCCCTACTTGTAACAAAAAATGAAGATCAAACAGTCTTTCGGCTGAATTTGGTGACCAGATCAGATTTCAAAACAAAACAAAAAATTAAAGTGACCCGCGGTGAACCCTATGCAACTGTTTCGAGATATTTTTAACGGTTTTTGTACATGGGTCAACACTTTCAGGCATTGACAATTAACTCATCACAAGCCGTACAAACTAACTTTTGTTTGTTAATCGGGACTTCTAAGTAAACGGGATTGGAATCAGTTGTACATTTGAATTTATTTAATTACTCTGTACATGAAACTTGTTTATTATTGTTTGGTTTACAATTTACAGATAGGCAAAAGTACGAGATCGACATTCAAAACCAAAAGTTGTAAATAAACTGCCAACGTCATGGCAAAAATAAAATGAAAATCAGACAAACGATAGTGCAAAAAAAACGAATAACACAGAAAGGTGAAACTTAGCAACACGAAAAAACACAAGTAGTTTGAAGTCCAATATTGGTGTTGATAAATTTATGGACAAGGCCTATTATTGCCAAGTCTGGAGCGGTATGCAAAACAAAATCACGTTGACCGACTTCTGAGGCCTGCTACTAATGATACCGACAACAATGTTAGTGATATATACTATTGTGTAGATAAATTAATTACAATTTAAGGCATACTAAGTTAAAGTAGGTTTGACAACCGAGAAATCGAAAAATAACGGAAATTCGGGACTGGGTGACATTTTTCAAACCAATAGGTTAAGTACCTTGTGTTATATCAAATGTTTTTTTCTGAGACAAGTGCCCGTGAAACTCCATTATCCGAGTATTAGTATAGATATTTGTTTAGGGACCAAGTGAAGGACGCCTCCGGTTGCGAGAGTGTTTTACTCATTTCCATTCTCAATATCATCTGTCGGATTCAATATGCAAATATTTATTATTTTATTGGAATTTGGCTCATGAACACGTACACAAACGATAATTGTTATTATAATTGGTTGTTTTAAGAAACAGCGGTCGATAATTCATTGTTTAAATGACACAAAAAATAAACTTTTCAATATACGTTAAAGATTCATACGAGTTCTCGCGAGTACTCGAGTATCATGACCGAATATTAAATTTCAGATCTTTTGACATCCCTATTTTTTTTTCCTGTTGATTGTCTTATTGTCTTTGTTTTCGCCATTGTGTTTTCAAAATATTTACTCCATTTCGGAGACTTTCGCCTGTCTTCTACAGGTAAAGCCAAATGTCTGAAAGTTCTTTGAATGTATAAAAGAATTGATTAATAGTTATCAAAGGTACCAGAATTATAATTTAGTATGCCAGACGCGCGTTTTGTCTACATAAGACTCATCAGTGACGCTCATATCGAAATATTTATAAAGCCAAACAAGTACAAAGTTGAAGAGCATTGAGGATCATAGTTTGAATAATCAGTGAAGATGAAATAAATGACATACAACACGCGTTTACTGACACGAGAATAACGAACGACTTGTGAAATATACACACCTAAATAAGGAGCCAAATGAATATCACCAACTATAATAGAGCCAGAAAAATCGTTTTTACTTTTAGTTTCGTACTTTCTGAAGTGTAGTTTACAATGTGAGGCTAAAATATCTTAAAATATTTAGAAAAGGAATATATATTTTGTATATGATTTAAAGTAAAACAAACTCCCTTGGGTTTATTCCCACAGTCTGGATTTTCTACATCAAGAGTTCGGTAAGTTTTATCAAATATATCAATTAAAAGCAGAATATACTGGGATTCATAACAATTCATAAATATTCTGATATTAAGGAGCGTGATTGCTGCCCATAAGAATGCAAATACTAAGTAACCTTTCGACAAAGTTTACTGACAAAACTCAAATTGACATCTATGACTTATTTAACAACAACAAAAGTGACAAAAACGTTACAATCCATTTATTGTAGATAATGTTGAAAATCAATGATATTCGTAATTGTCCAAACAAGATTGTGTTCTTATATTTGTTGGAATGTTGTTTATAAATATTTTTTCATGTGGATTTGTTGGTCTAAAACAGCTTATAAAATGTAAGTCCTGACATCATTGTAACCAAGTTGAAAACAAGACTCCCGGCACCATTTCCTGCAAAGATAAATGTTTTAGTTATCAATAATAAGTTATAAATCTTGAAACATTCGACACGTTATTAAAACATATTCGTTGGCTGGTTAACAAGCATCATAAAAAGACAGAAGAAGAATATAAGGCATAAGAAGATCTACAAATGGAACACATATAATATCCTTATATAGATCTCAGATATAAATTATGTATGGATAATTATAAATAGAATTCATCATATTTTAACACAGGAGAACTTGAATTATATTTATTGTATGCAAGAAAAAAAAAACACTCAGACTATTACATATCTTTAGATTGTTGTGAATAACAATTTCATTGGCCTTCATAACATACCATACCTCATAACCATAATCATGTATGAAATCGAGAGTAGACGTCATGACTTATAGAAGCTAGTAATGTTAAAAAAAAAGTAAAGTTGTGGTAAACATACCACTTTCACAGCCATACTGGGAAAGTGCCTGTTTGGCAGCAGCAATTGTTTGGCTTATGACAGAAGTGGCAGGGTCCAATTTGCAGTCAGTGACAACTTTATTCAAACAATCCAGATAGGTATTTGCTGCACTGTGTTTTAAATAAAATCATACAATAAAAAACGTAAGCACTTTATATATTATCAATGTATACACGTGTATACGTTTTAACAATTAAAAAATAATATGGATATTTCATTGAGATTATTCTTATTTCCCGTTGAATTTTCTGTTATCAATTATTATTAGTTCATTAGGCTGAAAGAGGACCATATATATTATTACTCATTTTCATTTCGTCGTATGCTCAACATCGGTACATCTGTATTATGTTTTATTTAGGATCATATCGTACACCGAAACACATCCAGTATTTAAAATTCTTATGTTGTTAAACGTTTTATAGAGGAATCCATTTATTTGCGCCAGACAATATTTAGTATTGATACATTAACAGGGTCATTAAACTATTTCACATCAATATAGAAAAAGTTTAAAACTCAAAACAAAAATAATGCATAAAAATAGTCCGACCTGCATATTTTCTTCTTATCTGCTCCGGCACCTGCTACCGCACCGCTGTAGGTTGTTGTGCATGCAGTAATTTTTGAAGCGGCACAATCCTGGGCCTCAGCTCCTTAATGATGAAAAATAAGTGCATGTGTAGGTATATATGCTGAGTATACATACATGTGTTTGAAGGCTGATCGGTTATTATAGTTTTCAAAGCTATCAATTATTCTCACCGAAATATGTTAAGTAAAGGGAGATAGATCAAAATTAAAATAAAAATTATCACAAACATTATTTGTTTTAAAAATTAGCATTTTTGCAAGAAAAATAATTTTGTAAGCCAATATTTATACACAAAATAAAAATGTTATTATGGAAACAAGTGTTAGGCATTAGCAAATTTAAAACAAAACATCAATACTTTTTTTTAAAATGTTCCTGGTCTTTCAACAACATTAATTGCTAAAGTTTGAAAAAATACAATGCTTTTCGAGTAGCTAACGAAAAAGATATTTAAGGTAGATTCAATAGTATACCGCCATCTTGGATTGTACTATCGCAGTACACAATCAGTCTATTTCTTTGCACAAATTGGCAAATTTGTAGACCAATGTGCAATTGTATTGGATACAATTATAGAAAGAAATAGTTATCAAAAGTACCAGGATTATAAACTTGTTGATTTATTGCATTATCCAAAAAATTTAACAAATACTAATTATTTGTTTTTTAGAATATTTTTTTTATCAACCAAGCCATTATAGGAGGCTGTCTCTTGTAGTAAAAGAAATATACTGACCTGAATTATTTTTAAGATTATTTGTAGCAAGAAAAGAAAAAAGTTACCATGTTTTTGTTTAATTATCTTAAAATATATTATAAAACCTATCTTCTCGCAATTTTTTTCAAAATTCTATCCCATAGATTTCTTTTTATGCACAACATGGTTTTTTTTCATGATCATTTTAAGCGAATTGTGGCAATTTTCAATGACTCATAACTTAATAAATAGCACGGTGATCTATCTATTTTATTATATTTTAGAAAAGAGTTAGTAAAATCTTCATTTTTGGCAAAGTATAACAACATTCTATCTCAGGAAACATATATCAATGATCTACCTTATAAAGAGCAAAGAAGATCACACATTAATATATTAGAAGGTTCACTTATGGCAAAAAATGGCCTAAAATATCAACTTTATCATCAAACAATAATAAAGTCTCAATTTGGTTCGTAAATGGGTCTATTACAAAAAACTTAATGCCAAATAAAATCCGTAAGTAGATATAGGAAGATGTCCTGTGAGTGACGATGAGACAACTCTCCATCCAAATAACAATTTAAAAAAAAGTAAACCATTATAGGTCAATGTACGGCCTTCAACACGGAGCCTGTGCTCACACCGAACAACAAGCTATAAAGGGCCCCAAAATTACTAGTGTAAAACCATTCAAACGGGAAAACCAACGGTCTAATCGATATAAAAAAAAACCGAGAAACGAGAAACGTATAAAAGAGGGACGAAAGATACCAAAGGGACAGTCAAACTCGTAAATCCAAAACAAACTGACAACGCCATGGCTAAAAATGAAAAAGACAAACAGTAAAACAATAGTACACATGACACAACATAGAAAACTAAAGAATAAACAACACGAACCCCACCAAAAACTAGGGGTGATCTCAGGTGCTCCGGAAGGGTAAGCAGATCCTGCTCCACATGCGGCACCCGTCGTGTTGCTTATGTGATTACAAATCCGGTAAATAGTCTAATTCGGTAGGTCAAATTCATGAAAGGGAAGGGGATTGTAGTTACGACGTAAGGTACATATCCGATATCATTTGTGAAACGGTTATTCCATAACGGTCAACCAACTCGTGATGGCGTCCGTAAAATTTACGAAGGGATGATTTCAACTTCACCATTTGGAACTCTTGGTTTAATAGCTTCCTTGTGAGCAGTAACCCTCTATCAAGAAAATCATGATAGGAAATGCAAGCACGGGAATATCGTATCAATTGGGAGATATATACCCCGTATGCAGGTGCTGCTGGAATGTTGCTACTTAGAAATGGAAAGTTTACAATTGGAAAGCTGAAATCATCTCTTTTGTCGTAAAGTTTTGTCTTCAACCGACCCTTATTGTCAATTTCTAGATGTAAGTCAAGATATGAAGCCGACTTAACTGTATCTGTAGTATCCTTTATCTCCAATTCGATGGGATAGATGCGATCCACATAGTCACCAAATTTTGAATTGTTTAGTGAAAGAACGTCATCTATATAGCGGAAAGTAGAGTTAAAGGATATTGCTAACTTCTTATCTTTCTTCCTAAGAAGTTCCTGCATGAAGTCAGCCTCATAATAATAAAGAAACAAGTCAGCAAGTAGAGGGGCACAGTTTGTTCCCATTGGGATGCCGACAGTCTGTTGAAAAACACGTCCTCCGAACGTAACAAATATGTTGTCAATCAAGAAATCAAGCATCTTGATAATATCGATTTCAGAGAAGTTTTTGTTTGAATCAGAATGATTCTTTACAAAGTATGATTTATCCCTCCCTAAGACAAGATACTTGTATCTACGTTGGCCATTCTTTTTTATGAAGCAAAGTAATACCAACTCTTTTAATTTGTCTTTTAGTTTGGAATGTGGAATACTTGTGTAAAGAGTAGAAAAGTCAAATGTTTTTATACTGTTACAAGATGAAAGAGAGTTAGATTGTATGTACTCTAAAAGATCTTTGGAATTTTTAAGTATCCACATCTGAATCACGCCACCTCTAGAATAGACAGTTTCACAATAACTTTGAAGCCCGTCTTTGATTGCTGATAAAATGGATGTTAATAATTTAGAAAGGGGTTTCGTGGAGCACTTGGAAGACCCAGCAATAAAATTAGATAAACAAACGACAACTACTGTACATGATTCCTGACTTAGGGCAGGTGCAAATATTTGAAGAGGGATTAAACGTTTTAATGGATCCAAACCTTCTCCCTTTTTCTGAAACAATAGCATAACATCACAACATAGAAAATTACACGATAAAATATCAATTGGCAGGCTTATCTCAATCAAAAAACGTAAATTAATACACTATGAACGAATAAATTTGATCGGCGATATCTGAATGGAAATGCACAGTTAATTAAATATTAAGGACAAACTTTCAAGGCCAAAAAGCAAACAAAAAAGTCCAAACAAAGCCTTGGCGAAATATTTAACCCTTCGAAAATATTCACTTTAGAAAAAAAAACGGTTTTCATAATACAGGTAAATCTTGAAGTTTATACAAATGTAGGAAGAAGAAGTAAATTTTGAGATATTCCAAATAATCAAAGCTGGGTTATAGATCCATATAAATATAAAATAACAAAAAAGCATTTTAAACAGTATCAACAGGTCGAATTAACAAGAAAATACGATTTGAGAGTACTCGCAGTTACTGACAGCTAGGTAAAAGCCAAAATCAATTAATTTAAAAATATCATGCATCAGAGACTAAAATCAATTAAACCACATCCCAGGGATTTAGTATTTTAACGTCATGAACAGTCAGAGAAGACATGAATTGTGCAAGGTTCATAAAAGTACAAAATATTCTCCAAAGTAAGCCCATATTTGACAGAAAAGATTTAAAAACACCTTGGCCGCCTCCTACGAACCAAAATATTTTGAAATGAAAACATTCCAATTTTGATATAGAATTCATCAATACAAAAACTGTTTGGATCATTGATGACGGTCAAGGTTAATTACGCCAAAATCTATCACAATTATCGAAATAAATTACCAAAATTTACTTCAAAATACAAATAATGCTTATTAGAGTGTCATACTTTAGAAATAATTACGAAATGGTCCATATACATATATTTTTGTCTCAATAGTATTATAACTAGTATTCTCTTGTTAAGTTTGTAATTTCTTGGCTCGATTTAAAAAAATATAAAAAAATTAAGGGCCAATTTTAATCCTTTTTGAATCTTCTCAAAATTTAACTGAAGGACAAACACTCACTGACAGTTGTTTTCGCTTATTTAATTTTGCCATTTGACCTACCGACCAATGAAAGGGATTATATTAAAGAACACCTTCACTTAGGAGACTACACGAAGATAAACACGTATGGTGCTTATCTAATGTGAAAATAATTTATCGAGCAAAGTGGAGTAAATTAATCGGTAATCGGTCGTAGTAAAGAAAATTGTTCATCTACATTGTATCGGTTCTAATGAAATATATCGATCACCTCAAATTATCATAAAGTTACTATATATAAGTATTTATTTATTTTCCTTATCTCACAATTTAAATTTTTTGTACATGTTTGAACACAGTCAGGAAAATGATAATTGATGACCATTCGTTTGATTTGTTTGAGCTTTGGACTTAGCCAATTGATAAGGAACTTACCGTTTTTAAATATCTATGAAGTTCTGGATTTTTGTTATCTTATTTTTAGCTATGACATGCATTTTTAATTTCGGAAACAGCATAATGAAAATATTAGAAGGAAAAAGGTACCATAAAAATATTTCCGTACAGTTTACATGTGTTTCCATCAAATAAAAAGTTTAAGGAAAATATCTTACCTTGCATGACTGTATTAATAGATACTAGACATGCAATCACAGTTATGAAAGACAGTTTGGCCATTTGTATAATTTTCTGCTATCTATAAAATAAAATGCACTGTACAAGTATCGACATGAGTTTATCAAAATTAATTAAATCAACGATAACAAGCATTCACATTTCAATTAAAAGAAAACAAATGCAAATTAATTTGAAATAAAAAAAATTAAAACCAGATGAAACAAAAAACAAAGACAGTAAACATGTTAATCGCTTCTGGTTACAAACAGCAAACTTTAAAAAAATAATCATCCAATTTAAAATAATAGAATAATCCCGTTCATTAATATCATTGTGTTAAAAAGCTGAATTAAGAAAAAAAAGTCTTTCGATGATTTAGTTTCAAATATATCGTTAAACAAATTACCTGTTTGAGATAAATAATTTATTATACTGATGCTATCGGTACACTGTAGCGTTGTGGGAGTTGCAATAGGTCCAACTCCTTTTATACGTGTCTTGTTCTTTATTTCGCAAGAAACTTTTGTACGAAGAAGTCTTCCCTTACATTTTTTTGACAGAAATCGGTTTTTGATCTTTTATCGTTAACTCCTTAATGACATGCCTATAAATCAATATTAAAAATATGTAACATGAACGGGATGATGTCTGGGTTTTCTCTCGGGTTTTTCTTAAATTTAGAAAAAGAAAGTTAATTATAAATCAATCAAGCTATATAATAAAAAAAAATGAAAAAAAGACGCGATCAGGAAGATATTGGCGAGTAAAACGATTGGAATTTTCTTTCATATATATTATTTATACCGTATTTAATAATGAAAAAAAATCCTGTAGATTTACGAACCACATAAATCTCTCCCTTTACATACCCCATAACCAGCGTTTGCTTCAAACAAATATATTTGATCAGTGTTCCAGATTTCCATTAACATATTGTTCAGCTGATTTATGTCCCCTTGCCGGGCTAGTGTTAGAAATTTGCATTGGTTTACAAAATTTATTAGTAACTTTTGCATCAGCACAAAATAGTATGCAGCGTCAAACATCAAATCGGACTTACAAACAATGCAAACATAAGAAAAGTTAATTTGTGCTCGTGAACATATACAGCAACTTTAAGAACATATTGAAAATTGGAAATTTCTGACATATGGAATCAGTGTTCCTTATTTATAGGAAGGTTTTGTTTGTTTGGATACATTGAACAATATCAAAAAAGCAAAACAGAAAATACTAATTCCATATCATAAGACTATATAAACATAATACCAGATGTTAAAAAAAACGTTACTATACCCAGTAAAAGAGAAGTTGAAATATCTGTATGCAATTGATATATAAAACATTATTGCTACGAAAAACAAAATATGTAAATATCATTTTCACAGAGGAAGGAATATTTTTTATTAATTACTAAGTTAAAGTTTGCATTTTACTGCTTTAATTGAAACTGCAGGCTTAAATATGCATGGTTAGAAAGTTTCATATATTACAATTATATTTGTGTATATTATGATGTAAACTGGAATTTATAATTCATAAAAAAATAAATAATAACATTGCATATGATGTACCGATGGCTAATATCAGGATTAATTGTTATTTGAATTATGTTGCTTTTGTTAAATTCTAAAACTGCCAATTAGTATTTTGAGGGGGCTAAATACAACTTGCCTTCATGCATTTAAGTCAATGCGTACATTAGTATATTTGTATAACCAGAAGGTCATGTTTTAAACTGAATACTTTACAAAAAATATCTTAACGCAGTTCATATCTTTAATTGATTTGCAACATTTACACAACAGTATGTCCGCGATTCTAAAGATCTCGTGGTGTCAAATTCCACACGAAAAGTTTACTTGGTATTTGAAATGTGTTTTTTTCCCCCGAAAACTTCCGCCTAGCAACAACATCATTGCTAACTATAGCATTTCATTGGTTTTCATAAATATACAGATGCGCAGCCGCACCGGATCAGAATATGAAACGTTATATCCGAAGTCGAGTGCTATAGGTGTTTGTTTCTGTACGGAGTTGAAATATTGCAAGGGTAAAGTTTGTTTTACACATTTTCTAGTATAAGCATCTAATTTCAATTGCTCTACTTAGCTTCCTCACAAGAGACATTTTTGTCCCGATAAATCGGTCATGATTTTTTTTTTCTGCACAGGAAATGAGTAGTGTGTGTGTGGTAGTTGTAGGAAAAAGGGGGTTAAAATACGCTGGTGGTTACAGTTGTGCAGCTAGGTTTAAGAACAACCCCTTTCCGTTTATTGAAATTGTGTGCAGTTTAGACCTATAGAGTTGTCTCATAGGCACTCATACCACATCTTCATATATCTATATATTTATTTCATGGGAGAGTCATCTATATACTTATCAATTATCACACATATCTGACATCTTATTTGGTCTTAAAAAGTAGAATCACAAAAATACTGAACTAAGAGGAATATCAATTCGGAAAGTCCATAATCACATGGCAAAATCAAATAACAAATGCATCAAAGACGAATGGACAAGAACTGTCATATTCCTGACTTGTAACAGGCATTTTCAAACGTAGAAAATGATGGATTAAGCCTGGTTCTATAGCGCTAACCCTCTCATTTTAATGACAGTCTCATCAAATTCCGTTATATTTACATTGATGCGTTAAATAAACAGACACAATAAATAAAATAGTCAAAATATGGATACATCAGTCATCATCGTATAACAATTTTAAAAGAGAAAATTTAACAGAACACAAAAACATCTACTATCACTTAAAGGATTGTTTAACTTATGTCAATAAATGTTTAGGAGATATATATGTTAATCACGTGGGATGATTGCAGTCCTGGAAACGTAAGTCAAATATATATTGACAAATGATTCACTTCGCTATGATAATTACCTGTTTTAGCTGATATAATATAGCGTGTAAGTATTTTGCATTGAAGGTAAATCCGGAAAAGGACGCATGAGATTTATAATTAGTTGTTTTAACTTTTTAAACACAAAACAAAATTTCATCACATGAAAACCTGAACAAGGAAATAAAAGCGATTAAATATTTGGACAGCATAAATTAAAACTTATAAGGGTTCGTTTTGATCCAACATTTATTTTTAAAAGAAAATGCAGAAATTCTATTTGTTATTAGTTATTTTGAAGGCCTCGATTGAAAGTTTTTTTTAAAGAATTTTAAGATAATTAAGATAAAAAAACTAAATAATGAAAATAATAGATTTAAATTTTCAATAACTGATCATGTAATTTTATTTCCCAGAGTATGTTCGGAAAATAATTAAAAAAAAATCAAAAGTGCGATATAAACACCGTTTTAGAACTTTCCGGGTTTTTATAAAACATTTACATGATTTATGTAAGAATAAGATTTTCTATCAGTTAACGGTAAATTTCGTGACCGAGTTGTCTAGGAAGTCGAACTACAACTGTATCACTAACTTGTCAACACTCAGGTCGTTAGGTCGAATCCAGCACCTGTAAGTTTTACAATTATTTTACCGTAAACTCGAGAATATGATCTCCCGTTTTTAAAAACTCTCCCCGTCTTCTTTTTTCGAATAGAACCTATCGAATAGATTTATCACCGGATGTGTACTAACATGAACGACACGATGTGTTACCATTCCGATGCACATGTTATTGATACAGAATTTGTCGATTTTTCTTGCCCATTTTTAATGGTTTTTTGTGTAGTTTTTAGTGGTGGCAACGAGTACTCAGTTTTAGTACTCGGATACTCGTTTGCCTGCTTTCCATCTTAAGATATTTCTCTTCAAACTTCTACTTACTTTAGTAACGTTGAAATATCCCCTTCAAAATACTAAATAAAATCAATTAACAACATTAACATGTATATCCTGAAGATACTATTTATTATTATAGTAGTACCAGCAACTCAACCAGCAACATCCTTTCATATGCCCTACTTGTAACAAAAAATGAAGATCAAACAGTCTTTCGGCTGAAATTGGTGACCAGATCAGATTTCAAAACAAAACCAAAAATCAAAGTGACCCGCGGTGAACCCTATGCAACTGTTTCGAGATATTTTTAACGGTGTTTGTACATGGGTCAACACTTTCAGGCATTGACAATTAACTCATCACAAGCCGTACAAACTAACTTTTGTTTGTTAATCAGGACTTCTAAGTAAACGGGATTGGAATCAGTTGTACATTTGAATTTATTTAATTACTCTGTACATGAAACTTGTTTATTATTGTTTGGTTTACAATTTAAAGATAGGCGAAAGTACGAGAGCGACATTCAAAACCAAAAGTTGTAAATAAACTGCCAACGTCATGGCAAAAATAAAATGAAAATCAGACAAACGATAGTGCAAAAAAAAAGAATAACACAGAAAGGTACAACTTAGCAACACGAAAAAACACAAGTAGTTTGAAGTCCAATATTGATGTTGATAAATTTATGGACAAGGCCTATTATTGCCAAGTCTGGAGCGGTATGCAAAACAAAATCACGTTGACCGACTTCTGAGGCCTGCTACTAATGATACCGACAACAATGTTAGTGATATATACTATTGTGTAGATAAATTAATTACAATTTAAGGCATTATAAGTTTAAGTAGGTTTGACAACCGAGAAATTGAAAAATAACGGAAATTCGGGACTGGGTGACATTTTTCAAACCAATAAGTTAAGTACCTTGTGTTGGTTCATTCTGGCTATTCCTACATTTTGAAATTTATAGGTAAAATAGTAAAATTTTATGTAGGAGTTCCCAGAATTTTTGTGAAAACAATGGGATTATGTAGGATTATGTTGTAACAACATTAAACTAATGAGATCTTATGAGTCAAGGTAAATGCAGGTAATTCTTATAGAAAATAAAGAAAAATAAAAATAAAAATTTATATCCCAATCTTATATTTCATTTAATAATTTCAACGGCACAGTTTATGTAAATAATATTCAAATGCACAATATGAATTCATAGCTACAATTTCATGCACAAGTAATTCCAATTATTTACAATAATATATACAAGTAAACAATATCATTTGAAATATCAATGTTAAATCATTCTTTAATCAAAGCAATAAATGAAAGCACCAAAAGTATACTTAATTTATATTTAAATTTAAATTTATTTATAGCACTCACATAGTAATACAACATATAAGAGAATACAAAGTCTTAATCAATGTGCAGGAGATGAGAAGCAGCTTCTCCATACTCGACTTGAGTAAATTCATCTTTCTGTAACCTTATTTTCTATTATTATCTATAATAATTAAGTTTTTGATATTGTATTAATTTTTAAAAATCATAATATGTTAAAATAATGAAATTAATAAATTCTTTGTGCCTGTCCCAAGTCAGGAGCCTGAAATTTAGTTGTTGTTGTTTGTTTATGTGTTACATATTTGTTTTTCGTTCATTTTTTATATATAAACAAGGCCGTTGATTTCTCGTTTGAATTGTTTTACATTGTCATATCGGGGCCTTTTGTAGCTGACCATGCGGTATGGGCTTTGCTCATTGTTGAAGGCCGTACGGTGACTTTAAAATTGTAAATGTCTGTATTATTTTGGTCTCTTGTGGACAGTTGTCTCATTTGCAATCATTCCACATCTCCTTATTTACATTTGAGGCTGAAGTGGAAAGTGTGGGTAACTATCAATTTTCTTTTTAAATACTTTTTTTTCAGACTTTCCAGACTTTTAAATGCTTTATATCTACTACTTTTCTTTCATTTTATTTTTATTTTTCCAATGCTTTTTTGGAAATTACATGGTATTTAAATACTTAAAATTATTACTTTATGCATTTTTTCAAACAAGAAAGTCTCATTTTTACATATAATTAATGATTTTTCTTTAATTTCCACAGGTAAATTTACCTTTGACCAAATTAGACACTAATGACTAAACCAACATGTTTTGCAATAACAACATGTATTGTTCTTCCACTAATCCCCCTTGTAGGAATAGCCAGAATAGAAAAATATAAAATGTAGGAATAGCCAGAAGACACCCCTTGTGTTATATCAAGGTATATAGGAATGTTTTTTTCTGAGACAAGTGCCTGTGAAACTCCATTATCCGAGTATTAGTATAGATATTTGTTTAGAGACCAAGTGAGAGACGCCTCCGGCTGCGGGAGTTTTTTGCTGCATTTAAGGCCTATTGGTGACATTCTACTGTTGTCTGTTTTGGTCGAGTTGTTGTCTCTTTGACACATTCTTCATTTCCATTCTCAATATCATTTGTCGGACTTAATATGCAAATATTTATTATTTTATTGGAATTTGGCTCATGGACACGTACACAAACGATAATTTTTATTATGATTGGTTGTTTTAAGAAACAGGGGTCGATAATTCATTGTTTAAAAAATATAAACTTTTCAATATACCTTAAAGATTCATACGAGTTCTCGCGAGTACTCGAGTATCATGAACGAATATTAAATTTCAGATCTTTTGACATCCCTATTTTTTTTTCTCCTGTTGATTGTCTTATTGTCTTTGTTTTCGCCATTGTGTTTTCAAAATATTTACTCCATTTCGGAGACTTTCGCCTGTCTTCTACAGGTAAAGCCAAATGTCTGAAAGTTCTTTGAATGTATAAAAGAATTGATTAATAGTTATCAAAGGTACCAGAATTATAATTTAGTATGCCAGACGCGCGTTTTGGCTACATAAGACTCATCAGTGACGCTCATATCGAAATATTTATAAAGCCAAACAAGTACAAAGTTGAAGAGCATTGGGGATCATAGTTTGAATAATCAGTGAAGACGAAATAAATGACATACAACACGCGTTTACTGACACGAGAATAACGAACGACTTGTGAAATATACACACATAAATAAGGAGTCAAATGAATATCACCAACTATAATAGAGCCGGGAAAATCGTGTTTATTTTTTGTGTCGTACTTTTTGAAATGTAGTTTACTATGTGAAGCTAAAATATCTTAAAATATTTAGAAGAGGACACATTATTTTGTATATGATTTAAAGTAAAACAAACTCCCATGGGTTTATACCCACAGTCTGGATTATCTACATCAATGTTTCGGTAAGTTTTATCAAATATATCAATTAAAAGCAGAATATACTGGGATTCATAACAATTCATAAATATTCTGATATTAAGGAGCGTGATTGCTGCCCATAAGAATGCAAATACTAAGTAACCTTTCGACAAATTTAACTGACAAAACTCATATTGACATCTATGACTTATTTAACAACAACAAAAGTGACAAAAACGTTACAATCCATTTATTGTAGATAATGTTGACAATCAATGATATTCGTAATTGTCCAAACAAGATTGTGTTCTTATATTTGTTGGAATGTTGTTTATAAATATTTTTACATGTGGATTTGGTGGTCTAAAACAGCTTATAAAATGTAAGTCCTGACATCATTGTAACCAAGTTAAAAACAAGACTCCCGGCACTGTTTCCTGCAAAGACAAATGTTTTTGTTATCAATAATAAGTTATAAATCCTGAAACATTCGACACGTTATTAAAACATATTCGTTGGCTGGTTAACAAGCATCATAAAAAGGCAGAAGAAGAATATATGGCAAAAGAAGGTCTAAAAATGGAACACATATAATATCATTATATAGATCTCAGATATAAATTATGTATGGATAATTATAAATAGAATTCATCATATTTCAACACAGGAGAACTTGATATTTGAATTATATTTATTGTATGCATGAGAAAAAAAACACTCAGACTATTACATATCTTTAGATTGTAGTGAATAACAATTTCATTGGCCTTCATAACATACCATACCTCATAACCATAATCATGTATGAAATCGATAGTAGACTTCATGACTTATAGAAGCTAGTAATGTTAAAGAAAGTAAAGTTGTGATATACATACCACTACCACAGCCATACTGAGAAAGTGCCTGTTTAGCAGCAGCAATAGTTTGTCTTATGACAGAAGTGGCAGGATCCAATTTGCAGTCAGTGACAACTTTGTTCAAACAATCCAGATAGGTATTTGCTGCACTGTGTTTTAAATAAAATCATACAATAAAAAACTTAAGCACTTCATATATTATCAATGTATACACGTGTATACGTTTTAACAATTAAAAAGAAATATGATATTTAGATTATACCGTTGGTTTTCCCGTTTGAATGGTTTTACACTAGTAATTTTGGGGCCCTTTATAGCTTGTTGTTCGGTGTGAGCCAAGGCTCCGTGTTGAAAGCCGTACTTTAACCTATAATGGTTTAATTTTTAAATTGTTATTTGGATGGAGAGTTGTCTCATTGGCACTCACACCACATCTTCCTATATCTATATCATTGAGATTATTATTATTTCCCGTTGAATTTTCTCTTATTAATTATTATTAGTTCATTAGACTGAAAGAGGACCATACATATTATTACTCATTTTCATTTCGTCGTATTCTCAACATCGGTACATCTCTATTATGTTTAATTTAGGATCATATCGTACACCGAAATACATACAGTATTTAAAATTCTTATGTTGTTGAAAGTTTTATAGAAGAATCCATTTATTTGCGCCAGGCAATATTTAGTATTGATACATTAACAGGGTCATTAAACTATTTCACATCTATATAGAAAAAGTTTAAAATGAAGAAAACTCAAAACAAAAAAAATGCATAAAAATAGTCCGACCTGCATATTTTCTTCTTATCTGCTCCGGCACCTGCTACCGCGCCGCTGTAGGTTGTTGTGCATGCAGTAATTTTTGAAGCGGCACAATCCTGGGCTTCAGCTCCTTAATGATATAAAATAAGTGCATGTGTAGGTATATATGCTGAGTTTACATAAATGTGTTTGAAGGCTGATCGGTTGCATTTAATTTTTTTCATTCATTTTATATTTGAAGTATTGTAGATAGTTGTCTCGTTGACAGTTTAATCACATCGCCCTATGTTTATGTTAAAGTCCTTACAACATTGACGCGATTTATCATGTCTCAGATGTAAAGAGTTATACATGCTCCAGGCTCTATATATTTAGCCTCCTATATAGGAGAACCACACCAGTGTCTTCATAGGCACCAATATGTCTAACATGTGCAGTAATATCCTCCACCTGCGTGCTTTATATATACGTGTAGTGCAGTCCAATACCATTGAATTTTGTTTAATATATAGTTTATTTACACATTGTTAATAACTGATCAAGTTATAACTGATCAACTAATGGAAGGTATTTTCGGCAATACCTTCATTTAGAAAAAAACAACCAACAGAAACAAGCATCCAATGTGCAACACAATTCATCGGTAAAATTGAAATTATCATGCTTCAAGTGTATGTTTAATAAGAATGAAAAAGAAATCGAATATAAATATTTATTTGATTTCATTGTCCTTTAATGTATATATTCAATTGTCTATATTAAATATTTTCATTAAAAATTAGTTCTTGTGCTAACTGATTGAGGGAACTTGTTACTTGATTCGTCATTCGGTTTTATTTTTTGTTGAGAAAATTCTTTCAATAATAGAGACGCATCTGAATTTGATTTTGAATTTTATTATTATAGTTTTCAAAGCTATCAATTATTCTCACCAAAATATGTTAAGTAAAGGGAGATAGATCAAAATTAAAATAAAAATTATCACAAACATTATTTGTTTTAAAAATTAGCATTTTTGCAAGAAAAATAATTTTGTAAGCCAATATTTATACACAAAATAAGAATGTTATTATGGAAACAAGTGTTAGGCATTAGCAAATTTAAAACAAAACATCAATACTTTTTTTTTAAATGTTCCTGGACTTTCAACAACATTAATTGCTAAAGTTCGAAAAAATACAATGCTTTTCGAGTAGGTAACGAAAAAGATATTTAAGGTAGATTCAATAGTATACCGCCATCTTGGATTGTACTATCGCAGTACACAATCATTCATTTCTTTGCACAAATTGGCAAATTTGTAGACCAATGTGCAATTGTATTGGATACAATTATAGAAAGAAATAGTTATCAAAAGTACCAGGATTATAAACTTGTTGATTTATTGCATTATCCAAAAAATTTAACAAATACTAATTATTTGTTTTTTAGAATATTTTTTTATCAACCAAGCCATTATAGGAGGCTGTCTCTTGTAGTAAAAGAAATATACTGACCTGAATTATTTTTAAGATTATTTGTAGCAAGAAAAGAAAAAAGTTCGGTTATACCATGTTTTTGTTTAATTATCTTAAAATATATTATAAAACCTATCTTCTCGCAATTTTTTTCAAAATTCTATCACATAGATTTCTTTTTATGCACAACATTTTTTTTTTCATGATCATTTTAAGCGAATTGTGGCAATTTTCAATGACTCGTAACTTAATAAATAGCACGGTGATCTATCTATTTTATTATATTTTAGACATTTTTGGCAAAGTATAACAACATTCTATCTCAGGAAACATATATCAATGATCTACCTTATAAAGAGCAAAGAAGATCACACATTAATATATTAGAAGGTTCACTTATGGCAAAAAATGGCCTAAAATATCAACTTTATCATCAAACAATAATAAAGTCTCAATTTGGTTCGTAAATGGGTCTATTACAAAAAACTTAATGCCAAATAAAATCCGTAAGTAGATATAGGAAGATGTCGTGTGAGTGACAATGAGACAACTCTCCATCCGAATAACAATTTAAAAAAAAGTAAACCGTTATAGGTCAATGTACGGCCTTCAACACGGAGCGTTGGCTCACACCGAACTTCAAGCTATAAAGGTCCCCAAAATTACTAGTGTAAAACCATTCAAACGGGAAAACCAACGGTCTAATCGATATAAAAAAAACGAGAAACGAGAAACGTATAAATTAGATAAACAAACGACAACTACTGTACATGATTCCTGACTTAGGGCAGGTGCAAATATTTGAAGACGGATTAAACGTTTTAATGGATCCAAACCTTCTCCCTTTTTCTGAAACAATAGCATAACATCACAAAATAGAAAACTACACAATAAAATATCAATTGGCAGGCTTATCTCAATCAAAAAACGTAAATTAATACACTATGAACGAATAAATTTGATCGGCGATATCTGAATGCAAATGCACAGTTAATTAAATATTAAGGACAAACTTTCAAGGCCAAAAAGCAAACAAAAAAGTCCAAACAAAGCCATGGCGAAATATTAAACCCTTCGAAAATATTCACTTTAGAAAAAAAAACGGTTTTCATAATATATCTTGAAGTTTATACAAATGTAGGAAGAAGAAGTAAATTTTGAGATATTCCAAATAATCAAAGCTGTTATATAGATCCATATAAATATAAAATAACAAAAAAACATTTTAAACAGTATCAACAGGTCGAATTAACAAGAAAATACGATTTGAGAGTACTCGCAGTTACTGACAGCTAGTTAAAAGCCAAAATCAATTAATTTAAAAAAATCCTGCATCAGAGACTAAAATCAATTAAAACACATCCCAGGGATTTAGTATTTTAACGTCATGAACAGTCAGAGAAGACATGAATTGTGCAAGGTTCATAAAAGTACAAAATATTCTCCAAAGTAAGCCCATATTTGACAGAAAAGATTTAGAAACACCTTGGCCGCCTCCTACGAACCAAAATATTTTGAAATGAAAACATTCCAATTTTGATATAGAATTCATCAATACAAAAACTGTTTGGATCATTGATGACGGTCAAGGTTAATTACGCCAAAATCTATCACAATTATCGAAATAAATTACCAAAATTTACTTCAAAATACAAATAATGCTTATTAGAGTGTCATACTTTAGAAATAATTACGAAATGGTCCATATACATATATTTTTGTCTCAATAGTATTATAACTAGTATTCTCTTGTTAAGTTTGTAATTTCTTGGCTCGATTTAAAAAAGGATAAAAAAATTAAGGGCCAATTTTAATCCTTTTTGAATCTTCTCAAAATTTAACTGAAGGACAAACACTCACTGACAGTTGTTTTCGCTTATTTAATTTTGCCATTTGACCTATCGACCAATGAAAGGGATTATATTAAAGAACACCTTCACTTAGGAGAATACACGAAGATAAACATGTATGGTGCTTATCTAATGTGAAAATAATTTATCGAGCATAGTGGAGTAAATTAATCGGTAATCGGTCGTAGTAAAGTAAATTGTTCATCTACATTGTATCGGTTCTAATGAAATATATCGATCACCTCAAATTATCATAAAGTTACTATATATAAGTATTTATTTATTTTCCTTATCTCACAATTTAAAGTTTTTGTACATGTTTGAACATAGTCAGGAAAATGATAATTGATGACCATTCGTTTGATTTGTTTGAGCTTTGGACTTAGCCAATTGATAAGAAACTTACCGTTTTTAAATATCTGTGAAGTTCTGGATTTTTGTTATCTTATTTTTAGCTATGACATGCATTTTTAGTTTCGGAAACAGCATAATGAAAATATTAGAAGGAAAAAGGTACCATAAAAATATTTCCGTACAGTTTATATGTAGTTTCATCAAATAAAAAGTTTAAGGAAAATATCTTACCTTGCATGACTGTATTAATAGATACTAGACATGCAATCACAGTTATGAAAGACAGTTTGGCCATTTGTATAATTTTCTGTTATCTATAAAATAAAATGCACTGTACAAGTATCGACATGAGTTTATCAAAATTAATTAAATCAACGATAACAAGCATTCACATTTCAATTAAAAGAAAACAAATGCAAATTAATTTGAAATAAAAAAAAACAAACCCAGATGAAACAACAAACAAAGACAGTAAACATGTTAATCGCTTCTGGTTACAAACATCAAACTTTAAAAAAATAATCATCCAATTTAAAATAATAGAATAATCCCGTTCATTAATATCATTGTGTTAAAAAGCTGAATTAAGAAAAAAAAGTCTTTCGATGATTTAGTTTCAAATATATCATTAAACATATTACCTGTTTGAGATAAATAATTTATTATACTGATGCTATCGGTACACTGTAGCGTTGTGGGAGTTGCAATAGGTCCAACTCCTTTTATACGTGTCTTGTTCCTTATTTCGCAAGAAACCTTTGTACGAAGAAGTCTTCCCTTACATTTTTTTGACAGAAATCGGTTTTTGATCTTTTATCGTTAACTCCTTAATGACATGCCTATAAATCAATATTAAAAATATGGTACATGAACGGGATGATGTCTGGGTTTTCTCTCGGGTTTTTCTTAAATTTAGAAAAAGAAAGTTAATTATAAATCATTCAAGCTATATAAAAAAAAAAATGAAAAAAAGACGCGATCAGGAATATATTGGCGACTAAAACGATTGGCATTTTCTTTCATATATATTATTGATACCGTGTTTAATAATGAAAAAAAATCCTGTAGATTTACGAACCACATAAATCTCTCCCTTTACATACCCCATAACCAGCGTTTGCTTCAAACAAATATATTTGATCAGTGTTCCAGATTTCCATTAACATATTGTTCAGCTGATTTATGTCCCCTTGCCGGGCTAGTGTTAGAAATTTGCATTGGTTTACAACATTTATTAGTAACTTTTGCATCAGCACAAAATAGTATGCAGCGTCAAACATCAAATCGGACTTACAAACAATGCAAACATAAGAAAAGTTAATTTGTGCTCGTGAACATATACAGCAACTTTAAGAACATATTGAAAATTGGAAATTTCTGACATATGGAATCAGTGTTCCTTATATATAGGAAGGTTTTGTTTGTTTGGATACATTGAACAATATCAAAAAAGCAAAACAGAAAATACTAATTCCATATCATAAAACTATATAAACATAATACCAGATGTTAAAAAAAACTTTACTATACCCAGTAAAAGAGAAGTTGAAATATCTGTATGCAATTGATATATAAAACATTATTGCTACGAAAAACAAAATATGTAAATATCATTTTCACAGAGGATGGAATATTTTTTATTAATTACTAAGTTAAAGTTTGCATTTTACTGCTTTAATTGAAACTGCAGGCTTAAATATGCATGGTTAGAAAGTTTCATATATTACAATTATATTTGTGTATATTATGATGTAAACTGGAATTTATAATTCATAAAAAAATAAATAATAACATTGCATATGATGTACCGATGGCTAATATCAGGATTAATTGTTATTTGAATAATGTTGCTTTTGTTAAATTCTAAATCTGCCAATTAGTATTTTGAGGGGGCTAAATACAACTTGCCTTCATGCATTTAAGTCAATGCGTACATTAGTATATTTGTATAACCAGAAGGTCATGTTTTAAACTGAATACTTTACAAAAAATATCTTAACGCAGTTCATATCTTTAATTGATTTGCAACATTTACACAACAGTATGTCAAATTCCACACGAAAAGTTTACTTGGTATTTGAAATATGTTTTTTTCCCCCGAAAACTTCCGCCTAGCAACAACATCATTGCTAACTATAGCATTTCATTGGTATTCATAAATATACAGATGCGCAGCCGCACCGGATCAGAATATGAAACGTTATATCCGAAGTCGAGTGCTATAGGTGCTTGTTTCTGTACGGAGTTGAAATATTGCAAGGGTAAACTTTGTTTTACACATTTTCTAGTATAAGCATCTAATTTCAATTGCTCTACTTAGCTTCCTCACAAGAGACATTTTTGTCCCGATAAATCGGTCATGATTTTCTTTTTCTGCACAGGAAATGAGTAGTGTGTGTGTGGTAGTTGTAGGAAAAAGGGGGTTTAAATACGCTGTTGGTTACAGTTGTGCAGCTAGGTTTAAGAACAACCCCTTTCCGTTTATTGACATTGTGTGCAGTTTAGACCTATAGAGTTGTCTCATAGGCACTCATACCACATCTTCATATATCTATATATTTATTTCATGGGAAAGTCATCTAAATACTGAACTTAGAGGAATATCAATTCGGAAAGTCCATAATCACATGGCAAAATCAAATAACAAATGCATCAAAGACGAATGGACAAGAACTGTCATATTCCTGACTTGTTACAGGCATTTTCAAATGTAGAAAATGATGGATTAAACCTGGTTCTATAGCGCTAACCCTCTCATTTTAATGACAGTCTCATCAAAGTCCGTTATATTTACATTGATGCGTTAAATAAACAGACACAATAAATAAAATAGTCAAAATATGTAACATCAGTCATCATCGTATAACAATTTTAAAAGGGAATATTTAACAGAACACAAAAACATCTACTATCACTTAAAGGATTGTTTAACTTATGTCAATAAATGTTTAGGAGATATATATGTTAATCACGTGGGATGATTGTAGTCCTGGAAACGTAAGTCAAATATATATTGACAAATGATTCACTTCGCTATGATAATTACCTGTTTTGGCTGATATAATATAGCGTGCAAGTATTTTGCATTGAAGGTAAATCCGGAAAAGGACGCATCAGATTTATAATTAGTTGTTTTAACTTTTTAAACACAAAAAAAAATTCATCACATGAAAAACTGAACAAAGAAAATAAAAGCGATTAAATATTTGGACAGCATAAATTAAAACTTATAAGGGTTCGTTTTGATCAAACTCTTATTTTTAAAAGAAAATGCAGAAATTCTATTTGTTATTTGTTATTTTGAAGGCCTCGATTGAGAAAAGTTTTTTTTTAAGAATTTTAAGATAATTAAGATAAAAAAACTAAATATTGAAAATAATAGATTTAAATTTTCAATAACTGATCATGTAATTTTATTTCCCAGAGTATGTTCGAAAAAAAATCAAAAGTGCGATATAAACACCGTTTTAGAACTTTCCGGGTTTTTATAAAACATTTACATGATTTATGTAAGAATTAGATTTTCTATCAGTTAACGGTAAATTTCGTGACCGAGTTGTCTAGGAAGTCGAACTACAACTGTATCACTAACTTGTCAACACTCAGGTCGTTAGGTCGAATCCAGCACCTGTGAGTTTTACAATTATTTTACCGTTAACTCGAGAATATGATCTCCCGTTCTAAAAAACTCTCCCCGTCTTCTTTTTTCGAATAGAACCTATAGAATAGATTTATCACCGGATGTGTACTAACATGAACGACACGATGTGTTACCATTCCGATCCACATGTTATTGATACAGAATTTGTCGATTTTTCTTGCCCATTTCTAATGTTTTTTTGTGTAGTTTTTAGTGGTGGCAACGAGTACTCAGTTTTAGTACTCGGATACTCGTTTGCCTGCTTTCCATCTTAAGATATTTCTCTTCAAACTTCTACTTACTTTAGTAACGTTGAAATATCCCCTTCAAAATACTAAATAAAATCAATTAACAACATTAATATGTATATCCTGAAGTTACTATTTATTATAGTAGTACCAGCAACTCAACCAGCAACATCTTTTCATATGCCCTACATGTAACAAAAAATGAAGATCAAACAGTCTTTCGGCCGAAATTGGTGACCAGATCAGATTTCAAAACAAAACAAAAATCAAAGTGACCCGCGGTGAACCCTATGCAACTGTTTCGAGATATTTTTAACGGTGTTTGTACATGGGTCAACACTTTCAGGCATTGACAATTAACTCATCACAAGCCGTACAAACTAACTTTTGTTTGTTAATCAGGACTTCTAAGTAAACGGGATTGGAATCAGTTGTACATTTGAATTTATTTAATTACTCTGTACATGAAACTTGTTTATTATTGTTTTGTTTACAATTTAAAGATAGGCAAAAGTACGAGAGCGACATTCAAAACCAAAAGTTGTAAATAAACTATTATTATTGCCTATTATTGCCAAGTCTGGAGCGGTATGCAAAACAAAATCACGTTGACCGACTTCTGAGGCCTGCTACTAATGATACCGACAACAATGTTAGTGATATATACCATTGTGTAGATAAATTAATTACAATTTACGGCATAATAAGTTTAAGTAGGTTTGACAACCGAGAAATTGAAAAATAACGGAAATTCGGGACTGGGTGACATTTTTCAAACCAATAAGTTAAGTACCTTGTGTTATATCAAAGTATATAGGAATGTTTTTTTCTAAGACAAGTGCCTGTGAAACTCCGTTATCCAAGTATTAGTATAGATATTTGTTTAGAGACCAAGTGAAGGACGCCTCCGGGTGCGGGAGTTTTTAGCTGCATTTAAGGCCTACTGGTGACATTCTGCTGTTGTTTTTGAAAATTTACATGATTTATGTAAGAAGTTGTTTTTCTATTAGTTAACGGTAAATTCCGTGACCGAGTTGTCTAGGAAGTTGAACTACAACTGTATCACTAACTTGCCAACACTCATGTCGTTAGATCAAATTCAGCACAAGTGAGTTTTACAATTATTATACCGTAAACTCAAGAATATGATCTCCCGTTCTTAAAACTATCCCCGTCTTCTTTTTTCGAATAGAACCTATCGAATAGATTTATCACCGGATGTGTACTAACATGAACGACACGATGTGTTACCATTCCGATGCACATATGAGTGCTGCAGGATTTGTCGATTCTTCTTGCCCACTCTTAATGTTTTTTGTGACCCGCGGTGAACCCTATGCAACTGTTTCGAGACATTTTTAACGGTGTTTGTACATGGGTCAACACTTTCAGGTATTGATAATTTACTCATCACAAGCCGTACAAAGTAACTTTTGGTTGTTAATCAGGACTTCTAAGTAAAAGTGATAGGAATCAGTTGTACATTTGAATTAATTAAATTACTCTGTACATGAAACTTGTTTATTATTGTTTAATTATAGGCGAAAGTACGAGAGCGACATTCAAAACCAAAAGTTGTAAATAAACTGCCAACGTCATGGCAAAAATAAAATGAAAATCAGACAAACGATAGTGCAAAAAAAACGAATAACACAGAAAGGTAAAACTTAGCAACACGAAAAAACACAAGTAGTTTGAAGTCCAATATTGGTGTTGATAAATTGATGAACATGAATATTTTTTTCAATATACGTTAAAGATTCATCCGAGTTCTTGCGAGTACTCGAGTATCATGACCGAATATTAGATTTCAGATCTTTTGACATTCCTATTTTTTTATCCTGTTGATTGTCTTATTGTCTTTGTTTCCGCCATTGTGTTTTCAAAATATTTACTCCATTTCGGAGTTTTTCGCCTGTCTTCTACAGGTAAAGCCAAATGTCTGATATGCCTTAATTTTAACCCAAAAATTCGGATTGTTTGTAATGTAAATAAACATGATAAACATGTTTTTAAAACAAAAAATCTTCAGTGTTACATTAAATAGGATAGTTTTATATCTGTTTTAGTTATTAAAACCTATACTTTAAATTTTTTTAATCGCTTTATATCAAAAACATTATATAAAAATTACTTAGTCGTGATAGCTAAATGAGGGGACCATTGAAAGGGACGTTTTTAAACCTCTTTTGGACACTTTTTTGTTGGTCTAACACCTTGTATTTTATCAATAAGATAATAAAGTAGAATTCTATACAAAAAAATCGCGGTACCCTGGGGTGTAACACAAACTCCTTAACTAGAGCGCTTTTGAAAACTAGCTGATGGACTATCAAGATATAAAGCCTACTTAACTGTATCTGTAGTATCCTTTATCTCTAGTTCGATGGGATAGATGCGTTCCACATAATCACTAAATTTTGAATTATATAGTTAAAGAACATCATCTATATAGCGGAGAGTAGAGTTAAAGGATATTGCTAACTTCTTGTCTTTCTTCCTTAGAAGTTCATGCATGAAGTCAGCCTCATAATAATAAAGAAACAAGTCGGCATGTAGAGGGGCACAGTTTGTTCCCATTGTAATGCGGACAGTCTGTTCAAAAACACGTCCCCTGAAAGTAACAAATATGTTGTCAATCAAGAAATCAAGCATCTTGATAATGTCAGTTTCAGAGAATTTTTTGTTTAAATCAGAGTGATCCTTTACATAGTAGGATTTATCCCTTCCTAAGACAAGATACTTGTATCTACGTTGGCTATTCTGTTTTATGAAGCAAAGCAATTACAACTCTTTCAATTTGTCTTTTTTAGTGTTGAATGTGTAATACTTGTGTAACGAGTAGAAAAGTCAAATGTATGGTTTAATACTGTTTCAAAATGAAAGAGCGTTAGAATGTATGTACTCTGTAAAAGATCTTTGGAATTTTTAAGTATCCATATCTGATTCACGCCACCTCTAGAATAGGCAGTTTCACAATAACTTTGAAGCCCGTCTTTGATTGCTGATAAAATAGTTGTTAATAATTTAGAAAGAGGTTTCATGGACCACTTGGAAGACCCAGTAATATACCGTTGTTTGTAAGGACACTTATGTAGTTTAGGTATCATATACAGTGATGGAAGATCCAGTTCTTCATCTTTGGTTGAAATTCCAAAGGAACATAGAACAGACCTATGATTATAGATATAAGATTATGTGGTGTGAGTGCCAATGAGACAACTCTCCATCCAAATTACAATTTAAAAAAAAGTAAACCATTCTAGGTCAATGTACTTCAGTGCATTCAACACGGAGCCTTGGCTCACACCGAACAACAAGCTATAAAGGGCCCCAACATTACAAGCGTAAAACTATTCAAACGGGAAAACCAACGGTCTAATCTATATAAAAAAAAACGAGAAACGAGAAACACGTATTAATTACATCAACAAACGACAACTACTGTACATCAGATTTCTGACTAAGGACAGGTGCAGGGTTTCCTCTTTGGTAAGTGTCGTGAGGGTATTTTTATAAAACATTTACATGATTTATGTAAGAAGTTGTTTTTTCTATTAGTTAACGGTAAATTCCGTGACCGAGTTGTCTAGGAAGTTGAACTACAACTGTATCACTAACTTGCCAACACTCAGGTCGTTAGATCAAATTCAGCACAAGTGAGTTTTACAATTATTATACCGTAAACTCAAGAATATGATCTCCCGTTCTTAAAACTATCCCCGTCTTCTTTTTTGGAATAGAACCTATCGAATAGATTTATCACCGGATGTGTACTAACATGAACGACACGATGTGTTACCATTCCGATGCACATATGAGTGCTGCAGGATTTGTCGATTCTTCTTGCCCACTCTTAATGTTTTTTTGTGACCCGCGGTGAACCCTATGCAACTGTTTCGAGACATTTTTAACGGTGTTTGTACATGGGTCAACACTTTCAGGTATTGATAATTAACTCATCACAAGCCATACAAAGTAACTTTTGGTTGTTAATCAGGACTTCTAAGTAAAAGTGATAGGAATCAGTTGTACATTTGAATTAATTAAATTACTCTGTACATGAAACTTGTTTATTATTGTTTAATGTACAATTTAAAGATAGGCGAAAGTACGAGAGCGACATTCAAAACCAAAAGTTGTAAATAAACTGCCAACGTCATGGCAAAAATAAAATGAAAATCAGACAAACGATAGTGCAAAAAAAACGAATAACACAGAAAGGTAAAACTTAGCAACACGAAAAAACACAAGTAGTTTGAAGTCCAATATTGGTGTTGATAAATTTATGGACAAGGCCTATTATTGCCAAGTCTGGAGCGGTATGCAAAACAAAATCACGTTGACCGACTTCTGATGCCTGCTACTAATGATACCGACAACAATGTTAGTGATATATACTATTGTGTAGATAAATTAATTACAATTTACGGCATAATAAGTTTAGGTAGGTTTGACAACCGAGAAATCGACAAAATAACGGAAATTCGGGACTGGGTGACATTTTTCAAACCAATAAGTTAAGTACCTTGTGTTATATCAAAGTATATAGGAATGTTTTTTTCTAAGACAAGTGCCTGTGAAACTCCATTATCCAAGTATTAGTATAGATATTTGTTTAGGGACCAAGTGAAAGACGCCTCCGGGTGCGGGAGTTTTTCGCTGCATTTAAGACCTATTGGTGACATTCTACTGTTGTCTGTTTTGGTCGAGTTGTTGTCTCTTTGACACATTCTTCATTTCCATTCCCAATATCATTTGTCGGACTTAATATGCAAATATTTATTTTTTTATTGGAATTTGGCTCATGGACACGTACACAAACGATAATTGTTATGATGATTGGTTGTTTTAAGAAACAGGGGTCGATAATTCATTGTTTAAAAAATATAAACTTTTCAATATACGTTAAAGATTCATACGAGTTCTCGCGAGTACTCGAGTATCATGACCGAATATTAAATTTCAGATCTTTTGACATCCCTATTTTTTGTTCTCCTGTTGATTGTCTTATTGTCTTTGTTTTCGCCATTGTGTTTTCAAAATATTTACTCCATTTCGGAGACTTTCGCCTGTCTTCTACAGGTAAAGCCAAATGTCTGAAAGTTCTTTGAATGTATAAAAGAATTGATTAATAGTTATCAAAGGTACCAGAATTATAATTTAGTATGCCAGACGCGCGTTTCGTCTACATAAGACTCATCAGTGACGCTCATATCGAAATATTTATAAAGCCAAACAAGTACAAAGTTGAAGAGCATAGGGGATCATAGTTTGAATAATCAGTGAAGACGAAATAAATGACATACAACACGCGTTTACTGACACGAGAACGACTTGTGAAATATACACACCTAAATAAGGAGCCGAAGGAATATCACCAACTATAATAGAGCCGGAAAAATCGTGTTTATTTTTTGTTTTGTACTTTCTAAAATGTAGTTTAAAATATCTAAAAATATTTAGACAAGGACAAATTATGTTGTATATGATTTAAAGTAAAACAAACTCCCTTGGATTTATTCCCACAGTCTGGATTATCTACATCAAGGTTTCGGTAAGTTTGATCAAATGAATCAATTAAAAGCAGAATATACTGTGATTCATAACAATTCATAAATATTCTGATATTAAGGAGCGTGATTGCTGCCCATAAGAATGCATCTACTAAGGAACATTTCAACAAATTTTACTGACAAAATTAAAATTGACATCTATGAACCATTTAAAAACAACAAAAGGGATAAGTAACAAAAACGTTACAATCCATTTATTGTAGATCATGTAGATAATGTTGTCAATCAATTATAATCGCAAGTGTCCACAAATGATTTTGTTCGTATATTTGTTTGAATGATGTTTATAACTATTTTCACATGTGGATTTGTTCGTCTAAAACAGCTTATAAAATGTAAGTCCTGACATCATTGTAACCAAGTTGAAAACAAGACTTCCGGCTCCATTTCCTGCAAAGATAAATGTTTTTGTTATCAATTAGAAGTTATAAATCTTGAAACATTCGACACGTTATTAAAACATATTCGTTGGCTTGTTAACAACCATCATAAAAAGGCAGAAGAAGAATATAAGGCATAAGAAGGTCTACAAATGGAACACATATAAGATCCTCATATAGATCTCAGATATAAATTATGTATGGATAATTGTAAATAGAATTCATCATATTTCAACACAGGAGAACTTGATATTTGAATTATATTTATTATATGCATGAGAAAGAAAAAAAACACTCAGACTATTACATATCTTTAGATTGTAGTGAATAGCAATTTCATTGGCCTTCATAACATACCATGCCTCATAACCATAATCATGTATGAAATCGATAGTAGACTTCATGACTTATAGAAGCTAGAAATGTTAAAAAAAAGTAAAGTTGTGGTATACATACCACTTCCACAGCCATACTGGGAAAGTGCCTGTTTGGCAGCAGCAATTGTTTGCCTTATGACAGAAGTGGCAGGGTCCAATTTGCAGTCAGTGACAACTTTGTTCAAACAATCCATATAGGTATTTGCTGCACTGTGTTTTAAATAAAATCATACAATAAAAATCTTAAGCACTTCATATATTATCAATGTATACACGTGTATACGTTTTAACAATTAAAAAGTAATATGGATATATCATTGACATTATTATTATTTCCCGTTGAATTTTCTGTTATCAATTATTATTAGTTCATTAGACTGAAAGAGGACCATATATATTATTACTCATTTTCATTTCGTCGTATGCTCAACATCGGTACATCTCTATTATGTTTAATTTAGGATCATATCGTAAACCGAAATACATACAGTATTTAAAATTCTTATGTTGTTGAAAGTTTTATAGAGAAATCCATTTATTTGCGCCAGGCAATATTTAGTATTGATACATTAACAGGGTCATTAAACTATTTCACATTAATATAAAAAAAAGTTTAAAATGAAGAAAACTCAAAACAAAAATAATGCATAAAAATAGTCCGACCTGCATATTTTCTTCTTATCTGCTCCGGCACCTGCTACCGCGCCGCTGTAGGTTGTTGTGCATGCAGTAATTTTTGAAGTGGCACAATCCTGGGCTTCAGCACCTAAATGATGACAAATAAGTGCAGGTATATATGCTGAGTATACATAAATGTGTTTGAAGGCTGATCGGCTGCCTTTAATTGTTTTCATCCATTTTATATTTGAAGGAGGGTATATAGTTGTCTCGTTGAAAGTTTAATCACGTCGCCCTATGTTAATGTTAAAGTCCTTACAACATTGACGCGATTTATCATGTCTCAGATGTAAAGAGTTATACAGGCTCCAGGCTCTGTATCTTTAACCTCCTATATAGGAGAACCACACCAATGACTTCATAGGCACCAATATGTCTAACATGTGCAGTAATATCCTCCACCTGCGTGCTTTATATATACGTGTAGTGCAGTCCAATATCATTGAATTTTGTTTAATATATAGTTTATTTACACATTGTTAATAACTGATCAACTATTGGAAGGTCTTTTCGGCAATACCTTCATTTAGAAAAAAACAACCAGCAGAAACAAGCATCCAACGTGCAACACAATTCATCGGTAGCATGCTTCAAGTGTATGTTTAATAAGAATGAAAAAGAAATCGAATATAAATATTTATTTGATTTCATTGTCCTATAATGTATATATTCAATTGTCTATATTAAATATTTTCATTAAAAAATTAGGTTTTGTGCTAACAATTTATAATGATTAAGCAGCTGATTGAGAAAACTTTTTACTTGATCCGTCATTCGGTTTTATTTTTTGTTGAGAACATTCTTTCAATAAAAGATACGCATCTGAATTTGATTTTGAATTTGATTATTATAGTTTTCAAAGCTATCAATTAATCTCACCAAAATATGTTAAATAAAGGAAGATAGATCAAAATTAAAATAGAAATCATCACAAACATTATTTGTTTTAAAAAGTAGCATTTTTGCAAGAAAAATAATTTTGTAAGCCAATATTTTATACCAAAAATAAGAATGTTATTAGGGAGACAAGTGTTACATGTAGGCATTAGCAAATTTAAAACAAAACATCAATACTTTTTTTGTAAATGTTCCTGGTCCTTCAACAACATTAAATGCTTAAGTTCGAAAAGTAAACAATGCTTTTCGAGAAGCTAACGAAAAAGATATTTAAGTTAGATTCAATGGCATACCGCCATCTTGGATTGTACTATCACAGTACACATTCAGTCTAGTTATTTGCTCAAATTGGCAAATTTGTAGACCCATGTGAAATTGTATTGGTTACTATTATAGAGAGAAAATTTGTTGATTTATTACATTATCCAAAACATTTAACAAATACTAAATATTTTTTTTTTAGAATATTTTTACTTCAACAAAGCCATTATAGGAGGCTGTCTGTTGTAATAAAAGAAATATACTGAACTGAATATTTTTTACAGTTTATTTATAGCAAGAAAACAAGTTCAGTTATAACATGTTTTCTTTTAATTATTTTAAAGTATATTATAAAACCTATCTTCTCATAATTTATTAATCTCCGGCGCAGACTTCAAATCGTTCCATACATGCTTTGCAATACTGCACTTTATATGAGTGTAGTGTTACAAAGTATTGAACGGAACGGATATGTGATCTCTACGCCGGAGATTGATAATTAATTTCAAAATTCTATCTCATAGATTTCTTTTTATTAAAAAATGTGGGTTTTTTTTCATGATCATTTTAAGCAAATTGAGACAATTTTCAATGACTCATAACTTGATAAATAGCACGGTGACCTATCGTTTTTATTATATTTTACAAAAGAGCTCAGTATAATCTTAATTTTTGGCAAAGTATCACAATATTCTATCTTGGGAAGTATATATCGATTATATACCTTAAAAAGAGTAAAGAAGATCATACATTTATATATTAGAAGGTTCACTTATGACACAAAATGGCCTAAAATATCCACTTTATCATCAAACAATAATAAAGTCTCAGTTTGGTTCGTAAATGTGTCTATTACAAAAAATAACTTCATTCCAAATAAAATCCGTAAGGTTCATAAAAGTACAAAATATTCTCCAAAGTTAGCCCATATTTGCCTCCTGTGATCCCAAATATTTTTGTAATGAAAACATTCCAATTTTGATATAGAATTCATCAATATAAAAACTTTTTGGATCGTTAATGGCGGCCAAGGTTAATTATGGCAAAACAAAATCACAATACATTACCAAAATTGACCTTAAAATGTAAATAATGCTTATTAGGATGTCATACTTAAATAATTACGAAATGGTCCATAGACATATATTTTGTATTATAACAAGCATTCTTATGTTAAGTTTGTAATTTCTTGGCTCGATTTTATAAAGATAAAAAATTTAGGGCCAATTTTAATCCTTCTTGAACCTTCTCCAAATTTAACTGCAGGAAAAACCATTCACGGACAGTTGTTTTCGCTTAGTTTGATTTTGCCATTTGAAATTATTTTTTTCGTTATGAATTTTCCTTGAAGTTCGGTATTTTTGTTAAATTTTTACCGTTAGCTATGCAATCGGTGTTCAATAACGTGAACCAACGTTAAGAAATAAGAAAAGATAAGTTGCAGCTCAAAAACGTACAATTTGACTGTGTCTCCAAAAAAAATTAAAACAAATTATCTTACCTTGCATTAGTATACTAATAGTTACTAGACAGGCAACCACAGTTACAAAAGACAGTTTGTCCATTTTCTTGTTTTATATGTCTATAAAATAAAACGGACATTTAAAAATAGTACTGTACAAATTATTTCAACATAAGAATAATAATCATAGTTAAAACTAGACTAAACAAAACAAGAAGTGGACAATTTTTCAATAAAATTGATTACTTGTTTATCAACAACGGTACTTCAAATTAATATAAAATGAAAACTTGGTTCAAGGAGATAAATCAAAAACTGATGAGAAATAAAACATTACAGCATCAGTTTGTATCAATTCTTTTTGTGAATATCATAATAATTTAATTCAAAATAATAAGAACACAAGTATTTTGGTGTTTTTTTTCTTGCAACTTTTAACTTTTTCACAACGGATTTAGAAGAGAACTGGAATATATACATGTACGTTCATTAATTATGTTAAAATATTGATACATTCTTAGGAATACAAAAAATAATGATAAATAAAAAGACTTGTTTATTTTCCAATCTATCGTAAAACGAATTACCTGTTTGAGAGAAGACGTTAATAGGCTGACGGTGTATATAACACAGAATTCGAAGCTTTGATGGCAATGCAATCTGTTTCAACTCCTTTTATACATGTCTTGTTCGTTATATCGCAAGTAACCTTTGAATATTAGATGTTGGTACTAGTCGCATTTGATAAATATGAATGACAGAGGTCGGTCTGTGTTCTATTTCATTGATTACACCTTGTTGACCTGTACATCATCAAATATCTATACCATGAACGATATGATGTCTGGTTTTTCCTTAAATTTAAATGAAAAAAAGGAGTTACAAAATGATTGACAGCAATTAGTATCATAAAAAAAACACATGATGACTTGCAATCAGGAAGAAGAAACCACTCCCTTAGGAAATGGAATGACATTCTTTCAATGTTTCTGTTGTTTAGTTGTTTTCTTCTTATAGTTGATGTGTTTCCCTCGATTTTAGTTTGTAACCCGTTTTTTTTTATCTCAGTGGATATGTGACTTTCTAACAGCAGTATACTACTGTTGCCTTTTACACTTTTACAATAGGTTGCCTTAAGCATTTGCAATATCTAATCATCAAAAATGAGCCGAAGCGCATCACTTTGTGATTCGTATTTTCTTATTACTCGATTAATATGTTATCACTAATATTACAACTGATTAAAAGAGGCGACAATGGAAAATTCATTGAAAACCAAATGAACAGAAGGGACAACTTAAATATAAAAGAGTTATTACAGTGGCAAAATAAAAATTAAAAAAAAACCATCAAAACGCATACCTCTTGTTGTAACCTATACCAATTTACTAAATGTACCAGATATTAATGACAATGTGAAAAAAAAATGATATTTTACATAACTGTAAATGAAAGAAATATTTCAGGAACCACCTCTTGTAGCTTATCGAAGAATTAGAAACTTAGCAGATAGAAAATTACATGGAACGCTAAAAAATCATTAACAATATACTAGCAACAACAGCAACAAAACATGTGAAGTGTGCAATATTGAAGAAATGAAGAAAAATTATACTCTGAGATAAAAACTTCAATTTCAAAAACAATATTCATGCGTGTAAACTAGTAAACCTTATTTATGGACTTCACTGTGGAAAATGTAACCACTACATCTATGTTGGGGAAACAGAAAGATCACTCAACGATAGTATAATAAAGCATCTTGCAGATGTTAGACATAACAGAGATAAAGCTGTGGCTGAAACATTCTAACAAGAGCAACTTTGTAAAGAGGACATCACAGTTCAAGTTCTTCAACCAATTTATGATAAATCTGCAAATTACAGAAAATATATTGAGACATAATGGATGCAAAAACTTAATACAATTAGACCATTTGAAATCAACATTAAAAGATAATGACTTTAATTCATCAAATCCCATACTTTAACGTTCATATTATTGTGACGTCATTACGTTTTCCAGGAATTGTATCTACAATATCTTTGATTGTCAAAGTAAAAATGTCAGCTATTTAGTTATGAAGAAAAATAACGAAACTGAAGAAGGGAAAAGGCTTAAAAATTGGTTTAATACTACAATAAAGAAAAAAAGATAGTGTGTTTAGTACGGGGTTAAAATATTGCAAGGGTAACGTTTCAATCACTCGTTTTCCAGTGTAAGTCTTTCATATTTTTAAAATAGGTCGCCTTAATTTCTAAACCTACACATTGTTTTGTTGTTTGGTTGTTTTGGTGATTAATGATTATTCTATCCAATAAGGCTGTCATGTATGATTTTCTCTTTCTGAAGAGGAATAATTTGGGATAGGGGATTGGTAAAATCACAGTCGCACTGCTAGGTGCTTCATTTATTGAAAGTGTGTGAAAATTTATTTCACAGGTAAATTATTCATGTATTTATCAGTTATCGTATTTACAGAGTAACATCTTGTTTAGATTGAAGAATTGTTTAACTTATGTCAATAAATGTTCAAAAGATAAAGATGTTAATCTTAGGGGATCTAGTAGGCTTCTAATCGTGAGATGACTATATATATTGACAAATATTTCCCCTTCCCATTTATTTTACATTGCGAAAGTCGAATACAAAATACAAACCTACATATTTCACCTACATATTTAACCTACATGAATATGATCGAATCCTGAAAGAAGGAAATAAAAGATTGACGGTCCATCATTTGTTTATTTATAAAACCACTTAAGTGAAATAAATGTGATCAAGACCTCATCACTTTCTCGACCTTAATGCTGACAATTGCTTATATCGACCACCATGATGATTGTACAAATATATTCTGCAGTGAAATTCCAGCATTGACGATTTATTACCGAGAACCTGTACATGTGTATTTCTCATAAGTCCCTTTTTGTTGGGCCGTAGAACTGAGCAGGCTCATATAACTTGTATTATCACTTCATCTGCCATCAAACCTAGTTTCAATTTGCATGTTCTATATGTTTCTTTTTTTTATATCCTTTGCCGTGTTGATTCTAGTAAAGGACAGTTAAAAAGAAAATGGTTCAAATCTTCTCAGGCGCTACACAAAAATGTTATAGCACACCTATAAAAAGATTTTAAGGGTAAGACGATTCTGCTCATTTAGTGGCACCTAATAAAAAGATTATAAGTATATGTTTTATAAGGGTAAGAAGATTCTGCTTAATTGGTGGCACCCTTATAAAAAGATTATAAGTACATGTTTTATAAGGGTAAGAAGATTCTGCTCAATTGGTGCCACCCTAAAAAAAGATTATAAGTACATGTTTTATAAGGGTAAGAAGATTCTGCTCAATTGGTGGCAGCCTTATAAAAAGATTATAAGTACATGTCTTATAAGGGTAAGAAGATTCTGCTCAATTGGTGGCACCCTTATAAAAAGATTATAAGTACATGCTCTATAAGGGTAAGAAGATTCTGCTCGATTGGTGGCACCCTTATAAAAAGATTATAAGTACATGTTTTATAAGGGTAAGAAGATTCTGCTCAATTGGTGGCAGCCTTATAAAAAGATTATAAGTACATGTTCTATAAGGGTAAGAAGATTCTACTCATTTGGTGGCACCCTTATAAAAAGATTATAAGTACATGTTCTATAAGGGTAAGAAGATTCTGCTCAATTGGTGGCATCCTTATAAAAAGATTATAAGTACATGTTTTATAAGGGTAAGAAAATTCTGCTCAATTGGTGGAATCCTTATAAAAAGATTATAAGTACATGTTTTATAAGGGTAAGAAGATTCTGCTCAATTGGTGGCAGCCTTATAAAAAGATGATAAGTACATGCACTTTAAGGTTAGAAAATATTGCTCAATAAGTGGTACCCCTCGTGTTTATAAAATCAGACCTTGGGTGATTAGTCGAGACAGTTTTATTAGAGATTCTACATGTCCACTATTTCTGACATTTTAACCAAAATATCATCTTCCTATTTACATGTACCATGTCATAGATTTCACACATTCACTACATCTGATATTCTTATCAAAGATGCATATAACTCTTTTTTACATAATACATATGTCATAGATTCTACGGGGTCAGAGAACACAGCTGTCGTCCTTTCATATGTCCACGAATATAGTCCCTCGTGGAGAGACTGTGTTACTTGCAAATATTTTTTATGTCACTTCCAAATTGTATGCCCTAAATAACCGTAGTTAGGAAAAGAAATTACACTTTAAAGAGATTTGTGCCATTGTAGTGAGAAGATTCAGCTGGAAAAGTTACAAATAGGCATTTCGGAAGTTGTCAAAATATATCGAGACTCTCTTAACATAAAATTGCTTATATGATTGTAATATAATTTGTTCCAAATATAGTTCAACAAACTGTAAAAATATTTTTGAGAAAGCGCAGTTTGGTTTTTTAAAATACTCATGTATTGACTCATGTTTAATTGTCTAAAAAAAAGCGCTACGAAATAACTGTTCTCGAGACACATGTGATTGCTATCTGACATTATGACCAGTGCTGTATTCATTTTGTTCTTGTGATATTTACTATTTCATAAATTATATATATCCTCTACATACATTGTATATATGTAAAAGAGGATGTGGTATAAATGTCAATGAGACAACTATCAACAAGAGATAAAACTGACATAGAATGTAACAACTATAGGTCATCGTACAGCATTCAACAATGAGCAAAGCCCATATCGCATAATCAGCTATAAAAAGCCCCGAAATGACAAATGTAGAATTCAAAAGAAAAAAATGAACGACATAATTTACGTACATCTATTTGTTGTGGAGTGCGGTATAGAACCTTGTAAATGAATATGCTTGCCTGGAAAGAACTGTGATTGCATAACGGTGACAAAACAGATTAAAATGAGTATGTATTCATAAAAGATGAAAAACATAATTGTGTACAAAAGTTAAAATAAAGATGCGAATTAATTAAATTATGCGACACTTAAAACAACTATTTTGTTTTGACCTGTTGCTGTGGTTCTGGTACGATTTACAAAGTATGTTTTATTGGTAATTTTACAGGTAATTATATTACCAAATCGTTTTAAAAGTAAGACAGCAATCCTCTGAAGCATAAATTTTGTTGTGTATGCTCTTTATATACTAAGATTTATTAAGGCTGTGTAGTATTATTATAAAGACACCATAGTAACTATCTAATGGAGTACTGTGCCTGACTTATTTTAAAGCCTCGGCCAGGCACCGTACTTCACTAAATACTTATGCAGATGTCACCGTCGACAGGGTCTTTGTCCATAAAATTCTAAGTTATATTGAGGCCTTTTTGTGCTATATTCTGCAACCTTTTTTATTTCCAAATTGTGACACATTGGAACATAACATTTATTTTTGAGTTAGTTGACAAACTATATGTTTACATTTGATTTGGTCTGCTTCCTACGTTATACGTTTTCACTTTATATTCCTCATCTGAATTAATGCAAACCAAACAATGTTTCGTTATACTTGTCTATTAAAGGAGGGCGTAAAGGGGGCCATCTGCACGGAAGAAAACGAAATTAAATTGCCATTTCACGATGAACGAACAATTCATACTTACATGTGTACTTGCACGTGGAGTTTTTTATCGATTTTTCCGAAAAACGTTGAACAGCTAACTTTTTTCATGACTGCACGTAAAATAAAGATGGCAAAACACGTTGGACGAAAATAACCCTTTACCACCCTCTTAAGGGAACCAAAAGAGCAAAAACAAAATATAGGTAAATACTTGTTTTGGCGATATAAGCCATTGAAATTTTGCAGAAAAATGTTCTCTCTTGACTTTTCATAGCTTTTTGATTGACAAGTTCAAAAACTATTGAAAAAAAGAACAAGAATTTTAAAAAACTTTTGTAGATGACTAATAATGATAATTCTAATGCAACAACGTTTGTAACGTTCATTTTGATTGGATAACGTCACTTATTTACACGGCATCAATTGGCAATTGATGCTATAGGACGTACGCGCAAGCGCAGACGGTATGTGACAGATTTTAAATACATGTTTCAACGTTGTTTTCTGTCAGTTTCATTAGAATGGAGATAACAATATTGTATTTTAAGCTCCGACGGCATCAATTGGGGATTTGATGGTCGCAAATACCCGTTTACTGTCTCCGCTAACGCGTCGCCAGTAAACTTAATTTGCGACCATCAAATCCCCAATTGATGCCGTCGGAGCTTAAAATACAATACAGTTATCTCCTAAATGTAAATGATTTATAAAAAGAAAAATGGTGGTCAATGTGCAAAATAGTTTAAAGCATTCAAATGGATTAAACCAGAGGATTCCGAAAATCTGACAAAAATTCCCCAAAATGACAAGCGAACATCCTTAACGAGATGCTTTGTTCTCAAATCTAAACAATCTCTGTTTTTATAAAATCAAATGTGTTAGTTTTTCTTTATTCCTAAATCTAAATAATCACTGTTTTTGAAATATCAAATGAGTTAGTTATGCATTATTCCTAAATCTAAATAATCTCTGTTTTTATAATATCAAATGTGTTAGTTATGCATTATTTCTAAGTCTAAATTATCTCTGCTTTTATGATATCAAATGTATTAGTTATGCGTTATTCCTAAATATAAATAATCTCTGTTTTTATTATATCAAATGAGTTAGTTATGCGTTATTTCTAAATCTAAATAATCACTGTTTTTAAAATATCAAATGAGTTAGTCATGCAATATTCCTAAATCTAAATAATCTCTGTTATTATAATATCAAATGTGTTAGTTATGCATTATTCCTAAATCAAAATAATCTCTGTTTTTATCAAATGTGTTAGTTATGCTATCGTTGTTTCCGACCAGTATCACTTATAACACACTGTACCAAGTCAGTACTATGCCAGTTGTTAACTATTCGTTTGATGTGTTTTATCATTTGATTTTGCCATTTGATTAGGAACTTTTCGTTTTGATTTTTTCTCGGAGATCTTTTTCTTTTCTTACTTTTTCTTACAATCAAAAGCAATCTGATGATAAACAAAAATCTCTTCATTTGAGAATCAGGTATTATTCCTTTTATTCAATTTAATTTCATTTTGCTAAACAAGTATTGTCTTATTATTTATCATACATTGTTTTTTTACATATGAAAATAAATAAATAGGTGTTTTTTTACAAATGCACCTTTGCACAAATTTTGTCATTAATGAAAACGAATGTAAATTATAAATTAAACTTTACATCTTTTACTAAATGTGTTTCATTCCAAATGACGTTTAACATTATTGATTTCTATAATCGATTTGTTACTTTTGATAGAAAAATAAAGGACTTTTTAATGAAATAGTGTTATTTCTCTTTAACTTCAAATTACATAATTACAGAAATACATGTTGAATGTATAAACAATTACATTAAATATTAAAGCACATGTGAACAACACAAAAATAAACATTAAATAACAAACTAACCAGGAGGAGTGACCATCACATTTATACTTTTTATGAATAGATTTAAAAAAAACAATATAATAGTTAGAGCTCATCAATTGTTGATATTTTTACATATTTGGACGAAGAATACAATAGTATGGTAACAACTTTTTCTTCTTTGATCTAGAGCTTTACATGATATAACATAATTATATTCTATGTCTCTTAAGATAATATTCATCTTCTATGTCTCTTGATTCGCCAAGATAGCACAACCTATCATGTCTGTATATGTTATTCAACCTTCCCGTCTCGATAGGTAATCGGTGACTTTTGCATCTAAATTTACACATTACAATTTGATTATATATTGACAATTTGGAATAATAGCTTTCCAATTTTATATCAATTTTAAAAATTCCATAACATACGCATTTCGGAGTAGCGTTAATTTCGCTCAAGCCGTTCTGCAAAACCTGGTCTTCAAATTTCAATTCAATAATTTTGATTACCCATTTATCTAACAATTGGCTCAACCAGATCTTTGACATTCCAGAGGTATTAAAACATTTGTTTACAAATGATATCCATTTACAGTTTAAAAGACCATAAATGTGAAAAATAATATACAATAGTTTATATAAAAGACACGAAATTGTACTTTCTCTACAACACAGTAATCTACGTAAGAAACTAACCATACGAACCCAATTCTGCATAAACAAATAAACAATACAGCTAGGTGTTCTCTATTTTAAATGTAGAACAAGCTGACAAAATTTTATGTTCTATCAAATCAAAAGTTTTAAATCCGCATACTTCCGAACCATAAAAAAGAATAGGTAAAACCAACTTATCAAACATGTCTAACTGATATGCTATAGTCAAACTGTTTTGTCTACACTTTTTTTAAATACCGTACATTGCTTTTGTAGGCTGTTAACACATATATTTTATTGTCTTTAGAAATGTACTATTTCTAGCAATGTCACCGTAAAATTGAGGATACTATCCCCCGTCTTCTTTCTTTGAATGGTACCTATATAATTAGTTTTATCATGATTTTGCACTAACATGATCAACATGATGTGTGCCACTAGCGGAGCAGTATCTGCTTACTTAAAATAAGGGTCGGTAGGGTAAGTGAAAACACATGTACGATGATTTTAATTGGCCTAAGCATATTAACTAGAACGCATGTTAGATGTAAATAAGCATACTATGATATCAATCTTAAGAAAAATTTTTGTATTTGCTTCCACTGTCTTTATCATCAATATACACATATGTGTTACTTAAATATTGCTGTTCATTTAATTATATAAATAAATGTCAAAACATACACTCTTTATTAACTTGAATACAAATGTTCATAGGAGCATGTGTGTGTACATTTGCACAACGCATTGTTTTTCAACGCTTGCATTTATTTTACGTGTCTGTGATACTGACCGAAAACTAAGTACTATCATATGTAGTTTAATGTGCATTTATTTTAGTTGAAGACAATAAAACAAACAAAAATCAGCAAATAACGGGAACTGAGCTGTCCCTAATTTGTAAGAATATCGCCTAACGTCTTTCGACGTTGTTTTTCATGTTTTTAGAATTTGCGCAATGTGTTCCCGCTAATTCAAATTATTAACTCCATATTTTAGACATATCTTTTTTCCATTGATTTGACCACACCTTTTTATATCCTTATTTTATGTTGATATAATCAAAGCATATTTGACTGATATAGATATGGATAAGGAGAAAACTGAAATATATGAATCATAAAAAATACCCAGAAAAAACGAAAATTAAACACGTAACAATCCATTTATTTCATTGTTGACAATGAATAATATATGCAAGTGTCCAAATAGGATTTCGTTCGAATATTTTATATAATTAGTTATCAAATTATAACGTAGTTTTATGAATAGTGTATATGTAGATTTATTCATCTAAAACAGCTTATGAATGTAAGTCCTGATATCATTGCAACCAAGTTAAAAACAAGACTTCCGGTACCATTTCCTGGAAAGAAAAATGGTTTTGTTATCAATAATAAATCTTGAAACATTTGATATGTTATTAAAAAAAATACTCGATGGATTGTTTATTGACAACTAGTATCATAAAAAGACGGAAGAAGAAAATCATGCTCTTTAAAGATAGTGTTCAAATGGAACACATCATATCCTTCAATGTTCCGTTTCATGTTGATCTAAGAAACAATTTATCAACCGATAATTGAATTTAAAATTTGGCACATCCCAATACATACTCACTTGATATTGAAAGTGTAACATTTTGGGTACTGGCAGTGCACGAATGGCGCGTGGGCACGCATGGTACCAACACGACAGTAGTCATATTACATGATATCGTGAACATTTGTAATACCTATCTAAAAATGACTATTTTTTTTGGAAATATATGGAACTTTGTAAAATGAAAGAAAATTCAAAGTTTTCGAGGATTTGCAATAGGAAAACACCTAGATTGTTTTAACATATCTTGCGGCACTCCAGTAAAAAGTTATCTCATTGGTAACCGTACCTTACCATATCTCCTTAATCATACAAATGTATGAAATTGATTGTAAACTACATATTCACTGAAAGCCAGTAAAATAAAAAGATATATAAGTGCTGGCATACTCACCACTACCACATCCAAACTGAGAAAGTGCCTGTTTAGCATCAGCAATAGTTTGTCTTATGATGGAAGTTCCAGGATCCAATTTGCAGTCAGTGACAACTTTATTCAAACAATCCTGATAGGTATTTAATCCACTGAATTTTATATGAAATGAAAAAATATCACTTAAGGGCAAATCTTACAGTTACAGGGGAGGTTATGACGTTGCTAATGTGAAATGTTATTTTTGGAACGTCAAACTGTGTTATTTTTTCACGTTAACCTAAAAATGTAGTTATTAGCATTTGAATTCAGTTGGCAGCATGATATACATCTTTTATTTATCAAATTTGAAAGTATGTTATAAATTACTTTACATATGTGATCAATTCAATTTAATTCAGTATTTTATTTATGTCTCACCTCAAGTATAAAATTACACAATACATTTATGAAAGATAAATTTTGTATACATGAGCCAATCTGTACAGAAAACAATATGTATGTAAATAATAGACATTAAACCTGAATGACAAAAATTAAACAACAAAAGTATTCAATTATTATTTACAATATAAAACTTATCGGCGTCTTTTAATCTTATAATATCTTGATTCGAAACTAAAATGCCGTTTTCAGGCAATCTGTTAAACCATTAAAACGTTCATCATTTTCCCAAAGTGGGCGGATGCTATATATATATATATATATTTAGGATTCATTTATTGGCGCAAGACAATTCATAATAATGATACAACAAAGGGACCATTAAATTATTTCACCGCAATATGAAATAATATAAAAATGTATAAAACACACAAAAAATAGTCTGACCTGCATATTTTCTTCTTGTCTCCTGCGGCCTCTTCTGCCACGTTAGCGTAGGGTGTGGAGCATGCGGTCATTTTTGGTATAGAACAATCTTGCGCGTCAGCTCCTAAATAGTACGGTATTAGAACACGATAAAATTTTATGTATGTTGCGCATAAATGAATTGTTGGTCGCACAATATTGACGCCAATTTATCATATCCCATTTGTTATATACTGACCGGCTTTAGAAACGCAACACTAGATTATTTTTGTGTTTTTTTTAATGAGTGTGTCACCGTCAATAGCGATGACTGCCTGTTACAAACGCCAAAATGATTGTTAGAAAGGTCAACAAATACTGTCTGACATGTTTTAGGTTCTGTTTTACAACTTCTGATTTTGCATTTGTTCAAGCCCTTAATTGCTTTTGGCAATTATGCGGTTGGAACTTGAGGGCTTTAAAGGTTTTCCCTCAGTCGATTCTTTGGTAATTCAGTTTATGGGAAACATTTTAGGCATGAATCTGTACCCAATGACACTCGGCAATTTGATAAGCAGTTGACGTTGCGGCCGTAAACATGTCTTGCAAATGACGTTGCGTATTCAAATTCTGTTGACGTTTCATTGTCACTACACGCTGATCTGTTCATTGATGGCTAGAAACAAATCTGGTCTACTTGTTTCGTTGTCGGAAGGACAGTAAGACGAGTTTCTGAAGTCATAAAGTATGGTTGCAGCACGTTTATGTTTTCATGTTTGCAGTATTCTTAAGGGATAATTCAGTTTTTTTATTTCTCAGTCTTGGCAAAATGGGGATGCAACATTTTTAAACTGAATTAAGTGAGGCAAAGGATTTAAAGAACTGTTTGACAAAGCAAAAAAAAAACTGAAACAATCTTTCATGGGTCTAAAATTTTGCTTTAAGAAATTCGTGCGACTTAAAAATTCGGTATGTTCAATAACCACAGGAAAGTCATTTTTTGATTTTTTGTAAGGAGAAAGAAGTATGATAAGCATGGACAGAAGTTATAAGAGAACCAAACAAGATTTGGTAAAAAAATCAACAAAACGAGTGTTGCGTTTCTAAAGCCGTTCAGTATATAAGAGAAATAAATATTCAACTTTAAAATATTATATCTGTCAAAATGAAGTAAAATGGTCACTTATCGGTCACTGTGTAGTAAAATGGTCACGTGAAATGATCATAGTTTATATTACATTTTCTAACCAATTTGGTTGTATTGTCCTAAAATTTGGAAATTTAGTCGTCCAGATTTGTCTTCAAATATTTCTAATTAAAAACAATATATGTGTTTTTAACAGTTTATAAGGAGTTTGTATTTTAAATGTTAGTACAAGTCACATTTGATGAATACGAATCACAGAGGTCGGTCAGTGATCAATTTATTGATAACTACTTGTTGACCTGGCCATTATCAGATATTCATAAAGGTGTACCATGAACGAAATTATGTCTGGGTTTTCCTGAAATTTAAATGAAAAAAGTAAGTTGCACAATCATTGACAGGATTTAAATGAAAAAAGGGAGTAGCAAAATCATTGACAGAAATTAATAACAAAAAACACACGAAGACTTGCAATCAGAATTAAGAACTCCCTAAGTAAAAGGAATGAAATTCTGTCAATGTTTCTGTTGTTTCGTTGTTTTCTTCTTATAGTTGATGTGTTTTCCTCGATTTTAGTTTGTACACAGGATTGTTTTCTCACAATCGATTTATGACTTTCGAACAACGGTATAATACTATAGACTTTGTTGTAAAATTAACAAACAAATTTGATATAACTCGATTATAATGTTTTAAACTAAACATCTGAACAGTATATATATATTTATGCAATTCATAATTTATATAGATTTGCCAGCATTTACGCTGCAGTATATTAATTATTTATAGCTTTTGTGAAGTCAAATCCATCACTAATGGTTGACTAGGAAACTGAATATATGTCCGACTGACTGTAACATCTATATGCAAAGTAACATTTTATTTGATGTCATCAATGTTAAAATGTGTAGTCACGCCATTTTGGAATATGGAATGTTATATCTGATGTCGTGTCGATCTTCATATAGTGGTGTCGTTTTGGTTATATTTACCATTATCGATCTCGTGCTAAGCTTCATAATGTAGTATCGTTCGGGTTATACTTACCTTTATCGATATCGTTTCAAGTTCAAACAGTGGTATCCTTCGGGTTATACTTACATTTATCGATGTCGTGTTAAGCGTCATACAGTGGTATCGTTCGGGTTATACTTACCTTTATCAATGTCGTGTCAAGCTTCATACAGTGGTATCGTTCGGGTTATACTTACCTTTATCGATATCGTTTCAAGTTCAAACAGTGGTATCGTTCGGGTTATACTTACCTTTATTGATGTCGTGTCAAGTTTCATACAGTGGTATCGTTCGGGTTATACTTACCTTTATTGATGTCGTGTCAATTTTCATACAGTGGTATCGTTCGGGTTATACTTACCTTTATTGATGTCGTCTAAAGCTTCATACAGTGGCATCGTTCGGGTTATACCCACCTGTATTGATGTCGTGCCAAGCGTCTTACAGTGGTATCGTTCGGGTTATACTTACCTTTATCGATGTCATGTTGAGCTTCATACAGTGGTGTCGTTCGGGTTATACCCACCTTTATCGATGTCGTGCCAAGCGGCATACAGTGGTATCGTTCGGGTTATACTTACCTTTATCGATGTCGTGTCAAACTTTATACAGTGGTATCGTTCGGGTTAAACTTACCTTTATCGATGTCGCGTTAAGCTTGAAACAGTGGTATCATTTGGGTTATACTTACCTTTATCGATGTGGTGTTAAGCTTCATACAGTGGTAATTCTTATATCATTTGCATATCTATAAATACTTGAACTGGATTGGTCAATTAGATTTTTTCTCTTGGTTTACACTTCGATAAACCATGTTTCCGAAACTACTTTCGTAATCTATTCATGCGCGATACACATTCTTGCAGGGATACTGGGATTTTCAGCAAATTGAGATTATACAACAATTGCATAACAGTTGTTTCTATTCTAATGTATATATTACAAAAAAAGAAATAACATAAATGCACAAAAGCTTCGAAAATATATAAAAATAAAATTTAAATAAAATTCCGCGAAATTTCATGAAGGATTTGGCAAATTTACGTCATGGCAAAACACGACGTCATACGAATGAAAATGTTCATGGGAAAGACTATTTCGTTACGTGTACGCTTTAAATTCGGATAATATTTAATTAAAATAAAGTTTTTTTAGGTAGGTGCTATTTCATTTTAGATTCTGTTGCATTTGTCGGACATTTATTGTTTTTAGAAAGTCAAGATGGCGACGTACTCCTTAGTTACGGCATGTCATTGTGCTTTTGATGGTAAATATAGCAGCCATCAAACAAATAATGTAAATTAATAACCGCGTATGTTTGGCTGAAGAATTCTAAGGATTAAACACATTTTTTCTAGAGGTTATTGATGTGTAAACCGGGTCTCTTACTCACAAACTTGACATAAAAGTCCTTCGCACTTTTATTCAGTTTGTGAGTTAATCGCCCCGGTTTACACATCAATAACCTCTAGAAAAAATGTGTTTAATCCTATAATATGGTATTAGGTTATAATTACTTTTATCGATGTGGTGTTAAGCTTCTCGATGTCGTGTTTAGTTTCATACAGTAGTATCGTTCGGGTTATACCCACCTTTATCGATGTCGTGTAAAGCTTCATACAGTGGTATCGTTTGGGTCATACTGACCTTTATCGATGTGGTGTTAAGCTTCATACAACGGTATCGTTCCTGTTATACTTACCTTTACCTACAAAAAGCGTAGCATTGTGTCCCATTTGGTTTTACTTTGATGAGGGGTCTGAGTAAATAAACTCATCATAAATACACTAGTTAAAAGGTTGTACGCCAGAAGCGCATTTCGTCTAGACAGATTCACCAGTGACGCAAAATAAAAGTGTCATATAAAATGAAGGGTGTTAAATACCCATTGTTCCGATTTGTTTGGCAAAATACAGTTAATTTAGTTTATTCCTTGTGTAGTAAATCCTTCGTATATCTAAAAATTTAATGTTTTGTAAATCATGTCAACCGACGCGAGTTTCGTTTACAAAACACTCGTTAGTGACGCTAAGAAAAAAGAAGAATAAAAAAAATAAGAGAGTGTGTTTAGTACGGGGTTAAACTATTGTAAAGGTTGAGTTTCAATCACTCATTTTCCAGTATAAGTTCTTTATATTATTATATAGATCGCCTCAATTTCTAAACATACAAATTGTTCTACTGTTTTGTTGTTTTATTGATTAATTATTTTTCTTTCCAATTATGCTGTCATGTATAATTTTCTTTTTCTGAATGGGAAAGGGAATTGGTAAAGGAGAGTGGTTAAAATACAGTCGTATTGCTAGGTTTAAAAACATTCCTTCATTTATTGAAATTGTGTGAACATTTATTTCATAGGTAAATTATTCATATATTTATCACTTATCGTATATTTATTTATAAAATCAAATAAAAACATCATCATAAAGTAACATAAATTGTACGACGTCAAGCACAATATAACAACGGATGGTAACAATATGTGAGAACTATAGTAACATGTGGGGTTTCACTTTTTCACCAGCAAAAAGCAAATTATTACAATTTGGTAAACGCAGAACTTCTACTCCAACATATCTATACCAAGAACCGATCAACTATGTAACTTCTGCTCGACATATTGGTATTCAACTAGATTCATCTTTAAAAACAATGGACAGAACTCTTAAAGCTTGTCGCACCTTGCGCTCGACAACGACATCAGTTATACGCCTTGGAATACACCCAGCCATTGTAAATCCAATTGTATGCGCAAAGATTATACGTCAGCTCTGTTATCCGAAAGCACTATACGGTTGTGAACTCTGGGGAAAACTTACCTGCACTGAAGTACTGATGCTTGAAAGAACTCACCACTATATTTGTAAATTTATACAAGGTTTACCAAGAAGAACAAGAAGCGACATGTGTGTGTCATTGTTAGGATGGCTTTCATTGAAAGTTTTATATGTGAACGAAAACTGTTGTTTTTTGGAAGAACATGTCGCCTTCCATACTCAGCTGTCTCATTCCGTATTCTTCTCCGTAGACTCATTGATGCTAGATATAATCAATATGACACCAGATCAGGTTTCGCTTGTGACATTATTGAAATACTCACAAAATATGGTTTATCGAAATATCTAGATCAGTTTCTCAATGATGGACAATTCCCAAGTTCGGCAACTTGGAAATCGGTAGTCAAGAAGTCAATTTACCAGGTTGAGGTAGTAAAGTGGCATCATCGTATGGCAGTGGATCCTGATTTTGTTGTTTTTAAAGACATTCACTCGTTTTGTGTACCGCATGCGGCGTGGAGAGTAGCACTACGTCACCCACTGATGCGCAGACAGGCCCATTTTGTAACATCAACGTGCTGTCTTATACGCGAGAACTTACAAAACAACAGAATACTGTGCGATAAATGTGGTAAACTTTTTGATGATCCTTGTACTCATGCAATACTATCATGTGACTATACAGTTGATGCTCGAGATCAATTTTGGAGGAAGGTTATAGACATAAACCCGATTACATTTAGTGTTCACTTAGGAAATATGACTGACAATAAAATGCTTAATTGTATTCTTGCCTGTGACACCGAATTTGATCTACAGAATGAAGAACGTGAACAGTTTAACTTCATGTGTGTGAACTTTATCTACAATTCTTGTAAATTGTTACATAACCGCAACTGCTGCTAGAAGTACATAAACTATTTTCAAACTGTGATGAACATAAGTAAATAATTGAACATTTCGTCGTGATCTCGTCTTTATTGACTGTCTCTGTGTAAATAATAGTTCTTGTTGTTTGTATATGATTTATTGTAACTGTCTTTGCTTTGTTTCATACTCTCCAATAGGAGGCAAATAAAATAATATTATACATATCCTTTTGCAGACTTTTTTTTTTTAACAATTACCATTACCATTTTTAGGTTTCCCTTTACTTTTTTATCCTGTGGAATTGCTATGAGAATATTAAACCAAATGCAAGCTTCCTCTAAAAAAAATCTGCCTGTTTTTCTATAAATTTAGTTGCCGCTAAGTTCTCACAGTTTGAACTTCTTGTTCATTTGTGAATAAAAGAACACAAAACAGATGGTTCATAATCTTCTTCACCATTTGTTTTACATGTACAAATGTTCCACACATAACATGTTTTGTGGATTTACAAATAGAGCATAAATATATATTTGACGATGGTGTTAAACGTTATATATTGATATTATTAGTTTTGAAGTATTCAATTTTATCTAGAAATCCTGTGTTCATATTATCTTTTAGATCATCCTCTGTATTATAAAAATAATTGTTTCATTTGGCAAGGAATATAAAAAAATTATAACTTGTCTATTTTTTTTTTTATCAAAGATCATTAAATTATTCATAATCCCTGAAATCATATTAGGGAATTTGTAGAATAATTATTGAAATGTTCAGTAATTATGTAAAATCACTGGTCATTTTCAGGGATTATATATAATTTCTTATGATTTTAGTGATTCTACATATTCCATGATTATACAAATTCACTGTAACATATACAGTGTAACATTTTCTTAAGATTTAACAAATATGACGGTGAAAGATATGAAAATGTTCATGAATGTTTAAATATGGTTTTGCAATTTGTTATTTTTATTTATAGCAATACAATTATTATGCCTGTATCATGTCAGGAATCTGTTTCAGTATTTAAAATAAATCTTTACTTCCAATAAAGATCGATGAAATCCTCATTTTAACGATAATCTAAATAAAATCACTCAAATCTGAACATGTAAGTTGTAACTTTGTGGTATTTACAGTAAAAAATAGACGTTAAAATGCATCACATTCATTACATCTGATAGTTTAATCAAAGATGCAAGTTACTTTTCTTCACATAATACATATGTCATAGACTCTACAGGGTCAGGGAACACAGCTGTCGTCCTTTTATTTGTCCACTTTGAAAGACGAAATTAATCGTATAAACCACATACTTTTCACTGGGCGCACTACGTTTGCGCGCATTTGGGGATTAAAATTATTTACGTTTGCGCGCAGCTTTTAATTACATTTGCGCGCATTTATTTTACAGGTAATCTCAGGTAAAAAAATAAGTAAAAATTATGTACCGATTATCAGGTTATCTGCATGTTGATATCGTAAAATATCAGCTGCGAGACATAATATGAAGCTTTTTGTCGAGTGAGCGTAGCGAACGAGATCAAAAAGCCTTCATATAATGTCAAGCAGCTGATATGTTAAGTTATAAATACCTATTTTTTTTTTTTTTTTTTCATATTAATCAATTATCAATTTTAAAAATAGTTTAATTATCAGTCAAATTATATACTGTTCATATTGAAGTCTAAAAGCAAGTAAAAACTCCGTTATAGCTAAAGATCAAGTTACAATATATGAAAAGGCTATGTCAAAATATGTGCCTTATGATAACATTAAGAATGGAATGGGGAAGATGTCAAAGAGACAACATACTAGACTAACGGAAGGGGTACTGATACTTATAAATATTTGAACAAATGAATAGATAAATAAGCATTATTACCTGTATTTAACCTGAGTTTACCTGAGTTTACCTGCCAAAAAAATGCGCGCAAATGTAATGGAAAGCTGCGCGCAAACGTAATGATTTTTGCGCGCAAATGTAATGGCAATGCACGCAAACGTAATGCACCGTTTTCACTTGTAATAGAATGTCCCTTTGTTCCTATAATATTGTTTTTTACCCAAAAGACATGTTTGATTTTCTACAGGAAAACAGTGCTTTGTCATCCTTTGTATTATGTTACATGATCAGAGCAGTTCTGTCAAAATGTTCATAAAAACTGTACAATGATGAAGCTATGGATACAGTGACACTGATGATATTACCAAAGTCACTTTGTTGTGGAAAATGTAAGGGTAATTCACACTACTTCTTTGTAAATGAAAGACATGAATAGAGATAAGAAATGACGTGAATTTAAGCAAATATAAAATTATGTCATTTCAACAACATGTTAAACCTCAACAATGAGCAAAATAAATATCATTTAAGTCAGCTACTTTCTTGATTGTTGGATGTTGAATGTCCAGTGTCAATTATGTGACGCATGTTTGAAGTCTGCTAAACTCCATAATTCCTCAATTTATTTAGAATAACATACATTTATATATATATATATTTGGTGTCACGATATCACAGTAGCATGGGTTCGAATCCCGGCGAGGGAAGAACCAAAAATTTGCGAAAGCAAATTTACAGATCTAACATTGTTGGGTTGATGTTTAGAAGAGTTGTATATACATTATGTACACAGCCATGTATCACCATCATTGATGGCGATCCGATGGATACATCTGTTGTAGGGTTGTCACTGACTCAGACGTACTTATGAATATAATTATTTTCTGTGACTGTATCTTAAATTAATTTGTAGGATCCTTTACTATAGATAATTTAGCTGATCTGTAACAATAACATCTTCATGCCTTATATATCATGTACTGTAGTACGCCGCTAGATTAAAACTGACGTGGAAAGGTAACATATGGCCACCGAAAGCTCTTTTTTTGAGAGCCCAGGTGGTCGTGTGGTCTAGCGGGACGGCTGCAGTGCAGGCGATTTGGTGTCACGATATCACAGTAGCATGGGTTCGAATCTCGGCGAGGGAAGAACCAAAAATTTGCGAAAGCAAATTTACAGATCTAACATTGTTGGGTTGATGTTTAGACGAGTTGTATATACATTATGTACACAGCCATGTATCACCATCATTGATGGCGATCCGATGGATACATCTGCTGTAGGGTTGTCACTGACTCAGACGTACTTATGTATATATATATATATATATATATATACATCTAGCGCATTCATACATGTATTCCTATATGCATGCCTTTTGTGTCAGTGGTATATTTAACATCATATGAGCAGTTGGGTCGTTTGAAAAGCAGTGTATTTGAACAGTAAAAAAATTGTACCGATATAGTGGTGTGTTTAAAGAAAACAGTCAACATTGTTTTATCCTTTGTAAAAACTTCTATTTATCTTTGATATTTGTGGTTAAACATTTGTGTTAAAATTTATTTTGGGATGTTGAAAGGTGAGTAATTCTACGTTTTATGTTCAAGTATTGTAAATGCATTCGATTTATCTCCCGTTTCCCATGTTTTTGTTATATGAAAAATGTATGCAAATTCAAAGCATCTTTTAATAACATTTTTAGTAAGAAGAAAGATAAAAGTGACATGCCGTGTATGACTGTTTCATATCTATATTCTTCCCAATATCAAGTATTCGATCGTTTTTAATAATGAATTTTTCAAAGCACCTTTTACAGTTTGATAAGACGACATTTATTTCATTTATAACTAGTTAGTTAACACCGCTACATCGAAGTATTATTAAATTATTAAAGTAAACCATTATATTGGTCAAGGTACGGTCTTCACACTATACAGCAAGCTATAAAGGGCCCCAAATATTACAAGTGTAAAACCTTTCAAATGGGGGGAACAAAACGATATAATACATTTCAAGCATTTGGATCTGGAATTTACCCCTAATGGTTCTCATTCCTAAATTTGTCAAAAATATTGAAATGCTACTTTCATCTGGTGGTTTAAAATGGGGTTCATTTATTTTTATGTTGCATATTTTGATATCACCGCTATATCTAGTTTGTTCGCTTGACATAATTTTCTTCTTCTAATGGTCTCAGTTTTGATTGTGTATAGTTTCTTTTCTGTTCTTGTCTTTTTGACAGACTTTACTCATTTGGATATGGAATACAACAATACACATAACGTTGAAAAACGACAAAATGTACTTCAACATCTAGATTACTTTGCATTTTCGTGTAGTTGGGTGTCTGCCTTATTTCCCATGCTTAACCGTCTAGCAGCAATTTTTACTTATTATGGTTTACTTTTACACTAGTGTAACAGTACATCATGATAGTTTATTGCCTTATTGTTTCAACAGATAAAGTGGATGAGATTATTTTATCCAGATAAATTGTTTCATGATTTAGGATATGTTTCTTCCCCATCTTTATTTTAGTTGACCATGGCGTATGGTGTAGCTATACATACGGACGACAATCCCCTGAGATTAGAAAACGAAAATGATTTTAATACATGTACTAATCGTTTGTGAAAATTATCTATTTTAGTCTCGTATAAATAATGTTGAGTAGGTGTTTCGTCTTGTTCCGTGTACCGTATTTAGTAATTGGAACGAGGTCAGGTTAAAATTAAGTGAAACATAGTCTATCTTTGACTACACTTAAGACTGTTGTTTGTTAAACAGTAGTATCTCATCCTACGTATTTATCACGTGGTATTCCAATAGATTTTGTAGAATTGAAATAATTGTATGTCTATTTTACAGCCACTTATTTCTGCTTATGTTTGATGTCTTGTTACTATTCTCTTTATTTGTTGAACTCTTGACTAAGCAGAAACAAATTAAGCAAAAAAAGCAGCACATTGATAGTGCACGAAATCATAAAACACCAAATCAGCTGTTCTTTTAGTACTTTACAGGGTGTACCGTCTTTTTAAATGTTAAAATTGTGTACGCCAGGCGCATGTTATTTCTATAGAAGACTCATTAGTGACACAAAAAAAGAGTTAAAAAGGCCATATTAAATACGAGTTTGAAGATTATGAAAACATGCAACAATAGAAATTTAAATTGCTGTTTGTCGCTTTGACAAATTCCCCATTTCCTTTCTCAATTTTATAAATATTGATACCTCCAACTATCAGAGATAAAAACTACAGACCACGGATTCGAAATGGACACTTTTCTGTTGTTAGATGGACTTTTAATTCAGGAGTGTGGGCATAAATCCTTATTGATATTCTTATTGTATGTTTACAAAGTTACTTCCATTTTCTTTTTAATCTTAAATTGATACTTGTCGAGGATCAGTTATCGTCAGAGGTCCGTAGTTTTTCTGAAATAAATTTTGATAGAAAATCTTTTGGGAAAATCTGTTTCCAAAAAGACAGGGTAATCACCATAAACTCGAACTTGTTCTCCTGTTATTAACAACGTACAAACGGGTTACAAGTATACAAATTGTTGCGGGACATTTTTTATAGGTGCAATGATAGTGTTGAGTTAAGCCTTTGTCTGAGTATTAACTTTCTGTCACTTGCAACCAACTAATTTTAGTGTACTAAAAGAGACATATATACTTTCATTCATAAACTTCTAAATCTTTTTGAATTTTTTAGAAAGGAGTTGAATATATTTTATAGCGATGTCTTATACTTCTTTCTAATAACAGCTGGGTTTCCCTAAATCGATGACGTCAGTTCCTGTCAATTTACCGAAAATTCGATATTTCCCGAACTGAATCGAATCAATTAAAAAAACATTTTAAAAATGAAACAGAAATAGTTGTCTACATAAATATATCATTGTTTCTCAATAGTCCAAATTACACCCAATAAATATGTAAAATTAATACAAGAGTAAGACCAAGGAATTGTATTTTAAATATACAATTCCTTGGTAAGACAGAGGCAACTATCATTAAGTACATAATAGACATTAAACTAAATGGTTTTATGTGCATGCATTACACAGGAGAGCCTACATGCATTACACAGGAGAGCCTACATGTATATTGATTAGTCTTATAAATTTACACTAGTTGTTAAGACCAGAATTGTTTTTCTATTCATCAGTTCATTGAATTTTAATTAATTTGTTTGATTAGTATTTGTTCTTACACATACTGTCAACTATCACAGAGTTTGTTAAACAGTAGTATCTCATCATCTTTATAAGATTAATGTAGAAGGAATATGTATACCATTATCAAATGTAAAAATATATGTGTGATTGCCAATGAGACATGAACAGATGACACTATTGACACCGTACGGCCTTCAACAATTAGCAAAATCTGTACAAGGTTTCCATTAACTGAACGCTATGACAGGTGAGAGCACAATTAATCCTATATCAAAATCTAACAAATGTCACGAATTAACATTTGTATATTAATATATACAAGTAATTCTGAAATTATTGCGTGCATCATTTTAGAAGTTTTGAAGATTGGAAAAAGTGCGAGATTTACTATTGGGATTTCAGAAATTTTCTTCTCAAATTCTTTATCATTGCGATTCTCACCCATTCGCGTTTTCACAGTAATAAAACTCCGCTATTTTTCTGAATTTAAACATAAAAAAATAAACAAAAGTGACCAATGTTTTCCTTTCGAAGAGGATGTGAAATAATACACGAAGAACAAAAATCAATTTAAAACCAAAAGGTGAAGACAGACAATGTCATCAATAGACAGATAGAGAGAACAACAGTCCACACAACACAGATAGAGAGAACAACAGTCCACAATACACAGGTAGAGAGAACAACAGTCCACACAACACAGATAGAGAGAACAACAGTCCGCACAACACAGATAGAGAGAACAACAGTCCACACAACACAGATAGAGAGAACAACAGTCCGCACAACACAGATAGAGAGAACAACAGTCCACACAACACAGATAGAGAGAACAACAGTCCACACAACACAGATAGAGAGAACAACAGTCCACACAACACAGATAGAGAGAACAACAGTCCACACAACACAGATAGAGAGAACCACAGTCCACACAACACAGATAGAGAGAACCACAGTCCACACAACACAGATAGAGAGAACCACAGTCCACACAACACAGATAGAGAGAACAACAGTCCACACAACACAGATAGAGAGAACAACAGTCCACACACCACAGATAGAGAGAACATCAGTCCACACAACACAGATAGAGAGAACAACAGTCCACACAACACAGATAGAGAGAACAACAGTCCACACAACACAGATAGAGAGAACAACAGTCCACACAACACAGATCGAGAGAACAAAAGTCCACACAACACAGATAGAGAGAACAACAGTCCACAAAACACAGATAACAAAACACAGATAGAGAGAACAACAGTCCACATGACACAGCTAGAGAGAACAACAGTCCACACAACACAGCTAGAGAGAACAACAGTCCACACAACACATATAGAGAGAACAACAGTCCACACAACACAGATAGAGAGAACAATAGTCCACACAACACAGATAGAGAGAACAACAGTCCACACAACACAAATAGAGAGAACAACAGTCCACACAACATAGAGAGAACAACAGTCCACACAACACAGCTAGAGAGAACAACAGTCCACACAACACAGATAGAGAGAACAACAGTCCACACAACACAGATAGAGAGAACAACAGTCCACACAACACAGATAGAGAGAACAACAGTCCACACAACACAGATAGAGAGAACAACAGTCCACACAACACATATAGAGAGCACAACAGTCCACACAACATAGAGAGCACAACAGTCCACAAGACACAGATAGAGAGAACAACAGTCCACACAACACAACTAGAGAGAACAACAGTCCACACAACACAGCTAGAGAGAACAACAGTCCACACAACACAGCTAGAGAGAACAACAGTCCACACAACACAGCTAGAGAGAACAACAGTCCACACAACACAGCTAGAGAGAACAACAGTCCACACAACACAGGTAGAGAGAACAACAGTCCACACAACACAGATAGAGAGAACAACAGTCCACACAACACAGATAGAGAGAACAACAGTCCACACAACACAGCTAGAGAGAACAACAGTCCACACAACACAGCTAGAGAAAACAACAGTCCACACAACACAGCTAGAGAGAACAAAAGTCCACACAACACAGATAGAGAGAACAACAGTCCACACAACACAGCTAGAGAGAACAACAGTCCACACAACACAGCTAGAGAGAACAACTGTCCACACAACACAGCTAGAGAGAACAACTGTCCACACAACACAGCTAGAGAGAACAACAGTCCACACAACACAGCTAGAGAGAACAACAGTCCACACAACACAGCTAGAGAGAACAACAGTCCACACAACACAGCTAGAGAGAACAACAGTCCACACAACACAGCTAGAGAGAACAACAGTCCACACAACACAGCTAGAGAGAACAACAGTCCACACATCACAGATAGAGAGAACAACAGTCCACACAACACAGGTAGAGAGAACAACAGTCCACAAAACACAGGTAGAGAGAACAACAGTCCACAAAACACAGATAGAGAGAACAACAGTCCACAAAACACAGCTATAAAACGTATGTTACACACGATTTATAGGCAGTTCTTATATTCAACAATAATTATGACGCTTATATTAACTAAAATTGCATGTCATGTATTTTGTTTTTTTTACAAAATAATCTTTATTTAGTGTTTATAATATAAAATGGTAGTGTAGACTGGTATGGTCTGGTCTGGTATATTGTATTGTATTGTATTGTAGTGTAGTGTAGTGTAGTGTAGTGTAGTGTAGTGTAGTGTAGTGTAGTGTAGTGTAGTGTAGTGTAGTGTAGTGTAGTGTAGTGTAGTGTAGTGTAGTGTAGTGTAGTGTAGTGTAGTGTAGTGTAGTGTAGTGTAGTGTAGTGTAGTGTAGTGTATTGAAGTGTAGTGTAGTGTAGTGTAGTGTAGTGTAGTGTAGTGTAGTGTAGTGTAGAGTAGTGTAGTGTAGTGTAGTGTAGTGTAGTGTAGTGTAGTGTAGTGTAGTGTAGTGTAGTGTAATTTGTATTGTATTGTATTGTATTGTATTGTATTATTCAGAAATGTTGAATAGGTTATAGATAATGCATATTTTAAGGTTTTTCTTGTCGTAGAACACACCGAGGGGTGTCAGGATTGATCAAATGAAAGACCGACCGGAGGGAGGTCTTTCTTTGACCAATCCTGACACCCTGAGGTGTGTTCTACGACAAGAAAAACCTTAAAATATGCATTATCTGACTTATATACCGTCAAAAAAATATTAATTTTATAAAGATTTGTAAAATTTAGTAACCTATTTTACCGACACCACTAAAGTGGGATATTCCTTTCTAATGTGTTCAGGTTTAATACGCCCTGCGGCTCATTTAGAATGTGAAATAAAACTCACAAAATAATTTAGATATAAACCTTTTAAAATTATTATCCATACACAATACACATATTACTTTAACTGCATGAAGTAAGACACAAATGTATTGTTACCTTCCGCTAACGGTGTATGACAAATACAAGACACATTGTGAGTACTTTATTGTACCACTTAGCATATGGAAAAGGGGGAGGGGTATTTTTTGTTTTTCTATTTGTTATGTTATTTCTATCGCGGAAAAGTGGTTATTTATTTAACATTTTTACTTGAATCGAATGAAAAATTTAGAAAGATTGTCTTTTGAATAGCAATACATTTTATTAAAAGATAATCAGGATATAAATATATACCCCCGGCACCCGACCCTTTCGTTAGTTACGTTAATGTTATTCAATAGAATATACGATTATCTTATTAGTTGATCATTTGATAGAGTAAAAGGTATACTGAAATTTTAAAAAGTTAAAAACTGACACGAAGACGAATATAAATACATGTAGGTCACAGTATGATTTCCTATTCAGTGTGTATCGTTCTGAACATGCATGAAATATTTGCCACTGGATGTTGAGCAAGCAACCAAAAATCAATCAACCTATTCAGTTTGACTCAATAAGAAATTTTATAATCTTACACACGAATATGTTAAATCTGGATTTATTTTATGAAAGTCTACATTTAAATTCATCTGACATATATGATAATGTTTCTTTATTGTTGCGATAAATTAACAAAACTTCACGTTATTTGTCTCTAAAATTAAAATACGGGACTACAATGGCGGTTTCTTTTACACCTATCATCGATTGAATACAATTAATTTCCAAATCGGCAAAAACAATCTATTAGACGAATAAAGTTTTGAAGTAAATCATAGTAAATTATAAATTGCATGTTTATCAAGGAAAATAATGACCTCACACAGGTCATTATTTTATGCCTTGGAGCATATATCATTGAAACATGGTATCGTCCGGGTTGATTCTGAAAAAGAATGACCTGTCGTTCTGAAAGAAAATAACTCCATATAGGTATATAAACGACAATAACGTTCCCTATTTACGTATGTAACCTACAAAATAAGACTTGTTACCGGTTTACAATGCAAGTGCCAAATGTGGAACACTATCAGATTACCTTTTTAGTGTACCTGATATCAACCCGAGTCTTTTGTAGGGTTCGTGTCGCTCAGTCTTTACCTTACTCACGCTGTGTTTCGTGTACTATTGTTTTTTTTCTGTTTTATTTGTAAGCAATGGTGTTGCGAGTTTATTTTTTACTTATTCGTTTGATTGTTCCTCAAGTACCTTTCGCCTTTCTTTTTGTCTCCAGTGTCGATTCCTTTTCTTTGTAGAATTCGCATGGGGATTTTTGTTGTTTATACTTTATTGATAGCAAAACATTGTTACTTAAATTCTATGAAACAGAATCCCTAGGGAGTATGACAAAATGTATGTAATGAGTAAAGTAATTCTTCTATGAAAATCAATTCTGAAATCGAGAATGAAAATTTAGTCTGTCGAATTACTTAAAAATACGAAAATAAAATCTGTACCTAAACCAAATAAAAAGCATACAATTATAATGTTATTGTGATAAATCTAGGTCTGGTTTTGTCTCGTTTTTATTGCTTCCTTATTTTCTAACTTTGTAAAACTGATGTTAATGACATTCCTGAAATAATACTATTAACCACATAACTATCGTCTAGAATCTAGTCTGCGGTACAAATGATGATAATCATATTTATAAGTGCTGCCTATTTCTCAGGGGACGATTTAAGCAACAATTAAATAAAAATTGGAAAGAAATATTTGGAATCGTTGCAACAGTTAATTTAAAAGTATGTCAACTGTTATTACTTTCGTCAGCAAAATAACAACGTTCAATAAATTGATGCCATGTGTTTTAATTCCATACATTTGACATCATAAAGCAGTATATCAATTAAAATTAAACTTGCAAATATGCTTAGATGATTGTATTTAAAAATATTTATAAAAAATGCTTGAAAAACAAAACAAAAACATTTTAAAATTCTTTAAGAGACTAAAAACGAACTTTCAAATACGTTCAATTATTTTACTTGGTTTAATCTCCAACTTTTCAATCCAATCAGACACATGTATACTATGTTTTTGATTTGGACTGAATCTATCATAAAATTTAAAGTCTTGAGAATTCGAAATGCTTTGATCAGTAAATTTATCGCGTCAAAAATGCTTTTATTTTCATTTACTTCGATTGAGATGTTTTTCAACAAACTAAAGTCACAAACAAAATGATGCACATTTTAAAGAAAACTCTAAAAAATCGATGCTCGAAGGCAAAATGTTTGAAGATAAAAATAAACAAAGAAAAGAATCAACAGTAGGACGTAGTTATGACAAGCTTAAGGAGATATATTCTGTAATACAAGTAATTCAATAGGATTTATAACATACACTTTCATAATCACTGTAACGTTATGTCTTGTTCGTACTGAAAAAACTGAGCTACTTGGTTTGGATGATGCATACACCCTGGATAGGAGAACGAAGTGTCCTCCTGCATACAGTCAACAGAGGTGGTAACAATCGAGGGTTCATAATAAAACTGCACTAGATGCACATTTTGAACATTAATGTCTGTTCGGGGATGGTCAAGGTTAAGATCTTCAACAATTGTTAATCCCATACATAAGGTAGATAACTCTATGAGTGGGCAGATTATGTAAACAGTGTTTACAGGTGCCTTATGTCTTTACTATACCAATACACTGTGAGAAATATAGTAGGCAGGTATCAATGTTGTCACCTATTTTCACTTTATCTAACAGTTTACTTCCGTATTAGTTTAACAACAACATTAGTTGGCAGTACAATACGCACCCTTACAAAGTTATACACGGACAAAAATAGACGACCGAATTTTAATTAGGGTTAAATATATTTGATTAAAATAATATAACCTTTGCATTAAACTGTTGTACTAAAATGGACAGTTAGACCTGTTTTTATATTGTGTAACGTAGTTGATGCTCTAGCAGAATGTTAAATAATAATTTATTATGTTTAAGTTATCGTTCTACTATAATTTATCTGTTTGTCTTTTTTATTTTTAGTTGAAGCTCGAGCAGATTGTTAAATAGGTTTAAGTTATCGTTGCACTATTATTTATCTGTTTTTCTCTTTCATTTTTAGTCTTGACGTTGTTAGTTTATGTTTCTCTGTTCCTCTGGTATCTTTCGCTCCTTTTTAATCTGAGTAAACATAAAAGAAGAACAATATCAATATAAATACTGTTCGTGTGATACACTGTTTTTTTGTTTATTTAACTTACATACTGTAAATTCAGACATTATTTCGATGTTTTTATTATTGCGAAAAATGGGAAATGGTTATAATTGCAATAATTTGAACTCTTATGAATTTTCATATGAATTAAACAGGATTTTTCTCAATATCGCAAACAGTAAAAATGGCATTTTAGTCTAAAATGACAAAATCTCAAAAATAAATAAATGCAATAATTTCTGATTTTACAACGATATATCTCTCGTTTTTGGTCATCCAACATGCATACATTTTCAATACATAGATCTAGTCCCAGATACACTTCATTTTATATATTTGTATATGTTACATCAAAGTTTCTATCGGGTGCAGCGTATCGGTACGATTCTATATTTTCAGGAGTAGTTGAGAGTATGAATATTAATGTAAATCTGAAATGTATATAGGCATATTACGATTCCGTAGTCAAATGTGTTTTAGAGATAATTATAACAGCTATGAAGATAACTGATTCCAATCATTTTGGTTGAGTAATTTTTCCTGTTTTATGCACCAGCAGTACATTGTTTCTATGAGTGCATTTCTTTCTAACACATAAGATGCAAACGACTAAACGCGCACGTATATTGCTCATTTGTTTCTAACATACGCTTTCAAAGTTAACATTAACTTTGACAAACTATGCACTCGCTGAAAATGCGTCTACAGTTTGTTGTTCATCGTATGTTAGAACAAACGCTATATTTGTTTCTAAATTCAACCTGATTAAACGGTGTTTTTGTTTCTACGTTTGTAAATAGTTTGTTTACCAACAACATGTGCATGCACTATTGAAAGTTCAAACAGGGTCAGTAATCATAAGTACTGATTAAACGATGTTTTTTGTTTCTACTTATGTAGCGTTCAGACAACAACAATCAAACGCCACACAACGTTTACAAAGTTTTGGTTAGAAATATATGCACGATCAGAAATTTGCCAACGCATGCATATATGAGATAAATATATTAAATAATTATCATTGGCAGGATGAAAAAACAAACAACGAATAAAACTTCTGAGAAGAAATACAATACATTACTCATTACAATCCAATTCACATGGGTGTAAGAAATATTATTTTCGCTTCTTGAATTTTACGCTAAAGTTTTCTTCGATCTTACTGAAAAATTATCGTATGACCTAAGGGTGCACAGACCGTTGTCACTGATATTTCATTATCGTCATACGTAACATAACGATAAACAGATTATAATTGGTCATCTAAATGCGATTATTTTTTCTCTTTCGATATACGAAAATTTGTAATCATATTAAAGCAATTTCGGCATTAGCTCAAAACTCACCTCGAGTAAGTATGCCAGCAACGATGCTTATAAATAGTGCTGATTAATGAAAATCATTCAAATATAATATAACTTGAATCAAACCGAAAAAAACATAAAATGAGATCAAAAGTGAGTATTTATATGTTTATTTTTTTTCCAAATATATTATTTGTTTTTCTGTCAACGTAGAATCATATTTTTCGAAATCCTTATTGCTTATGATAACTATTTCAATACACATTGATGATCAGTTAAATGTCTCAATCTCAAGGAAAAATGAAAAAAATATTTTTTCAGGACATGCGATCTATATACGCATATTTACTTATGAAGACACAAATAATATTCACTGACGCATAGGACTTATTTTGCAATGACAAGAGCACATATGAGTAATCAATGACTATCTAGGTTGATATTATCGATGTATTTACAGATAATCATTGTTATCAATACGCTTTAGATATAAAAAAAAAAAAAAAGATTACATGACACTATTTGCTTTGTTTTAAACGGATCTTGGTAATTTATTATAAATATTATACTGGTAATTAAATGCCCTGATTGTCGTCAAATAGTGCTTTAAGCAATTAATTATATCTTCGATAATGGTGTCAATAAGTATAAGTTTTAGGTACGTATCTAAAATAATTCATTGTAACTAAACTTACAAAACAAATCAAAATAAGGAATTTATCTAAATTTTGTATTTTAAAGCTAAGGGGTTAACTTTGTCGATCTAAATACGTAAGACCGACCAAAATGATTTCAAAAACACAAACAATCCGTATCATGTATTTTTGGTTTGGTACACGAGTACCCTAGGAACGACGAAATGTTTGCTAACAACTTTGCAAAGATCATGTTAAGATTAGATGCGGTTATACATTGTTGGTTAGAATGTACAAAAGGTGAGAAAAAAATACCTGGCTTTTTATAAAAGTATTTTATCAATGTTGAGAAAATTGTTTTTAAATTCCTTTAGGATATCATTTAACATAGCTTTAATCGACATGTATAAACCCCATGTTTGTTTGTTTGATAGTGGAAAGTCACATAAGCAACTATACCCCATCTCTTTATTTTCATAAACAAAAGTAGAATAATAAATATACGGAACTTTTGCGGAAAATTCAAGACTGAAATTTCCTTAACAGGGATAAAATAAGATACAAACTAATGGAAACAACTGCTTCATTCCTTACATAATGCTATTGTTTCATTGCAGAATTTTTAGTATGTTGGAGCAACCCATTCACTTATTCAGTCAGTTGCATAGTTTGAAAGTCTAAAAGAGGGACGAAAGATACCAAAGGGGCAGTCAAACTCATAAATCGAAAATAAACTGACAACGCTATAGCTAAAATGAAAAAGACAAACAGACAAACAATATTACACATGACACAACATAGAAAACTAAAGAATAAACAACACGAACCCCATCAAAAACTAGGGGTGATCTCATGTGCTCCGGAAGGATTAGCAGATTCTGCTCCACATGTGGCACCCCTCATGTTGGTTATGTGATAACAAATCCAAGTCTAAGTTGTGTTAACTGTCTACAAAACGTCGGATTTTTTTTAAATCACTGAAGACTTCAAGACTTTACTATCTCATGAATAGATTATATGTAGTCTTCCATGCTTTTTAACTTCGTACTTTATTTGGCCTTTTTAACATTTTATTCAAGCGCTGCTGAGAAGTCTTTTTTTTCCTAAATTCACGTCTGGAACAAATTATTTTTTATCTTACATACCAATACAAAAAATTGTTTGAGTATTCCACTGTTACCATAAGAAAACGAAATGACTAACTCGGCGGATAAATTTATTTCACGTGAATTTTTGAACATCAACAGTAGTTATATCTGTGTTGGAAGGCTTTTTCAAACCTTTTTGCCTAATACTAAAATATATATGGATGCTAAATAAAGGCAACAGTAGTATACCGCTGTTCGAAAATCGATATAAAAAAACACAAATCCGGGTTACAAACTTAAACTGAGGGAAACACATTGAATATAAGAGGAGAACAACGACACAACATTAAAATGTAACACACACAGAAACGAACCAAGCATACATTCACGTCATTTTTACACTGGTAAATAGTTGTCCTACCGTCATTCATATACACTCTTTTATTCATCATTCATGATATATACCAGAACGAAAGAAACTCCATTTGAAATTGGCAAAAAAATCAATCGCCTGAGTGTATCAGCATTTTGTTAACGGACCCCATCTTATTATCAATCGACATCGTACTCGAAAACTACGAGTAGTCAAGAGAGTTTTTGTTTACAAGAAATCTATTAGATTGTAACCAAATTAACATCTTATGTTGTATATACCCTGGTGTTCTTATCTTTATCATCACTATAACTATCAAAAAAGAAACAAAAAACTAACTCCGAGCAAAATTCAAAACGAAAAGTTTGTTATCAAATGACAACATCAAAAGCACAAACACATCAAACTAAAGGATAACAACTGTTTTATTTCTGACTTGGTACAGGCATTTCGTAGCTAGCATAACCTCTCACTTGTTTGCCATTCGTATTAAATTCGATGATATGGACAAAGATGTTTAACACGTTGTAGTCAAATAAGGAAAAATGTCAAAAAGTAAGGCAAATCAGTCAACATTCTGTTATAATCTTAATTACTGTAAAAACAAACAAATATGTAACAAAGAAACACAAAATGGAATAATGTAATATAAACATAGCACATTAATTTAGCAAAAATAGAAGACAAGAATATAAAAATATCAACTGCTTGTTTTTGTGGCAACACAGATGTACATTTCAACTAATTTCTTTTGAAATAGCTAATGTCTTGTTTTAAGTAAAACAAAATATATTTTTAAATGTAGCATGCTCTAAATTGTAAGAATCCGGAAAATATCATTATTGTTAATGAAAAGTGTGACAACATTTTGTATTTCATATTGTAAAATTTAGAATGGAAATTGAGAATGTATCAAAGAGACAACAACCCGACCATAGAAAAAACAACAGCAGAAGGTCACCAACAGGTCCTCAATGTAACGAGAAATTCCCGCACCCTGAGGCTTCCTTCAGCTAGCCCCTAAACAAATATATACTAGTTCAGTGATAATGAGTGATAATATGCATGCTTCTTATTGAAGGAGTGTAAAAGTCCCAAATTAGTCTTCATATTTTTCAGAAATTACGCTAATTACACTAATATACAAGAATGTTATCAACATTTGCTATTGTTATTTTCCAAGTAATAAAATGGGTCTGGTTTTTGAGATACTTTTGTTTGCTTTTCTTATCAAGATGTATTCGCTTTGTTTGTTATTATGAAGTTTTTGAATTCGGAACCTGATTTGTTCACGTCATAAAACAGTCTACAATGATGACGCATAAACAACTATAAATATGTGACGTGTATTTAGAGATCTTTAACAAAGGTTTCCTATATATAGCTAGTTGATTTAAATTGCACAATGAAGCCTTTGTATTACGTATCTCAAAATAGTTTTAGTTCTTTTGAACCAAGGTCATGTTATACATGTATATGTAATAAAATATACTTGGTTCAATGTACGCACATAAGTGTAGGAAGCTATCATAGTGTTGTTTTATTTAATACTCCATCCCAAGGGTGACTTGGAAAAGGAAATAGTGTTGAAATATTGTTTGGCATTCGTATCAAATTCGAATGTTGCGAATCGTCTAGTTCTTACAGCCGTGAAACCTTTGCTGAAGTAGGATTAGCAACAACTCTGTGAGGCATATTGCAAGGCTAATTGTCTTTTCCAATCCCATATACACTAATTTTTCTATTGCTTGTTCAAATTTCCATTCCGAACGACCTACATATTGAATTAATGGTTACCTTGTTCTCGTCCTGAAGATGCATGAAATATATGCCACTTGGATGTTAAGCAACTAACAACCAACCAATCAATTCCTAAGCCATATCATTAATTCGGTATGTACGGAGATTCAGATCAATTCCTAAGCCATATCATTAATTCGGTATGTACGGAGATTCCAATCAATTCCTAAGCCATATCATTAATTCGGTATGTACGGAGATTCAAATCAATTCCTAAGCCATATCATTAATTCGGTATGTACGGAGATTCAAATCAAACTTAGTCATATCGTTAATTCGGTATGTACGGAGATTCAAATCAAACAAGACATATCGTAATATTTAAAACAAGTCAATTAAGTCAACAGAAGTTTAGGTAAAGGTTGATGTTAGATGAATTCGATTATTATGTTAGTCCTGTATTGTCATTCTTCAACTGGTTTTGTCTGTACATCCTTCTGCTATCCGCTATTCGGTGATTATTCTCTTTTTAGAAGGTTAATACAAAGTGATTCGAATGCATTCAATTTTTTTAAAGTGCGTTTTCATTTTTTGATTTATAAAAATAAACAATTTAAGGTAAGCAACAAAAATGAGGGAATCATATGAAATGAGATTTTATTTAAAAGTAACCGAATGCCCTAAATCTAGCACTACCAACTGTTTGTTTTATAACGTTTTTTGTTAAAAAGTGGTTAAAATTTATAACAAAAATCTAAAATATACAAAAAGGTTTTATGTAATTTTGCAATGCAACGTTTTGTAATCGATCTGGATCTTCATTTTAATTTTAATTTGAATCAAAGATGCTTTTTATATTTTGCCTACTTTTTATTGAATTCGATATTTCTCGTTGGTGTATGACTAAAAAATAAAAACAAATCATCTAGTACATAATTCTGAATACTATGCTAATTAGATAGGGCAAATGTAGGAGTACCAGAATATACTTGACATTTTTTATTTTCCAAGTAAATACATGGGTTCAATTTAAATACTTGGCATGTTTCTAATCAAGATATATTGTCATTGTTTGTTATCACGTAGACTGTAAATTCGGAATCACGTCACTTACAATCTAAAGTTATGACGCCTAAACCAATCTAGTTGAATGACGTGTATTTAAAAATCTGAACAAAGAACTAATAGTCTATTTAAATGGCAAAATGCAGCCTTTGTATTACACAGACAAAAAAGAACTCCTAAACATTTCTTCCAAGGTCATGTTATTGATTTAAAAAAAAATACATTGTTCAATATGCACACTTAATTTCATGTACCGTATTTATACTTGATTTCAGGAGCCGGTCATTTTTATCTTTACTCATGTCATTTGAAATATGGGATAGGCCATCATGGAGCTGATCCATGTTTCTATACGTTATAACAAGTTCTTGGAACAAATACTTATAATAATAATATTTTTATCATCTCTTTTATGTTGTTTCTTGCTCTTCGAACCTGAACAAATGTTAAGCTCGATCATAGGTGTATATTTTAACGTATATATTTTTCGTCTTTTTCCACAAGTCAGTTTAACACGATAAAGTTGCTATATTCTCCGCCTTTTGAACATCCCCGTTAACCATAAGACAGATGACATACTGTGCGCTTTTTGCACATACACGTTAAACACTCTACATTTAGATAGGTGATATACTGTCCGCCTTTTTCACATTCCTGTTGAACGAAATATTGGCGATGTAATGTACGCCTTTAAAACTGATGTCAAAGCATTCACGATTTTAACTGCCGTACGCGTCCTCGACCATACCCGATTTTTTAAAGTATGATAAAGATACTGTGAATCGTAGCTGGAAATTCAAACTTAAATACAAATTGTAAAACGTTTATTGAAGCGCGACAAAAATCTGAATTTTCAAGGATTCGTCCGAATTCAGTAATTTCAAACAATAATTTGAATCAATAATCCCGTGCTCAATCCGATTCTTATCCGATTTGTTTCTTCTACAAGGACAAAATGACCCAATCTGCCCAAACATTGTCCCGATTCTACCAAATGTGATCTGAATAGTTATCAAAAGTACCAGGATTATAATTTAGTACGCCATACTCGCGTTTCGTCTACACAAGACTCATCAGTGACGCTTTTATTAAAATATTTAAAAAGCCGAAAATTTACAAAGTTGAAGAGCTTTGAGGATTAAAAATTCAACAAAGTTGTACCAAATACGGCTCAGGTAGTCTATGTCTGGGATAAGAAAATCCTTAGTTTTTCGAAAAATTCAAAGTTTTGTAAACAAAACATTTATCAAAATGACCACTTTATTAATATTCATGTCAAAACCGAAGTGTTGACCACTGGGCTGGTAATAACCAAGTGAAAAAAATGGGATTTGATTATTATGTTAGTCCTTATTGTCATTCTTCAACTGGTTGTGTTCCGTACATCCTTCTGCTATCAGCTATTCGTCTTTTTAGGAGATTTATACAAAGTGATTCGAATGAAGTCCCCACCTGCGATAGTAGAGGGGCATTATGTTTTCTGGTATGTGTGTCCATCTGTTTGTCCGTCCGTGCGTCCTTCCGTTCGTCCGTCTGTCCCGCTTCAGGTTAAAGTTTTTGGTCAAGGTAGTTTTTGATGAAGCTAAGGTCCAATCAACTTGAAACTTAGTACCATTGTTGCTTACAATTTGATCTTGCTAATTTTAAAGCCAAATACGTTTTTTGACCCAAAATTTTGAGGTCCACTGAACATAGAAATGAAAGCCGGAGTTTCAGGTTAAAGTTGGTCAAGGTAGTTTTTGATAAAGTTGAAGTCCAATCAACTTGAAACTTATGAAACATGTTCCTTATGATATGACCTTTCTAATTGTAATGCCAAATAAGATTTGGTACCCGATTTCATGGTCCATTTAACATGGAAAATGACAGAGCGAGTGGGGCCACCGTGTACTTTGGACACATTTTTGTAATAAAGTGCTTTTTCATTTTTTGATTGATAAAAATATACAAATCAAGGTAGCAAACAAAAATGAGGGAATTATATGAAATGATTTTTTTATTTAAAAGTAACCGAATGTCCTATCTGTAGCACTACCAACTGTTTGTTTTATCGTGTTTTTTGTTAAAAAGTGGTTAAAATTTATCCAAAAAATCTAAAATATACAAAAACGGTTTATGTAATTTTGCAATGCAACGTTTTGTAATCGATCTGGATCTTCATTTAAGTTTGAATTTGAATGAAAGATGCTTGTTGCGTTTTTCCTACTTTAATTAAATTCGTTATTTGTCGTGGGTGTGTGACCAAAAAATAATAACAAAAAAAAACATTTACATAATTTTAAATAATATGCTAATTATATAGGAGTAACAGAAAATACTCGACATTTTTTTTTATTTTCCAAGTAAATAAATGGGTTTAATTTGAATACTTGGCATGTTATCGCGTACACTGTAAATTCGGAATCACGTCACATACAATCTAAAATTATGACGCCTATACAACTCTAGTTGAATGACTTGTATTTAAAAATCTTAACAAAGAACTAATATTTTATTTAAATGGCTCAATGCAGCCTTTGTATTACACAGCCCAAAAATGTATCCTAAACATTTCTTCCAAGGTCATGTTATTGATTTTAAAAAAAATACATTGTTCAATATGCACACTTAATTTCATGTACATTATTTATATTTGATTTCAGGAGCCGGTCAATTTTATCTTTACTCATGTCATTTGAAATATGGGATAGGCCATCATGGAGCTGATCCATGTTTCTATACGTTATAACAAGTTCTTGGAACAAATACTTATAATAATAATTTATATTTCAAAATAATATGAACTCTTAAATCTCATTCGTTACAAACCATGAACAATTTCACATTTTTATCATCTCTTTTATGTTGTTTCTTGCTCTTCGAACCTGAACAAATGTTAAGCTCGATCATAGGTGTATATTTTAACGTATATATTTTTCGTCTTTTTCCACAAGTCAGTTTAACACGATAAAGTTGCTATATTCTCCGCCTATTGAACATCCCCGTTAACCATAAGACAGATGACATACTGTGCGCTTTTTGCACATACACGTTAAACACTCTACATTTAGACAGGTGATATACTGTCCGCCTTTTTCACATTCCTGTTGAACGAAATATTGGCGATGTAATGTACGCCTTTAAAACTGATGTCAAAGCATTCACGATTTTAACTGCCGTCCTCGACCATACCCGATTTTTTAAAGTATGATAAAGATACTGTGAATCGTAGCTGGAAATTCAAACTTCAATACAAATTATAAAACATTTATTGAAGCGCGACAAAAATCTGAAATTCCAAGGATTCATCCGAATTCAGTAATTTCAAACAATAATTTGAATCAATTATCCCGTGCTCAATCCGATTCTAATCCGATTTGTTTCCTCTGCAAGGACAAAAAGACCCAATCTGCCTAAACATTGTCCCGATTCTACCAAATGTGATCTGAATAGTTATCAAAAGTACCAGGATTATAATTTAGTACGCCATACTCGCGTTTCGTCTACACAAGACTCATCAGTGACGCTTTTATTAAAATATTTAAAAAGCCGAAAATTTACAAAGTTGAAGAGCTTTGAGGATTAAAAATTCAAAAAAGTTGTACCAAATACGGCTCAGGTAGTCTATGCCTGGGATAAGAAAATCCTTAGTTTTTCGAAAAATTCAAAGTTTTGTAAACAAAACATTTATCAAAATGACCACTTTATTAATATTCATGTCAAAACCGAAGTGTTGACCACTGGGCTGGTAATAACCAAGTGAAAAAAAAAAGGGATTTGATTATTATGTTAGTCCTTATTGTCATTCTTTAACTGGTTGTGTTCCGTACATCCTTCTGCTATCAGCTATTCGTCTTTTTAGGAGATTAATACAAAGTGATTCGAATGAAGTCCCCACCTGCGATAGTAGAGGGGCATTATGTTTTCTGGTATGTGTGTCCATCTGTTTGTCCGTCCGTGCGTCCGTCCGTTCGTCCGTTTGTCCCGCTTCAGGTTAAAGTTTTTGGTCAAGGTAGTTTTTGATGAAGCTAAGGTCCAATCAACTTGAAACTTAGTACACTTGTTGCTTACAATTTGATCTTGCTAATTTTAAAGCCAAATTAGTTTTTTGACCCAAAATTTTGAGGTCCACTGAACATAGAAATGAAAGCCGGAGTTTCAGGTTAAAGTTTTTGGTCAAGGTAGTTTTTGATAAAGTTGAAGTCAAATCAACTTGAAACTTATGAAACATGTTCCTTATGATATGACCTTTCTAATTTTAATGCCAAATAAGATTTGTTACCCGATTTCATGGTCCATTTAACATGGAAAATGACAGAGCGAGTGGGGCCACCGTGTACTTTGGACACATTCTTGTAATAAAGTGCTTTTTCATTTTTTGATTGATAAAAATATACAAATCAAGGTAGCAAACAAAAATGAGGGAATTATATAAAATGATTTTTTATTTAAAAGTAACCGAATGTCCTATCTGTAGCACTACCAACTGTTTGTTTTATCGTGTTTTTTGTTAAAAAGTGGTTAAAATTTATCCAAAAAATCTAAAATATACAAAAACGGTTTATGTAATTTTGCAATGCAACGTTTTGTAATCGATCTGGATCTTCATTTAAGTTTGATTTGAATGAAAGATGCTTGTTGCGTTTTTCCTACTTTAATTAAATTCGTAATTTGTCGTGGGTGTGTGACCAAAAAATAATAACAAAAAAAACATTTACATAATTTTAAATAATATGCTAATTATATAGGAGTAACAGAAAATACTTGACATTTTTTATTTTCCAAGTAAATAAATGGGTTTAATTTGAATACTTGGCATGTTATCGCGTAGACTGTAAATTCGGAATCACGTCACATACAATCTAAAATTATGACGCCTATACAACTCTAGTTGAATGACGTGTATTTAAAAATCTTAACAAAGAACTAATAGTTTATTTCAATGGCTCAATGCAGCCTTTGTATTACACAGCCCAAAAATATATCCTAAACATTTCTTCCAAGGTCATGTTATTGATTTTAAAAAAAATACATTGTTCAATATGCACACTTAATTTCATGTACATTATTTATATTTGATTTCAGGAGCCGGTCATTTTTATCTTTACTCATGTCATTTGAAATATGGAATAGGCCATCATGGAGCTGATACATGTCTCTATACGTTATAACAAGTTCTGGGAACAAATACTAATAATAATTTCTATTTCAAGATAATATGATTTTTTAAAATTCCATTCGTTATATACCATGCACAATTTCACACTTTTATCATCCCTTTTATGTAGTTCCTTGCTCTTCGAATCTGAACTCCGTTTAATATGAGAAAGTTGCTATATTCTCCGCATTTTGAACATCCCCGTTAACCATTAGACAGATGCTATATTTAACGCTTTTTGCAAATCCATGTTTAACACTAGATATTCAGAAAAGTGATAAACCGTCCGCCTTTTCCACATCCCCGTTAAACGAAATGTTGGAGATCTACTGTGCACATTCAAAACTGATGTCAAAGCATTCACGATTTCAACTGCCGTCCTCAACCATACCCAATTTTTTTTAAAGTATGACAAAGATTCTGTGAATCGTAGCTGGAAATTTTAACTTTAATCACAATTTGTAAAAACATTTATTGAAGCGTCAACAACAATCTGAAATAACAAGGATCCGTCCGAATTAAGACATTCCCAACAACAATTTGAACCGATTATCCCGTGCTCAATCCGATTTGTATCCGATTTGTATCTGTTGCACGGACAAAACGACCAAATCTGCCCAGACATCGTCCCGATTCTACCAAATGTGATTAGGTAAAGTCAACAGTAGTATACCGCTGGTCAAAAGATAAACATCGTCCCGAATCTACCAAATGTGATCTGACAGTGATCAGGTAAAGTCAACAGTAGTATACCGCTGGTGACATCGTCCCGAATCTACCAAATGTGATCTGACGGTGATCAGGTAAAGTCAACAGTAGTATACCGCTGGTGACATCGTCCCGATTCTACCAAATGTGATCTGACGGTGATCAGGTAAAGTCAACAGTAGTATACCGCTGGTGACATCGTCCCGATTCTACCTAATGTGATCTGACGGTGATAAGGTAAAGTCAACAGTAGTATACCGCTGGTGACATCGTCCCGATTCTACCTAATGTGATCTGACGGTGATAAGGTAAAGTCAACAGTAGTATACCGCTGGTGTGATCGTCCCGATTCTACCAAATGTGATCTGACGGCGATAAGGTAAAGTCAACAGTAGTATACCGCTGGTGACATCGTCCCGATTCTACCATATTTGATTTGACAGTGATAAGGTAAAGTCAACAGTAGTATACCGCTGGTGACATCGTCCCGATTCTACCTAATGTGATCTGACTGTGATCAGCTAAAGTCAACAGTAGTATACCGCTGGTGACATCGTCCGGATTCTACCAAATTTGATTTGACAGTGATAAGGTAAAGTCAACAGTAGTATACCGCTGGTGACATCATCTCGATTCTACCAAATGTGATCTGACGGTGATCAGGTAAAGTCAACAGTAGTATACCGCTGGTGACATCGTCCCGATTCTACCAAATGTGATCTGACGGTGATCAGGTAAAGTCAACAGTAGTATACCGCTGGTGACATCGTCCCGATTCTACCTAATGTGATCTGACGGTGATAAGGTAAAGTCAACAGTAGTATACCGCTGGTGACATCGTCCCGATTCTACCTAATGTGATCTGACGGTGATAAGGTAAAGTCAACAGTAGTATACCGCTGGTGTGATCGTCCCGATTCTACCAAATGTGATCTGACGGCGATAAGGTAAAGTCAACAGTAGTATACCGCTGGTGACATCGTCCCGATTCTACCATATTTGATTTGACAGTGATAAGGTAAAGTCAACAGTAGTATACCGCTGGTGACATCGTCCCGATTCTACCTAATGTGATCTGACGGTGATAAGGTAAAGTCAACAGTAGTATACCGCTGGTGACATCGTCCCGATTCTACCTAATGTGATCTGACGGTGATAAGGTAAAGTCAACAGTAGTATACCGCTGGTGTGATCGTCCCGATTCTACCAAATGTGATCTGACGGCGATAAGGTAAAGTCAACAGTAGTATACCGCTGGTGACATCGTCCCGATTCTACCATATTTGATTTGACAGTGATAAGGTAAAGTCAACAGTAGTATACCGCTGGTGACATCGTCCCGATTCTACCTAATGTGATCTGACTGTGATCAGCTAAAGTCAACAGTAGTATACCGCTGGTGACATCGTCCGGATTCTACCAAATTTGATTTGACAGTGATAAGGTAAAGTCAACAGTAGTATACCGCTGGTGACATCATCTCGATTCTACCAAATGTGATCTGACGGTGATCAGGTAAAGTCAACAGTAGTATACCGCTGGTGTGATCGTCCCGATTCTACCAAATGTGATCTGACGGTGATCAGGTAACGTCAACAGTAGTATACCGCTGGTGACATCGTCCCGATTCTACCAAATGTGATCTGACAGTGATCAGGTAACGTCAACAGTAGTATACCGCTGGTGACATCGTCCCGATTCTACCAAATGTAATCTGACGGTGATCAGGTAAAGTCAACAGTAGTATACCGCTGGTGACATCGTCCCGATTCTACCAAATGTGATCTGAAAGTGATGAGGTAAAGTCAACAGAAGTATACCGCTGGTGACATCGTCCCGATTCTACCAAATGTGATCTGACGGTGATCAGGTAAAGTCAACAGTAGTATACCGTTGTATATTTGACATGTTTGTTGTTGAATCTTCGTGTTGAAATGTTACGGTATTCAAAGTATTAAAAAAATCCAATTAGTTTGCATATTTTCGAGAAATGATGTTAATTACATTGGTACGCAACCAGAGTCAACATGTGGAATTGATATTTTCCAAGAAAATGAACAAGTTAGAATTTTATAAATACCTGGTTGTTTCATAAAAAAAAAGATGTATTCTTTTGTTTTTTATCATGAAGCGAATAAAATCCTAATCTTAATCGTGAACGTCACAAATAGTTATCAAAGGTACCAGGATTATAATTTAGTACTCCATACGCACGTTTCGTCTTCATTAGACTTATCAGTGACGCTTATATCAAAATATTTATAAAGCCAAACTAGTACAAAATTGAAGAGCATTTAGGATCTTAAATTCAAAAAAATGCGCCAAATACGGCTAAAGGAATCTATGCCTGAGATAAAGAAAATCCTTAGTTTTCAAAAAATTAAAAGTTTTGTAAACAGGAAATTTATTAAAAGACCACATTATTGATTTTCATGTCAACACCGAAGTGTTGACTACTGGGCTGGTGATACCCTCGGGGACGAAACGTCCACCAGCAGTGGGATCGACCCAGTGGTGTAAATAGTTATCAAAGGTACCATGATTATAATTTAGTACGCCAAACGCGCGTTTTGTCTTCACAAGACTCGTCAGTGACGCTCATATCAAAATATTTATAAAGCCAGACTAGTACAAAGTTGCAGAGCATTGGGGATCTAAAATTCAAAAAGTTGTGCCAAATACGGCTAAGAAAATCTATGCCTGGGATAGAAAATCCTTAGTTTATTCGAAAAATTAAAAGTTTTGTAAACAGGAAACTTATTAAAATGAACACATTATTGATATTCATGTCAACACCGACGTGTTGACTACTAGGCTGGTGATACCCTAGGGGACGAAACGTCCACCAGCAGTGGCATCGACCTAGTGGTGTAAATAGTTATTTAAGGTACCAGGCTTATAATATAGTACGCCAGACGCGCGTTTCGTCTTCATAAGACTCATCAGTGACGCTCATATCAAAATATTTATAAAGCCAAACAAGTACAAAGTTGAAGAGCATTGAGGATCTAAAATTCAAAAAAGTTGTGCCAAATACGGCTACCGAAATATATGCCTGGGATAAGAAAATCCTATGGTTTTCGCAAAATAAAAGTTTTGTAAACAGGAAATTTATATAAAAATGACCACATTACTGATATGCATGTCAACACCGAAGTGTTGACTACTCGGCTGGTGATACCCTCGGGGAGGAAACGTCCACCAGCAGTGGCACCGACCTAGTGGTGTAAATAGTTATCATAGGTACCAGGATTATAATTTAGTACGCCAGACGCGCATTTCGTCTTCATAAGATTCATCAGTGACGCTCATATCAAAGTAGTTATAAGCCAAACTAGTATAAAACAAGTACATTATGACACATAATTAACATTTTGAATGTCGTGTATATTTTATATTATGCATGCTTGTTGTTGGAGCGTGATTAAACGTGGGAGTTTAACAAAATTCAATCAATCCCCATATTTTCGTCTTTCTTGCTTATTCCTAGTGTTGACAAAATCTTAATCGCTTACGTCATAAACACTCGGCAATTATGACGCCAAAACAGCTTGTTTTGAATGGCGTATATTAAGAAGTTTCAAACAAAGGGTTCTTAGTTCATTTAAAAGGCACAATACATCCTTTGTATCGAAAAGATCGAAATAGTTCCCGTATTTTCCGCCAAGGTCATTTCATTGATTTAAAAATTACATCAGGTAAACAAAAAAAATAGTAACATTTTTGTCAATGTTGTAGTTTGTGTGGTAACATTCCGGAGTACAAAGTGTTTTTCAGTTGTCACGTTTTTTAACCCTAACAGGAGGTTTTTGAAAGAAAAATATACATAATTATATGGTTATTTAACATCTAACTAACGCCTGCACTAAAATTGATTTGGTTCGTTCAGTTGTTGTAAAATTATGAAACATATTTATTTTGACCATTTGACAAAAAAATATTTATTAATAAAAAACAGCAAAAAAGTCAAATACTACTGTGGCATACAACACCAATCAATTTATAATTCAATCTTGAAATTCTTTAGTAATCTTTTGGACAATATAAACAATATCACGCCAGGATATGGCATTTGTAGACTTACATCTTTAAGTGAGATAACGAATTTATTCTGTGACGCATTGACCATGATCTTGCAAAGGCCAGTAAAGGAATAAGCATGGAATATCTAGGTTATTGTTATCGATTTATTTGTCAATAAATGTAGAGCAAAGTACACACTTAGAGTACGGAAAATAAATTTTATCCAGGAAGACTTGCATGACACTATTTCTTTTTGTTGAACACGGACCTTTAGTTAATTAGTATATTACTGGTAGTATTACGCACTGACTGTCTTCACAAATTGCTAGTCAGCATTTGAATATTTAAAGAATATAGATAGGTTTAGGGGTTAGATAATAATGTCAGATATAGCCTGTTAGTAATCTTACAAACCAAATCTGAATAATGAATGTACAATTTGTAATATTCAGCTCAGTACTTAACCTTGTCTACCTTAAAACACGAAGTAATGCAAATTGAGTTTTTGTTTTTGCTGGTGTGTTTTTTTTTGTTAGTGCAATTTCCATTTAATTTATTTTGCTTCATATTTCTCTGTTAATTATTGAACTAGTAACTCTGAGAGTGATTATATTAATACAAAACATTATTTGTTGTTGCCATAACGAGTAGCAGTAAAATATGCAAAAAAAACTAATCTATAAACAAATATATAATATCGGAGGCATGAAACAAACGGACAATTTGAATGAAGCGGGAATGTCACCAAGTTGTCTTTGTAATGCTGATTATCGTCTGTTGCTTTTTACCGTTTTTTAACATTCGATATATAACTAAGTTAAGTCGGGTTGTTTGCAAGTAAGATCATTTATAAGTGTAGTTGAAATCATTTGTATGTTACATTTTCACTTAAGTAGCTCTCCTAACCGTAAGCCCATTGAATAAAAGAGAAAAAAATAATAATCATAGTTTCAGTTAAGAATGTTACAGGATATTAACACTAAACACAGAAAACTTTGCAGAACTATAAGCATATGGCTTACAAAGGGAAGAGAAAATTTCCAAACGAAGAACATAGCGTATCCTTTTTTGGTAAAATAACACAATAACCTAAACAAATTATTGATATCTGCTTTGATATGATCATTAATAGTGTATAAAATGTCACTATAAATTGCCTGAATTTTGTTTTGACATAACGCCCCTTGTGTATCATTAGCAAATTGTTTGAAAAAATCCCTAGCATATCTTTTTGACTTATATGTGAGTGATATCTGGTTTACGCATCAAGATAATGTAATTGCATTTCAAGTAATCACTTTAAGGTTAAGGTCAGTCCAGGCAGCTCATGTTCTACACAAAAAACGAAATCCTAGCGTTTGTATAGATTAACAATTTAAATGTTGGGTTAATGTATCATGAGAAACATTTTGGTATGTTTGATTTTTTTCTTGTTTTATATGAGTATTGTAAAGGAATAAAACGTGGCTTATGATTTTGATGCGATCTTTTTCGATTTTAAGATCTTTTATGTTTGACACAAAGTCGAAAATAAACGTTGAACAAAAGAAGGAAATACCCCGAATTTTACAGCATTTAAAACATAAAGAGAAGAGGGTCGAATAGAAATACATTTTTTAAATTTGTGATAATAATTATTATGATTTAGCAGCCGTACTATAATAAATCAAAAACTAGGTTAAAAGGTCATCAAAGATTAAATACAAATTAACGTAGTAGCAATGGAATATTTAATTAACAAATGAATCTCAAAGTCATTTAAATTCAGATTGAATCTAACAAAATATTATAAATGAAGTTCATAGATGGCTATCGCATTGCTCTATAACCAAAGTTTCTTTTCATACTTGATAAATCCCTTGGAATATTTGACAAGCATTTGTTAATGTGAATGGACACTGTCTTAAATAAAGGGACACAACCAGTGATTCCATTATTTTCATGCTAATGTATTGTCCATAATCATGCTTTAGTTCGAGTGTTCAAATTTATTCATGGGTTGTGATTTAATTTGAACAATATCTCTTGATTAGTACATTTTGATAGTTGTGCATATTCTAAGTTAGGCACTACGTATCCTTTGTTTTTGTTCACGTCTAACATTTGATGAGTCAAGCCATTTTAAACTGGTTTTACAGTTTGTTCTCATGATGTGCCGTAAAAATGCTGACACTGATTAAATAGAAGTTCGACAACAAATACCCAGATTGCATTGTACATGCACCATCAAAGCCATTAACTATTTGTCTTCATACCACATGGATGTATTGCTCAAGTTTTCACTTTTTAGCTGGTTATGAATTTTTTAAGTTCAATTTATTAAAAGTATAATACACCCATGAAATGTTGACTGCATTATTATGTAAAAGATATGGAAACCACCATTGTAATATTAACATCGGCGATGCTTTTTTTATTGTATATTGTGCATGCTTGTTGTTGAAGCCGTTATTAACAGTAAAAAATATATTCTGATGCATTTCGAGATACGAAGTATTTTTTCAAATTGCATCATTTTTTATTCTATCGTCATGTGCTTATCTTGTATTAAAAGATTTGGACCTAGAAAACATGTTCGTATAATTTTCAAATTATACCTATTAAATCGAAACATATTTTATGAGAACTTGTATTTAATATTTGAGGACTTTTACACATTCCCATATGAATTAATACAGAAGATATTATGCTTATCTTTTCTCTGTCGAGACTTTCAGTAAAACAGAAGACACTAATGACCAAATCATACAAATCACCCAGACATAAATGACTTTCTTTGAACACTATAAATAAAATGACGTCAAACTTAAAATATAAATTAACGGTGCTTTTTGATATTTCCCATTCTTGTTGTCGAAGTAGTCATTTTGTGTAGGCGTATAAAGTCTCGGAATTTCGGAAAGTTATGTCGATTGAATCACGGAACAAAAATGGCGATGTTTTGGTAACATTATATACTGATGTAAGTGTATATTAATTCATCATGTAATTTAAAATTTCTGTTGATTTCAAGGAATTATGTTTGCACACGTCACATACGCTTTACAATTATGACGTATAAAGAACTCTGTTAGAGTTACGTATGTTTAAAAGTTTTTAACAAAAACTGGATAATAGATTTAAAGTCCACAATGCAGCTATTATACTAAATATATAGATATAGTTATGAGCAATTTTTAACCAAGGTTATGTTATTGTTAAACAATAATACAATTTGTCAATACGAGTTCATGATTTGTATCAAAACAACATGTATTGAACTAATTACCTTTTTCGTAAATATTGATACTTAAAATAACAAGTGTCAAAGTTAATACATTTATTTTTGACTGATGATAACAATATTCTAAACACTTCGTACATCCATAAAGTTCGTTTGTGATGCGGCATTTTAAGGAATATCGTCACCATTATTCCAAACATTTTGGACTTTTCATCAACAGCATAATGATTAAGCTCAGTAATTTATAAAACAAAAAAGAAACATTGACAGTAAGTAAATAGAAATTTTCCAATGAGCAAATTTCATATGAATGTTGTTGAGGTATGTTTAATAGTAAAATAAGAAAAAACAAACTTGAGAATTCGCATGAACTTTATCGAGTTGCGACGGGTGCGTCAACATTATAAACGGCTTCGTGCTCTTTGATCAACCCCCCAATGTACACCACCAATCAGTCGTATTTCCGCAATTAGGTATGCGACAAAATGTTAACAATGTACATAACTGTACTTGTCATTGAATTATAAAGCTATTGATTTATTGTCATAAAAAAATATTTTATTTCATTCTTTGAGTTGCTAAAAAAATACATTTTTGAGTTTCTTAATAAAATACATTGCATAAAATCAGGCTTGTGGTTAACACTTGACGTCAGGGCATAAAAGATGGACGCAATTGTATATTAGAAAACAATCAGAACACGAAAACTTTACAACAAAAGAACGAATGAAGAGTGGTTGCGAGTTGTCGATTTCAAATAAATTTTATAATCATATCAACATTGTAGCATTTAATAAAGACTGATTACTTTTTGTTTTTGTTTTTGGGAAATCCTTTTCATATTTTTCCGACTGTCAGAAAATGCCAGAAAAGATAATAGAGATTACAATATCGATTACTATTCTAACATAGTTTGGATTATGTTTTTTTCTATAATTCTATACAGTCCCGTAAATAATTAGTCATAATATATCCGCAAAAATTATTATTATGAAAACTGGGATATTTAATAATTTTTTATTTTGCTCACTCATTTCAAAAATTACCTAGATTAAACGAAACAAGCAATTTACTAGGTAAATATTGATATGATTTTCGAAACTTTTACATTTAAATTGTACTTCCATAAAAGATAAGACAACAGATAATTCTGCTGACCTTTTCGTATTTTACGAACCGCTTACTTTATCATGCATGAACGACTTAATTAGAACATGATAGATTGAATGTAATTGAATGATATCAAAGGTTATAATTAGAAAATATTTTTGATGCCAATAGATGCTTGTTGTTGAAGCGTGTTTAAATGTGGGAATTTACAAAATACAATTAGTCTCTAAATTTTCAAGATGTCATGCTTCTATTTTTTGTGTTAGCAAAATCTGATTCGTTACGTCATAAACAATCGGCAATTATGACGCCAAAACAACTTGTTTTGAATGGCGTATATTATGAAGTTTTAAACAAAGGGTTCTAAGTTGATTTAAAAGGCACAATGCAACTTTTGTATCAAAAAGATCGAAATAATTGCCGTATTTTTCCGCCAAGGTCATTTCATTGATTTAAAAAAATACATCAGGTGAACAAACAAACAAAGTTACATTTTTGTCAATGTTGTAATTTGTGTGGTAACATTTCGAGATATGAAGTGTTTTTCAATTGTTAAATTTTTTAACCCTAAAAGGAGTTTTTTTTATGAAAAAGGCATAAGTTTATGGTCTTTTAACGTGTACTCAACACCTGCACTAAAATTGATTTGGTTCGTTCAATTGTTGTAAAATTTTGCCAAAATATTAACATTTGACAAAAAAATATTTATTAATAACATCCAGCAAAAAAGTAAAATACTACTGTTGCATAAAACACCAATCAATCAATAATTCAATCTTGAATATTGCAATTCTTCTGTAGTTACTCATTAAGGACTCTTTATGTAAATCTCTTGGACAATATAAACAATATCATTTCAGGATATGGCAAGTGTAGACTTATATCTTTAAGTGACATAACGTATTATATTCTGTGACCCATTGGCCGTGATCTTGCAAAGAACAGTAACGGAATAAGTATGGAATATTTAGGTTATTGTTATCGATTTATTTGTCAATAAATGTAAAGCAAAGTACACACTTAGAGTACGGAAAATAAATTTTATCCAGGAAGACTTGCATGACATTATTTCTTTTGTTGGTCACGGATCTTTATATAATGAGTATTTTACTGGTAGTATTATGCAGCATTTGTAATTGCCATGTGTTCATCTAGTATTTAAAGATGTGGACCGCAAAAGCATGTTTGTAAAATTGTAAAATTGTACCTATTAAATAGAAGTTATAATAACTTCCAATAAAACAGAATACACTAATGACCAAGGTAAATAAATAGCCCAGACAAAAAAGACTTTCTTTGAACACTATGAATAAAACGTCAAACTCAAAATATAAATTAACGGTGCTTTTTTTATATTTCCCATTCTTGTTGTCGAAGTTCATGTAGATGTATACTGTAATCCCGTTTATCAATTCTTTGCAAGCTTCTATGTTCTTGTACGACATACTTTCCAAAAGTCTGCATATTTTCGGAAAATTATGTGAATCGAAACACGATACAAGAAAGGCGACGTTCAGATGATACTTTACTTTGCTAAACAGATTTATTTATTTTTTGATGTTAACAAATATTTGTGTGTCGCGTTACCATATATTTTTGTTGGTTTCAAGGGATCCTCTTCGCACATGTCATATACGCTTTACAATTATGACGTATAAACAACTCTGTTAGAGTTACGTATGTTTAACCATTTTTAACAAAGACTTCATGATATATTTAAAGTCCACAAATAAGCCAGCCATTATGTTAAATATCTTGAAATAGGTTTGTGCAATTGTGAACGAAGGTTATGCTATTGTTAACAAAAAAATACAAATTGTTAAAATTCGTTCTTGATTTTGATCATAATAACATAATTTGAATTAATTTCTTATTTCGTAAACATGGATATATTAGATGGAAATTTTCGAAGTTTTTATACATTTATTTTTTACTGATTATCACATGAACAATATCAAGGAATGGAATGAATCTGCATTGAATTTTCCGAAAACTTACATTGTAGTATACTAAAACAATTTCTTTGTGTTGCGGCTTCTTGGGGTACACAATGTATTCCCTGTAACACCATTCACATTGTTCCATACATTTCTGCTTTTCGATTTTTAAAAAATTAAATACTTCTGTGGCATAAAACACCAATCAATCAATAATTCAATCTTGAATATTGCAATTCTTCTGCAGGTACTCATTAATGACTCTTTCTGTAAATCTTTTGGACAATATTAAAAATATCATTTCAGGATATGGCAAGTGTAGATTTATATCTTTAAGTGACATAACGTATTATATTTTGTGACGCATTGGCCGTGATCTTGCAAAGAACAGTAACGGAATAAGCATGGAATATTTTGGTTATTGTTATCGATTCATTTGTCAATAAAATAAATGTAAAGCACTTAGAGTACGGAAAATAAATTTTATCCAGGAAGACTTGCATGACATTATTTCTTTGGTTGGACACGGATCTGTATATAATGAGTATTTTACTCGTAGAATTATGCACTGACTGTCATAAAAACAGTACTAGTAAGCATCTGAATATTTAAGGAATATAAATAGGTATAGGTCTTAGATAATAATGTCAGACACAGCCTATAGTAAGCTGGAACACTCGTAGTTTCATTTTGAAATACAAAGTGTTTTTTTTTCAATTTGCGGCATTTGTAATTGTCATGTGTCCATCTAGTATTAAAATATGTGGACCGCAAAAGCATGTTTGCAAAATTTTAAAAATACATCTTTAAAATAAAAGTTTTATTTTATTAGAGAATCTATTTAATATTTGAGGGCTTTTACACATTCCAACATGAATTAATACAGAAGATATTTTGCTCATCTTTTCTATGTCACGACGTCCAGTAAAACAGAATACACTAATAAAAGTAAATAAATAACCCAGGCATAAAAGACTTTCTTTTAACAGAATAAATAAAATGACGTCAAACTCAAAATATAAATTAACGGTGCTTTTGTATGTTTCCCATTCTTGTTGTCGATGTTCGTCATTTCGTGTAGGTGTAAACTGAAATCCCGTTTATCAATTCTTCGCAAGCTACTCTGTTCTTGTACTGCACACTTTCCGAAAGTCTGCATATTTTCGGAAAATTATGTGGATCGAAACACGATACAATAAAGGCGACGTTCACATGATATTTTATACTTTGATAAACAAATTTAAGTTTTGATGTTAACAAATATGTGTGTCGCGTTACCATATATTTGTGTTGGTTTCAAGGAATCCTCTTCGCATATGTCACATACGCTTTACAATTATGACGTATAAACAACTCTGTTAAAGTTACGTATGTTTAAACATTTTTAACAAGGACTTCAATATATTTAAAGTCCACACTGCAGCCATTATGTTAAATATCTCGAAATAGGGTTATGCTATTGTTAATAAAAAATACAAATTGTTGAAAAGAGTACTTGATTTTAATCATAATAACATAATTTGAATTAATTTCTTATTTCGTAAACATGGATATATAAGATGAAAGTTGTCAAAGTTTTTATACAGTTTCTTTTTACTGATTATCACATGTACATTATCAAGGAATGAAATAAACCTTCATTTAGTTTTCCGAAAACTTACATTGTAGTATTCCAAGACAATTCCTTTGTGACGCGGCTTCTAGAAGTACACCATGTCTTCCCTGTAACACCATCCACATTATTCCATATATTTCTGCTTTTCGATTTCAGCATGATGATTAAGATACAAAAAAAAAATATATATCAGAACCGGGACATTGACAATGCGAAATTAAAAACGTTTGTCGATGTGTAATTTTCATATTAAGATTGTTGATATATGTTTTACTGTAAAATAAAAACTAAAAATTGAAAGAATCGCTAGAACTTCAAAGAAGTGAAACAGGTGCGTCTTCGTTCTTTTTCATCACCCACAATCAATCTTCTGTGTGCAATAATGAACGCGACACATTCATGATAATGTACCTTTTGTTACATTTCGCAGAAATTTATAAGCAAATAAAATAAAAATACTAAACTTTGATGTTATTTCATTCTTTGAGTTTTCAAAATCAAATTAATTTGATATTAAAACAATTATGACATTTTGCTTAAACTTGTTTTCATAGCGTAACAGATATACGCAATTTTGAATTTGACCTTTTTTGTTTGATCCAACCCTATATCAAACACCATTACAATTAAATGTAAAATAAAAACCACTACAGACAAACATATTGTGTTTCAATCTCAGCGAGATCGACTGTTTCGACAGTGAAAGCGATTTCATAAATATACATGACTGAGAAAGTGTCATCAATCCAATATTATCACATAGTAGAGCTATAAAGCTGATTGGTTCTACAAAGTTGTATATCAAACACATACGTTTAAATTTAAAACTGAATCTGTATTTTACAACGACAGAACGAAGGACGAGTGATTGTGAGTTTTCGATTCAAATCAAATTTATAAAATATCAATATCGAGATACATTGTATAAAGGTTAAAAAAAAAGTTTTGGTATGATTGCAAATGAGATAACCTTCCGCAAAAGACGAAAATGACAGAAATTAACACCTTTAGGTCACCGTACGGCCTTCAACAATATAGGAAAGCCTATACCGCATAGTCAGCTATAAACTGTAGCAGGTTGTTACGACTTTAAACTTTCTCTATCTTAATGGGATACAAAAAATCATATTTTCCGACAGTTGTCGCTTTGACACATTCCCCATTTCAATTCTCAATTTTATTATGGTTTCTTTTATAAGTCCAGTCATATATACATGATATAAGCAATAATCATTATTATGCAAAATGGTTTCTTTTCTACAATTACCGTACAACATTAAGAAAATTTGGCTATTTAAGTGATTAAGTGATTGTAAGTCTTATACTTTCCAATTGCTCATTACATTATATGAAAAGTCGGAGAAAAAAGAATGCAGTTTTGTCAGTCAATTTTGAAAATCAGCTGCCGTAATTACAGTACTGTTCATAACAATTTCTTGCAGTCAATCCAATACGGTGCAGTAGCTTTGAGTACAATTTGGTTTGATCATTATGTGATCGTGTAATAACGAAAAATGAAGTTTTAACTGACTACAAACGTAGTATATCAATCGTTCTGTATATAACGGAATTGTATGAGACTGTCGTAAAAGTGAGAAGTTTCGCGCTTTAAAACCACGTTTAATCCACCATTTTCTATATTTGAAAGTGCCTGAACCAAGTTAAGAATATGACAGTTATTGTCCATACATTTGATGTGTTTTGTCATTTGAATTTGCCATGTGATTAGAAACTTTCCGATTGAATTTTCCACGGCGTACGGTATTTTTGTGATTTTACTTTTTGAATGCAGTGGAAATATATTTAAACTGACTTAATGACATAAACATGACTCAATGTTTTATTGGATCGATCATTTAAAATTAAAAATTAAATACCTTAACTAAAATGAATTATGCTTGTTTAATTTTCATAATTTTTTTACAAAATATTTACTTTGACCCTTTGACAATCATATACAAAATTTAAAAAAAACAGAACCAGACGCATTATCGAGAAAAAACTGGTTGGATATATAGCAGTTTGACAAACACTTATCATCTAACTAGTATATTAGAGGCCAGCTGAAGGACGCCTCCGGGTGCGGGAATTTCTCGCTGCATTAAAGACCTGTTGGCTGTTCTATGGTCGGGTTTTCCTTTGACACATTTCCCATTTCCATTATCAATTATTTTATGACTTATTTTGTTTACAGTGTGAATCAAAAGAAACACAGACATAGCTAAATAATACAATTGATTATCTATTTACCACCACAATTTGATATTAATAAGTATTGTAATTTTCATTGTTTTTAATAAATGTTATATAAGTCTTATATGTGACGTCATTTTGTGCGTTTAACCGGTTTTGGCTAACTCGGCTGTGTATTTTTATGTGTTGGTATTTTGGTTGTGTTATGTTATGTATTTGTTTTTATTCTGTAGTTAGTCACACTTTGGTTGTATCATGAATATCTTTTATATAGTCATTTTATGAAATTTACTGTTTGCATAAGTATGAATTATTCTTAATAATAAGGATGTTCTTATCCCAGGCTGAAAACCAAGCCGTGTTGGTCACAACATTTTGGAACTGTTTGTCCTCAGTGCTAATCAACTTTGTACTTGTTTTGACTTTCAAACTTTTGTTCATCTGAGCGTCACTGGTAAGTCTTAAGTGGACGAAACGCACGTCTGGCGTATTAAGTTTTAAACCTGGTGATCTGTTCTTTATTTTCTCCCATTTATTTGTATTGTAGCTCTGTCATGTAATGTTATCATTGTAATGTTATATTTAACATTGCCATTAGAGCAGGGGGTTTGACATGCCACAAAACCAGGTTCAATCCAACATTTTTTTTTTCATTAAAATGTCCTGTACCAAGTCAAGAAAATGGCCATTGTTATATTATAGTGTTTTCTGTGTGTGTTACATCTTTAAACAATGTGTTGTTTCTGTTGTGTCGTAGTTCTCTTATATTTGATGCATTTTCCTCAATTTTAGTTTGTAAACCTTGATTTGTTTTTTTCTCAATCTATTAATGAATTTCGAACAGCGGTATCCTACTGTTAATTTTATTTAATCATTTAGAAGCTTCATATTTTCCTAACAATATAACGTGATTAAAACGTTCAGCTGATTTTACAGAGTTATCTCGCTGTACTGTTATGTACCGCCTTTAGATCTGTTCCAGATTAGTATGTGCTTTATGTTGTGAGGATAAGACATTATTCTGTCCTTCCTTCACTGGTTTACGGTTCGATATTTGATAACCTAATTCGTTTTACATTTACTTTTAATAAATATGAGAATAATACTGAAGATATGCCAAACCAGAGAGATTCAGTAAGCTATAAAACAAGGTTTAATCCACTTTATTCTACATACTAACATGCCTGTACCAAGTGAGGATTATTAAAGTTGTTATCTTTTCGTTTGATGTGTTTCAGCTTTTGAGATTGCAATTTGCTAGTCGGTATGATTGTTATTTTACTTATTTCGAAGAGATTAAAATAACAAAAATACCTAGCTCTGAGGAAAACTCCAATCGGAAAGTTTTTTTATTCAATTTCCAAATCGAAAGCTCAAAGACATCAAATGAATGAAAAACAAGTAAAATGTTCTGGTAAGAAATATAAGTGCATAAATGATGATATATCAGAGTATATTCAAACATTGGTCATATGTTTACTCAATACATAATGAAAAAAAAAAACATTTCTACCGATAATAACTACGATAGACATATGATTCACATGGTACTATTGTTTGTTTTTTATTTTAGAATAATGTTGCTCTACCTCTTTACACACATGGCCATTGCCGAAATGTGTTGCATGTACTATTATTGAATTTTGTCTTTTGTTTAATCTTTCAATTTGTTCTGCGCCCGTGCTCCTGACAACTGTTCTAAAAATGACACACCAATCTACGTAACTGACTTTAAACGTGGCATTTTTTTTAATAGATATAGGAAGATGTGGTGTGAGTGCCAATGAAACAACTCTCCATCCAAATAACAATTTAAAAAGTAAACCATTATAGGTTAAAGTACGGCCTTCAATACGGAGCCTTGGCTCACACCGAACAACAAGCTATAAAGGGCCCCAAAATTACTAGTGTAAAACCATTCAAACGGGAAAACCAACGGTCTAATTATGTATACTCTGATATATCATCAATTATGCACTTATATTTCTTACCAGAACATTTTACTTGTTTTTCATTCATTTGATGTATTTGAGCTTTCGATTTGGAAATTGAATAAAAAAACTTTCCGATTGGAGTTTCCCTCAGAGCTAGGTATTTTTGTTATTTTAATCTCTACGAAATAAGTAAAATAACAATCATACCGACTAGCAAATTGCAATCTCAAAAGCTGAAACACATCAAACGAAAAAATAACAATGTTCCCTTTCCCGGATTGCTAGCTGAATGATATCATTTGCAATGTATTCTATGTTAGTGTTTGTCAAAGACTAGCAATCGTGCAAGTGAAGAAGTAATTAAACAAGAACTTATCTCTGACAAAGGTTTATGTGAAGGTTTTTTTGTCCAAGAAAATCGATTCATATGCGTCATGTGCACTCTGACATAATGACGTTTAATACATCTGTGTGAATCTTCCACAAAGATATACTGTTATCTTTATAAGAAATACATTAACCCGTAACATTACGAATCTTGAAATAGTTTATAATGCAATTGTTCCAACAACAATGAAATAAGGCTTTAAAGTTTTTACTCTAACCTTAAAGTTGGCTAGGAATATATTTGAAATATAAAGGCCGACATGCTATTCATTCAAATCTGTTTTGATAATAAAAGATGTTTAGTTCTGCACGCGAAGCAAAAAAAAGATCAAGAACGAAAATTATTTCAATGTCAATAACATAACATTTTTCGCCAGAAAAGAACATTTTGACAGAAAAAGTCAAAAAGTAAATAAATTTCCCAATATTTTTTTTCCAAATTAGGACATATTCGACATAACATAATTAGAAAAATATACACAAAATACTGTTCAACAGTCTACCATTACAATCAACACCTGCTTCCCATCTTGAATTTCGATATGGTAACTTTCAACAAATAATACATGGGCAAGATAGCAAGATAGCCTAGCTTGGTATATACATAACATAATGCTTAATCAGTAAACACTTATAAAATTGATTTTAAACATAAGAAAACTTCTTTTGTTTTAATGGCCATGCACACGTTCTTGTTCTATCAAATATCGAAAACCTGCGATAAAAGTGATTTCTATGCTTATTATATTAATTAAACATACTATCTCAATTTGTTGCCTTTATATATATTGATTGTGAAATTCAAAATATACCATAAAAAGTTGCATAATTCAGATAACGACGAAATGGTATTTGTTTAACACTAAGTAGACAACAGCACATACTTTCGACAGTTGGTTAAACATGCATGAGGGTGCTTCATTCAATTAAGACGGCCACAAATGTGAGTGGTTTTACTGTTGCCTTTTTTTGGAGACAAAACGCGTATCAACCCGCCACTTTTATTTTGAAATGTCCCGTACCTAGTCAGTGAAATTGCCATTGTTATATAATAGTTCGTTTCTGTGTGTGTTACATCTAAATGTTGGTCTTCTGTTGTGTCGTAGTTCTCTTATATTTGATGCCTTGCCATCAGTTTGAGTTTGTAACTCGGATTTGTTTTTCTCTATCGATTTATGAATTTCGAACAAAGCTATACTATTTTTGCATTTATTTGAAAAAAAAACAACACTCCTTGTTTGTTAATGCCTTTGTTTCTATTGTATTTTGATATTGTTTTTGAATTTTCAAAACGACAATGAGGCCGGAGAGATCAATATGCCAATCAACAATAGAACATTTGACCTAGATTTATGAATATCTACTTTGCCGTATAACCAAATGTCAGAATGTTTGCCTGGTCTAAGTTTTCCTTTATAACATTCCCTTAGTTTACAGTATTCGAAACCTAAAGAGCTAGAATAATGTAGTACTACTCAATTATTTTCATTGAATATGTAAATGTCGCTACCTTGTGCGGGAGTTTCTTTTAATTGATGAACATGACTATATATGTCATTATTTTTATTCCCATTTTACATGTAAAAAACTCAAAGGACTTGTTTGATGTCATGTTGGATGTAAAGAATGAAGGGGATTTTTTTCCAATATTTTGCATGTCTTATGTGGAATCCTTAATTTCCAGTGGGCGTATAGGGTACCCATTATAAATTAACTTCGTTCTGTTCAAATATGCTGCATTACTAACCATTCTACCATGCATATTGATTTATAGAAAAAAAGATAATTGGCTTTTGTAATAGTATTCAACTGTGTGTTACTATAAATGATCTTTTAAATTTATAAGCAACTGCCTGTCACTTAACAATATTTATTATCCACCTGGTTTTAATGTCAGTGACTGGATATGTTCACGTCATATACAATCTATAATTATGACGCCTTGGCAGTTTTGTCTGAATGACGTTTACTAAAGAGATTGTTGTCAAAAGTTTACATACAGATTTAATCGTCTAGATTTGACATTTAACATTGTGTACCTTGAAATAGTTATTGCAGTATAACCAGTGGTTATATTATTATTCAATAAGAATACAGTGAACTGTTTTAATGGTTGAAAATGACACACCGTCCTTATTCCTGCACTCTAAATAATTATATAAACTCACTTAAATGAATATATATAAGAAGTTGTAGTATAAGTGCTAATGAAACAACTCTCCACAATGAACAGCAAGATATAAAGGACCCAAAAGTGATTTGTGCAAAACCATTCAAACATAGTTTATATACGCATATAAACGCATATTAAGAAACACTTTCAAAATGTTACGTTTGGGAAAATTTAACGTACAGTATAAAAAACCTTAAGGTAGATCATAAGTAAATATTTTTTAGACAAATTTTTTTTGTAATTTGCCAAAATGAAGATTTAAATATGCTTTTTTCAAAAATTTAATAAAAAGTATGGGTCACCGTGCTATTTTTCAAGCTATGAGTCGTTGAAAATTGCCGAAATTTGGTTAGTTTGTTCATGAAATAACACATTAGAGTGCATAAAAAAAATCTATGCGATAGAATTTTGAAATAAATTGTGAGAAGATAGGTTTCATAATATATTTTAAGAAAATAAAAAGAAAACCTGGTGTCACCGAACTTGTTTTATTGATACAAGTAAATTTAAAATCATACACTATTAGCCTAGTTGAAATTTTGCACTTAAATAGTTATCTCCCCTTAAATGGCTCATTTGATAAAAATGATTTTAGAACCCAAAAATATGATATTTGTAAAAATAGTTTGTTTAATACAATTAATTAACAAGTTTTCTTTATATAGAAAAAAGTCTAACTATTAAATTGCAATCCTTTCTCCACATTTGCAGATTTAGGCAGATAACTGGACCAATTATTTACTGTGATTGTACAATCCAAGATGGCGGTATATCATCAATCTACCTTAAGTGAAATTGTTAAAATATGGTTGTCGATTATAGATTCAGCACTGTTTTTCTTTTATACATATCACAAATATTACGAAAATTTATACATTTTTTGTCTGTCCTACAAAAATAAACAAATCCACAGTACTCCAGACTTCCTTTTACACAATGCATATCAGTGATGTCAATTTGACAATAAGGTTGATAATACACCATGTATGGTGATTATTGTCCCGATTAAGTTAGAGTAAAGTAAAAATAAGTACAATGGATAAACACGACCGAATAGACACCGTTAAGTGTAGGTTATCGGGCTTAGTTTTGGTGAAGTTGAAGCCATTTTTTGAAATATTTTAAAATGATGAATATAAATCAAAATAATATTCTTGAAGATAAGACATTTCGCAGAAATTCATGTACGTAATAGAGACAGTGAGATAGGTGGTTGAATGCGTTCTTAAATTGATTATATTATGGGGGAAAATGAAAGAGATGAAATACTATTATCAGTTAGATAAAATGGAGAATGTAAACAGCTTCATATCAACTTCATTGTGTATAATAACAGAAAAATTACAGGGCTTATCTACAAATATATTTACATTTTATGGCAGTTTGCCAGGTATCAAATTTCAATATTGTACTTAATAGTTGTTTGTGTAATCAATAGCTGAGATCAATTCATAGAAATAATATCAATTGTATTCCTGGATATAAACAAGTATGCCACAAGGGTTGGTCGAAGGTCTAGTTTAATATTGACAAAAGTTGTCTCTCTTACTATAATGATATTGATATTGTATAAGTATTAACGGGTTGGTAAACAGTTTGAGGCGAAATTCCAAGAATCAAATAAAGTAAACATAGTGTCGAAATGAATAAAATGTTAAATTTCGAATCTTCTAAACTTCTAGCAATCCTACGTTAAAAACTGAGATAATTCTTTAAAATGTTAAAATTTCAAAATAAACGATATTTCAAAATTTTCACATTAAATTATTATTTTTTGGTGGACAGGAAAGCTTCACATAAAACTATAGATATATCAGCCTTTCTTCTAAAAAAAACCAGAAGATGTGGTATGATTGCCAATGAGACAACTCTTACAAATGACACATTAATAAACAACTATAGGTCACCGTGCGGCCTTCATTAATGAGCAAAGCCCATACCGCATAATCAGCTATAAAAGGCCCCGATTCGACAATGTAAAACAATTCAAACGAGAAAACAAATTCATTTATATAAAAAAAAAATACAAAAAAAAATTATTTAACACATAAAACAAACGACAAGCACTAAATTACAGGCTCCTGACTTGGGAGACGCTATACTTAAATAGTGTCGCGGGGTTATATATGTTAGCGGGATTCCAACCTTGGACAGTGGTATAACAGTACTTATATCATCCGCTGCCTTTACATTGATTGTGGTTACCATGTTTACTACTGAACAAAACGTTTGGTTTATAGTACATATCTAAATAGATTGTCAATAGAGGGTTCATTGAATACAACATTGCAAAATAAGATATAAATAGACTCATAATGAGTTTCCGCATTCTTTATAAACATTATCACCGTGTAAAAAGGGTAGTTTTGTAATAAATCTCTGAAGTTCAAAATTTATAGCTAATGTTTGAAACTTTAAAAAAAAAATCCCTTTTTAAATTTATGCATGATCATCTAAACCATGAAACGCCCTTTCTTAGATTTAACTATAATTTAATCTGTATTTTCCATATTTATCATGCCATTGAAAGTGATTTTGTAATTGTACCATTTTATTGCATCATTTTACATGTAGTAAAAATACCCCTACCCCACCTGAAATAACATTTACATGTTTGAGGTATATGTATTCTTTTTTTCAATTTTGTTGCTTATCATTTCGTAAAGTATTTCTAGAAAGTGTTTTTTTTCTAAAATAAAACGGGCGTTCGTAAATGGTTTAAGAGTATGAAAGTTAGGAGATAAAAACATCGTCTTTCTACATTGACGATCAAATTATATGACATTCGTGGGTAAATTAACACCCGCACTAATCAAATTAATTGAACCTTTTTCCTCCAAATGCACTATCATCAAGAGCTTACAATTCAGAAGCCACTGTTAATCCCCTGCTCTAGTCGTATTCGGGTACGTTTAGACAACTATCAATCTGCATTCCTCAAACCCCAACATTATCCTCCTTGAATTAAATGAATCGAAAATAAACTGACAAAGTCATAGCTAAAAAGGAATATGGTCTCCAGACAAATAATAATACATAGACACATATATGAAAACTGATCTCTATTTCTAAACCAAACCCTTTACTGCCTCGTTAATCTAATACAGATGGGCTTTAGGTACTAATATTGAACATGTACACACAATTCATTTAAATCTCGTCAATAACGAAACCGATATTTGTATCATTACTTGCTGAGATATAACAGCTTATGCAGAAAACATTTACATTAATAAACCACATGTTACCTTGATACACAATTCGGTTGTTAGAAAGTTTATTTCTTTAGAGTTTGATTTTTAAATTAAATGTTTCAACTCACAGTTAAATACATCAATCATAAAAACTGCATTTGTAAAACTTTTTATATCAGTTAATTACATTTTTTTTAATCATAAATTTAAAAGTGCAAGTCTTTTTTTCGGAATGAGTAACAGTATGGATTTTCAATGCAGTAATATTTACACTCTCACATCATGACAACTTATGTAAATTTTATTCCCTAGAGAGTATGTTCAGAATTAAGCATATAAATGAAATGCATTATGCAAAAAAACGAGCTTGGATGGCTCATTTTCCATAAATAAAATACACTCATCATGATGATCGAAAGAAGAATAAAAACAAATAGCAAACTAAACACTTACATATAAAAACAAAGTAACCAGTGTTTTGTTTAGGATTGAGTAGCTGTTTGTGATAATTTGTTTGACCTATCGTGTTCATCATTGTAAGAAAATCTCAGGTCATCAATTAAATTCTCAAGATAGTGAGAAAGGGGTAGTGGCTATTTCAGGTAAAACAATACGCAGTCATCTAAGAATTACAGTCACATCAGCTTATCAATGTACAACGTGCAAGGACAAAAAACGGGTAACACAAAACAGCTGATGGAAATTGTAGACATTCTTAAATGAGCAATCCCCGTGTGCATCGACAAGGTAAGCCTCGTTTTGGTTGATTGATATTTCAAGAGAAAGCGACTCATTGGTATGCGTGAATATCCTCGATGCTAATCCTCACGCAGTCAGATTATTCAATCGATAACAGATGGAGACGGCTTGCTCCCAATCCTCACGCAGTCAAATTGTTTAATGGATTACAGAGGAGACAGCTTGCCCGGTATCTAAGGACGATGAAAACATTTTGTCTTGACATTTTATAGCTGACTATGCAATATGGTCTTTGCTCATTGTTGAATGCCGTACGGTGACCTACTGTTGTTAATGTATGTGTCATTTTGGTCTTTTGTGGATAGTTGTCTCATTGGTAATCATACCACATCTTCTTTTTTATATTTGAGGTGAGGCACATCGTATTGGTCTACAGCTTTAAACTAAAGACATGTTTCTTTCATTTTCTTTCATAACTCTCTTGAAACAGTTTAGTTTATGGCCCTTTTTACTGTTGGCAATTCAGCAATACACATTAACGGCAATCGATAGATACAACGGTATGTTTCTGCTGCTAAACAGCATGCACACATTTGCATAACAATTCAACATAGCATAACTTAACAATAAGTCAGACTTCTGCAATCACCTTTTATATTCAAGAGCTGTCGTATGAAGGAAATATTTATCATTTTAATAAGAAAAAAAAGTAAAATCACAAAAGTACTGTACTCCGAGGAAAATTCAAACCGGAAATCCCTAATAAAAATGGCAAAATCAAAGGATAAACCACATCATACGAATGGACAATAACTGTCATATTCCTGATTTGGTACCGCCTTTTCCTATGTATAAAATGGTGGATTGAACCTGGTTTTTAAACGCTAAATCGCATCAAATTCCGTTATTTTTACAACGATGCGTGAACAAAACAGACATTATCGGTAACATAGTCAAAATATTGTTACAGCAGTCATCACTGTGTTACAATCTGAAAACATACAAACATATACCAATACTACAAAATCACAAGCCCTTGAAAATGTAAATGCATCTTTTAACTGTAGTTTGTCGTTTGCTTTGCAAGTACATATGATCCCTATAAATATGACAAATGTATCTAGACAAATCAATCATCTAAATGATACCTGTGTGTAGTAATTAATGCAAACTAAATGATCTTAGTGATAACAATGTGAAATAATTTTAAAAGAAGATGTGGTATGATTTCCAATGAGACAACTCTTCACAAGAGACCAAAATTACACCGAAATTAACAATTATAGTTCATATTACGGCCTTCGGTTGTGTTTTGAAATGGCATGGTCTAAAGTGTACGATATGATGTTACAATTTAAAAAAGACGGAACAGTAGGTTTGTCAAACTTTCAATTTTCATTCTACACGATATAAAACATGCAAGGATGTAATGACTAAATTATAACGTGTTACTTCTCGCTTACAATACAGGTAGATATGAAGATATCACAGTTATATTTTAGTGACACTTGAGGTATCATGAAAATTCATTCGATAATTAACAAATTTGCCAAATATAAACATTTTAAAATTTTATGAGCCTTTTTTATGATAAGTGTTTAGATTGTATATCATAGTAATGAAGTCTGCATGAATTTATAACGGGGTTTTAAATTAAATTTTGAGAAAATGCTAGTTCAACTTAATGTATGTTAACATTTTCTCCATTCAAATGAACATCAATTCAACCGAAACAAACCAGACAGCCCTGTTCAAAAACAGATGTTCTCATTCAGGAGCGTGTTGTCGTTTTTTAGTATGGTTCGTATGTGTTTCACGTTTCTCGTTCTTTATAATGATTTGACTGTTTGCTCTCTGTTGAAGTTCGTACTTTGACCTGTAACTGTTATCTTTTTTATACAATTTTACTTAGATGGAGTCTCACTATCACTAATTTTATTTCTTTTTATTTATAATGGTGTATATGTAGGCAAATTGATAGGCGCTACGCACGATTCGTCTACATTATTTTAAAACTGATCAATGGTGCACAAGTGAAAATCTTATGAAGTTCAATAAAAAATAAAAGGTTCAATCCCCTTCCCTTTTCATGAATGTGACCTACCAGATTAGACTATTTACCGGGGTTGTATTTACATGAGCAACCTTGACGGATGCCACATGAGGAGCAGAATCTGCTAACCCTTCCAAGGCACCTGAGATTTCCCCCAGTTTTGTAAAGGGTTCGTGTTGCTCAGTCTTTAGTTTTCTACATGTTTGTTGTTTCTTGTTTACTATTGTTTGTCGGTTTGTCTTTTTCATCTTTAACCATGGCGTTGTCACTTTTTGTTTTCGGTTTATGAAAAGTGCATCGCAAAACTTACATTCTTAATAGATAGTAATACACAGGAGCGAGTAGCTTATAGAAGGTCTAATGTTGTATTTCCTACACACTTCTTGGAATATTGTAGGATCGGAATACGATTGTAATGTTGTTAATGTGAGAAGTACTCAAACGAAGGACATTGAAACTCGCAAGTCGAAAAAAACACTATGGCTACAAAACAAAATGTAAAACAGATAAAAAACAATACATAGGACACAATTAAAGATCTGGCAACAATTTACAATAATAGTATATTAATATGTTTTAATTAATTTATAACAAAACCAATGTCAGGAGCGAGAAATACAACAGTACAGTATTAAATTGATAACCTTTAAACATTTGTGTATTCAAAGTATCTATACGTTTAACATGTTTTGTATCCAACTTGACGTATGTACAAGAACATCACTGTAAATAATGATTTGTTGTTAATCGTCTCTAAGAAGGTTTCTACAGTTACGGACAGACTTCCTAAACAAATCCTTGTATCTCTGAAATAGTGTAGTTCAGATTTTAAGTCATGTTTTTTGCATCTTTTATATTTACCAATTGCTGAAATATATTACATATCTGTTTAATTCCTGGATTTTAACTGTTGCGCAAAAGTCTTATAATTTCAGTGCTTGATCACTTATCTTCAACATTTCTCACTTGCAAACAATGTGTTACTGAAAAACCTACTGAATTATATGGTTTTTACTATAATTGTAATGATTAAATGCACAAAATCGGAGGAAAACTTAAACGTCCATGTCAAAATCAAACATATTTGCCATTATATCCAAAAACATTATACAAATCATAATAAAGATAAGCAAAATGAGCTTCACAGACCTGACAAAAAATCCCGAGATTCAGAGTTAAAAGTGATGGGTTAATAATAATATTTTAATACATATTTAGACAAAGCAATACTTTTTAATAAAGTATCAATTCGATTTTTTTTTATTTAGAGACTTCTCTGAAACAACTTCTCTTTTTTTAACACTCTAATTGATTCTGTATTGCACATATTGCTGTTTAACAATTAAACTTGGTGTACAGCATTTTATAAAGTTTCCCTGTTAGATTACCACTAAATACCCAGGAATAATATTCAGTATAATTAACTAATAAATTACATTGGTTTATTAGTTAATTATACTGAATACTATCCCCGGGTATTCAGTGGTAATCTAACAGGGAAAACTTCATGAAATGCTGTACACCAAGTTTAATTGTTAAACAGCAATATGTGCAATACAGAATCAATTAGAGTGTAAAAAAGAAAAAGAAAAAAGAAAAAGAAAAAAGAAAAAGAAAAAAGAAAAAAAAAACGTCTCATGTTGTCTGCGGCAGAAATCTGCTTAGCTATCGCAATTATTTTAGATGATTGTCAGTTGCTTTCCAAATTTAGTTGATAATGTTGTGTATTGGTAACCATAAAGTTTATATTATACAATCATAAACTTATAGTTACCGTACATCACTATGTAGCAGTGTTTACATTATCAGTAAGGATGCGTCTTTAATGGTTTCTACGAAATGCTTAACATATAAATAGTCTTTTAATCCTGTAATGGATACCAGTGACCTTCTTTTTATTCTATATTTAAATCTTTTTGACTCACAAAAAGGTTAAGTCGTCAGGGAAGTTTATATGACAAATGATTAATCTGAACAATGATCCGCATAACATATGTAAATAAACAAAAAAAATATCAACACTAAAGATTTTTTGTAAATAATAAAAATAATGCAAAATATATATCTCAAATTCGGTTAACAATCAGTGTAACAATATCGTAAAAATATGCATAAAACATTTGAACGGAAAATTGAATCAGCTAAACCAAAACAAGAAAAAGAAAAGTAAAATCGATGTGTGCAAGAAAATGTGCTAAAAGGAATTACAAATAAACATTTTGAAAACAAGGGTACTTGGATTTTGTGTTGATTACAAATCTCTGTTTTATTCAGGTTTATTGATCTTTACCATATTGTGAATTATGGCATGGTACCCTATATGTCTTTGGTTGTTTTTATTGTCTGCATTTGTGTCACTAAGGCTTCACCACATTTGTTTTTTGGGGCGGAAGATGTGAGAGGGACGGTAAAATTCATAGATCGAAAATAAGTTGACAACACCATGGCTAAAATAAAAAAAAAGACAAACAGAAAAATAAAAGTAAACAAGACATGCTTTATGCATAAAGATGCATACGTAAAAATTGAACTTACGCAACTGACGATAATGACTTAAATGCAGAAAAAAGTTTACATCGGGTGCTCCAAAAACACAAGAACGTATAATGTATTTAATATTTTATAACTGATAACAATGCAATCAATGTCACTAAATCTTAATTCCTTGATAATTATCTGATTGGGATATACAAATAAATCAGTGTAGATCTATAAAAGAAATGGCAGGCGATGGTAATATGCAAAACAAGTGTAAAAAAAAGAATGTCTACACCTTTCTTATCCTAAAGAAATCATTTAGAATTGAACCCTGAATGGTCTTGTCTGAAGATGAACTGAAATAGAAACAAAGGTGGATTAGGCTAAAAGAAATATTGCCATTATAAAATAATTGTAAGGTGGTAGTTAGAATTAGGTTCTATTACCTTTACGATTAAAAGTATAAAATATTTCGTTTTATTTTCTTAAAAGAAAAAAATCTCCATTATAGACCTTTACTCAAAGTGCTTTAATGTTTTTAAAGCATAACCAAATATAAATAGTGTATTAAAATATTAGTTTGTTTATCTATTTCTTTTAATGAGGATGACAGCATTTTACAAACCGTACTTCCTGAAATAAATAAATTTGGTTGGAAAAAATGGACAAAGCCATTGCAGTAATCAAAAATGACAAAATGACGAAAACAAAATTGAATTATTCTTAAACGCATCAAAATATCTCAAGACTGACAAGGCATCCCTTCATACAGCGGTTTATTACTATTCTGTTATTGGCAAAGCATATATATATAATAAAACTGCATAGTCTTCTGGCCTTTGTTAGTCTTGTATTATTTTAATTTTAGTTTCTTGTGTACAATTCGGAAACTAGTATGGCGTTCATTCTCACTGAACTAGTATATATTTGTTTAGGGGCCAGCTGAAGGACGCCTCCGGGTGCGGGCATTTTTCGCTACATTGAAGACCTGTTGGTGACCTTCTGTTGTTGTTTTTTCTATGGTCGGGTTGTTGTCTCTGACACATTCCCCATTTCCATTCTCAAATATATATATATGCATAAAACAATTATTGGTATATGAAAATGAGACAGCAATAAAACGAAAGAGATAAACAAAATATATAAAAGATAACATGCAATTCTTCAACATAACTAAAAAGACAGTTTGGTGTACAACATGCCAATTTTAAATCGTTCCGACAATTTGTGAGTGAAAAAATCAACCAAACAAAATCAACACAAAACGGTTCTCCCTTTTTTTATAATAATTTATAATTTATACTTCCCTCATATATGCTTTTTAGTGGACGGAATTATTCGTTTTTGTACTTAATTAAGCTTGTATATTTGATGGAACTGTTTATTGCACAATTTTGATCCGCTTATAAAAAACTAAGTACATTTTGTATTGTGGAACTGTTGATTTACGATATCGTTTTGGTCTCAATAAATCGAAATGACGTGTATGATAGGTCTGCTTTGCAGTACAAAAATATCTTGATTTGTATTTTAGAGTCGTAATTATTCCATCCTGCCTTTCTGTACGAAAGATATTGCATTATTATACGATATACTTGTTAATATGTAACAACTCGCTTAAGATGGGTCTAATAAAATTGAAGATTATAATATGACGTGCTTCTTTCGATACAATTCCCGATACATCTATACTTAGCGCAGACTCCGTGGTGTACATAATAATGGCTGTTACAATATACTTCCCACGTAAATCCACATGTATCGAAACCTATTATGTTAAAATAACCATGGCATTATATAGTTTTTTTTCTTAAAAAATCATTGATAAACTGGACAAGTCACACATTGTTTGGATTTAGTTATGCCGCATATAAGTGATTAAGCACTAAAATGATGGCACATTGCTTAATTGACGGTGTGTATTTATTAGATGACCTGTGTCTTGTTCTATAAACCGATTGTTTAAACGTTTTTTTCCGTAATTCAGATTTTTTTCTTCTTGTTTAAACAGCAAACGTAGCAGCGAAAACTTCTAAATCCTCTCCACAATACCCAATCATACATTGTATCTTGACTATATTATTTAAACACAATCCTTTATTTATCTAGATTCTTTTACCAAAACAATACTTGTTTTATAAAGTCGAAGTGAATTTATGCAATTTTGTTTGAATCATAATCACCAATTCTTGCAATGCTTCCTTCACTTACCATGTTTGTGAAGCCACACTGCTTTATTTAAACGTTTTACAATTTCTTTTCTAAGAGAGTGCGTGAAAAATGAGAAATTTTGTATTATACATATTTTTTTATTACTATTTACCGTTATTTTTCACAATATTGATATTATTATTGGTAGCTATATTTGATTTATAATTCTCCATTTTTTTTATTGTTAAAAAAAATCCAAAAAGCTTCAATCGTTTTGTTTATTTACATATGTTATGCTCTTTATTGGTTAGGCAATATCATATTTCTATCAACGTCCCTGACGACTTATAAATAAACATTTGAAGCTAATTTTAACCATTTAAATATAGAATACAAATACCGTCAACGATATCTATTACAGGTTCGTCAAATTTGTTTACCACAACATATTCAAACAACAGACAGTCATTGGAGATTATAAATATTATTAATAAGTTATTAGACAACTAGTTACGACAACTGGCAAACAGCTATAATGTTGTACTATTATAACAATGACAACAGTTTGGAGATGTCGGATATAGTTTTTTTCTAATTATATAGTATTCACATAGTGAATCGCTACGGTATTAATAAAATTTAGAATGGAAATGGAGAATGTGTCAAAGATACATACAACAACCCGACCATAGAACAGCAGAAGGTCAACAATAGGTCTTCAATGCAGCTCGAATATCCCGCACTGGGAGGCGTCCTTCAGCTGGCCCCTGAACAAATATAAAATTAGTTTAGTGATAATAAACGCCATACTAAACTCCAAATTATACACAAGAAACTAAAATTAAAAATAATACAAGACTACCAAAGGCCAGAGGCTCCTGTCTTGGGGTTAAACACGTTTATGAGATCTCAATTTCCCTAAACCTCTAGCCAATGTAGAGAAGTAAACGCATAACAATACGCACATTTAAAATTCAGTTCAAGAGAAGTCCGAGTCTGATGTCAGAAGATGTAACCAAAGAAAATAACCAAAATGACAACATAAATAACAACAGACTACTAGCAGTTAACTGAAATGCCAGCTCCAGACTTCAATCAAACTGATTGAAAGATTATGATTTCATCATATGAATATCAGGCACAATGCTTCCCGTGAGGGGTTTAGTATCATACCATCATAACATATATGAGAAGAACATAACCCGTGTCATGCCAACAACTGCTTTTTTAATAAATGTGTTTAGTTCTGATGCAAAGACCCTACAAGTGAATCAGTAATAACACCAAAATATGCAATCTTTAATGACCTGACAACAGTATCGTAACTACAATCCTTCATAATAAGTCTATTTAAAGGTTTTGTTAGTTTCTGAGGTGAATACTTACATGTTTGTGCTTTATAAAGAATATTTTCATAAAAAATTGGATGTGAAATAACTGAACGTATAAGAAGTCTGAATGTTGAGCTGTATTTACGAATGATGCCCTCATAACGATGGTAAAATTTAGTAAATGTTTTGACAAGTTTGTGATTTCGAAAACCCTGGTGTAATAATTTTTCAGTAATACATAAATTTCTCTCGTTAAAATCTAAAACATTGTTACATACACGAGCGAATCGTACAAGTTGAGATACATAAAAAACCGTATGATGGTGACAATCTAAAAACGGATAATTAACGATAGGAAATGAAAAATCATCTCTTTTATCATAAATTTTAGTATTAAGCTTTCCGTTAGTGATATAGATATCAAGATCGAGGAAAGGGCAGTGTTCATTGTTAGTATTAGCTTTATTTAAAGTATACATACTGAAGTCGTCGTTATTGAGAGCCAAAATGTTATCCAAATATCTGAAAGTATTATTAAATTTGTTTATCAGTTGTTGTTTCGATGGGTCTTTGCTGATTCTTGATATAAATTGTAACTCATAGAAATACAAAAACAGGTCCGCATTTTGTTGTGCACAGTTGCAGACTTGTTGTTTAAGATCTCGCAAAAAGATCTCTAAAGCAACCCAAATGAAACAACAAGTGCCCCGAAAAGGCACGAGCCCGACAATGTGTGAGTAGTAAATGTTACGTTACGAGTAACAATGTAATTTATTTCAATCAATCTAACTTTTTCATGATTCTACATAACACAAAAAAAAGCAACATTGATCATTTCAAACGGGTTATAGGTTATATCTCTATTGTTACGGGAATTTGTCCACCTGTGATTGATCATTGTATTTTTACACTTAGATAGTACAATCAATGTACATATTTGCCAGTTGTCATCATTATTTGGTTAAAAAAGTCGCATTCAGTGTCTCTTAAACTGCCGGTTATATTTTGTTGTTGTTGGATAATTAGTTATCAAAGGTACCAGGATTATAATTTAGTACGCCAGATGCGCTTTTCGTCTACATAGGACCCATCAGTGACGCTCAAATCAAAATATTTATAAAGCCAAACAAGTATAAAGTTGAATAGCATTGAGGATCCAAAATTCCCAAAAGTTGTGCCAAATACGGCTATATATATCTGGGATAACAAAACCCTTAGTTTTTCGAAAATTCAAAGTTTTGTAAACAGGAATTTTAAAAAATGACCATATTATTGAATGACCAAGTTTAAACCTGGAAAGGATATCTATCTGTCACCGACATTTGAGTGTATATTGAAAGGGTTTATCGAGTGAAAGGGTTTATCGAGTGTATATTAGGTCGTCAAGGAAGACAATTTGACGATCGTTTGAAATTTTCGTTAAAAGAACACTAAAATCACACAGATATAAATAAGCATAGAGATTAAGTTATTTTACAAATAAAAACATTAATCTAAATAACTTATGATAGATACCAGGCTTAGAATTGTAACGCCAGACGTTTGGTCTACAAAAAATATTTACAAAAGACTCGACCTTTAAATAACGGAATTAGAAACAGGAACCCCAATAAACGGTCCTGGAATCTATATTTTTTTAATTTCAATCTTTTTTAAAGTAAATATTATGTTTATGAATCACTTTCCAAAAATAATGAAATAGGAATCAGTATTTTTGATTGACCGACCGCAATCGCAAGTTATAACAATATCAAATTTCATTTCCTTACAATACACTAAACACCTATGACTGTATGTGTCATCTGTGATAATGTCAAAATAATACATTGAAAAAGAAATAAGTAGTTGATATAACTCCTAATTTAATGGTTCAATTTTCGTTGATTTCGTGGGTACATGGAAACAACGAGTTCAACTGTTTAACGAATAACATTATCCCCTCCCTTTGTCAAATACTCCTTGGAGAAAAATACCATTTGAAACGAACAGAAAAGATAGAAATATATTGATATTTAACATCGCAATCCTTTTTCTTCGTCTGCAAGCACGCTGATGCAGCCTACGTTTTTCCAATTCGTAATCAAGACATCTTTAGTAATTTTAACTTCTTCAAATTATCAAAATTGCTTTTATAATGGTGCAACCATTTAACATCAATGGGGGAGAGGGAGGGGTCTGTCTCATATTTTTGTTCGTGCGAACATTTTTATTCAGTTTTTTTCGATGCAAGCAATCAAAATTTTTCTTCAATATTTAACACTATAATGCATGTGGAAACTCTGGATTCAGAATAAATTGTTTTTATTATCTGTATGACTAGAATAATTTTTTATCAACTTCATCCTCCCCCTTTTTTGAGTCCAATGGGCGTTAACTTACTGCTAAAAATGTTGTCCGAAATATTTGCATTCGGTTCTACGTAATGAACATTTAAATGACATAGAGTTTACAAGTGTGAACAAATCTTATGTACAGGGGAATAAACCAGGTGTATAGATGTGATCAAATGTAATGTGAAACCAGTATACATTACATTGAACTAATTGTAAACATGTTTACTGTACATGGCGTTTGGTGTGAACACGGCCTGAGTGTTTACCGCTACATGACTTTTGAATAATTTGTCGTTTGTTTACCAATTATCATGTCTGTTTTGTCCACGCATAGTTGTCAATATAATGGAATTTGATGAGACTGTCATACCAGTGAGAGGTTTAGCGCTATAAATCCACATAAGAAAATGCCTGCACACCAAGTCAGAAATATGAGTTTTTTTTGTTATTCGTATAATGTGTTTTACCTTATGATTTTGCTATTTGATTAGGGATATTCCATTTTGAATTTTCCTCGAAGTTAAGTATTTTTGTTATTTTACTTTAGTGATCATTGCCACATACCAACATTTCTTTTATTAATAAAGTATCATATGAAATTGTAATGCTAAAGAACCAGGGAATCATAGAAAATCACATTAGACATCATCTGCACCTAAAGGGCGCGACATCAAACACGTATATGGAGGTAATTCTTTTTAATAATGACATTCATATCAGACAATCTTGATCGTATAAAGAAATTTTAATGAAACCGTGTGGAATTTAGAAACGGAATATACAAGTTTGTAAGGAAACATTGCAAAAACAGTGTGTTATAATTTCTACGAATTTTAAACATTTCTCGTCTAATTTATCGTTGTAATATAAAGGCACAAATCTGTATTTTAAGAGGTAAAATCTGAATCAGACCTCATGATCAATTTAGAAGACTTAAGGTCATGTGCATTGGTAAAATGAAACATAGCCAAGTCTTATAATCATAATAGTGTTGCAGACTAAATCAATACATTGTCACATTACAAAGATAAACAGCATGTGTTACACCAACAGTAAATCAATATTATTTTAGGGTGGTCTGGAGGGGGTTGTTATAATCCTTACAAAATTTAAAAAAAAAGGAACGGTATCTAAATTATATGACTTTTGGTTGGGAAAGGATACTTTTGTCATATTGTTCTGTCACTCCGTTTGTTTCCAACAGTAATCCGTGTTGTCACACTAAGACTGTGCACTCATTGAAGATGTTTGTCAGTTGCCTGCTCGATATCATATTAACGTGTTCACGTTAATGTGATGTGTTTGAGCTTTTGATTTTGTCATTTGATTAGGGACTTTCCGTTTGGAATTTACCTAGGTGTTCGGTATTTTTATTTTTTACTAATGACAATCGTATAATGTTATAATTTCATAGTTACCATGAATGTACGTTTAAATGAAGTAGTCTTGGATTTTTAAAACTCGGTTAATTACGGAACCGTTGCCAAAATATTTTTGATAATTATTTCGAAATTTTTAATTCAATTTTGTTTTTGGATCCTGCAATGGATATCCGTGACGACCTTCTTATTCCTATTTTACATGTTTATGACTCGTTTCTTGAAATATACATTAAGTAGTCAGGAAAGATCATTCGACAACTTAATTGACTGAACATTTAAATGTATAACATTATGTAAATAAACAAACAAATAGCAATACACTTTCGTTATTTTGTAACTCATACAAATAATAGAAAATTCTAAGTAAATTTAGTAAACTATGTCGTGTAATATAACTTTAAACAGTGGTATACATATGAAAAGAGCAACTGTGTTAAAACATGAGACGCAATTCCCTTAAACAAAAAGCAAATTCGATAAAAAGGATACAAAAATGGATATACAAGAAAAACTGGGTTGAAAATAATTTTTTGAATTTGTTATTTGTATTTATTCTGATTGTGTAGGTAGGTTTGATTGGAAACTTACAAAATGAAAAGACAAATTGTATTGTTGAAAATTACACGTTAGACCTTGTTATCGTTTGGTCATATTTGTCACTTTTTCTTTGGCTGTCGCACTTACATAGTCTTCCATATAAAAAAAACAGAGATGAAGTATGATTGCCAAACGGACAACTTTTCACTAAAGTTTAAATGAAGCGGATATAAGAATATACCTACATTTCTGTTATCCTTACCTTATCTGAATTTCTTTATTAAATTCTGTATTTAAATTTTTAAACAAGTTTATCAAGACGGCAATAAAGAGTTTTCCAATGTATAATTGAGTGAACAATAAAGAGCAAACAGATGAAAATAAATAAACAGAGTAAAGATAACGTGGTTTATGTGTTATTTATAAAATATGTAAAAAGGAGCAAAAGAAAAATCACAAAAAACATAACTCTCATGCAAATTCAAAAAAGGAAAGAAGTTCCTAATCAAATGGCAAAATCCAAAGCTCAAACACATCAAACTTATCGATAACAACTGTCATATTCCTGACTTGGTGCAGGCATTTTCTTTGTGTAGTAAATTACGAATATATGAACTAATCAGGCCATTTTAATAAGTTATTATGGGCTTATTTCAGAAATTTTTTATACGTTTCTGATTTAATTTTCATATCTTGCAGAATGAAGTTTTGATACTTGCAATTAAATTTAAAAACTTACACAAAAAGGTATAAGAAATACATAACTCTAAGGCAAAGGAAAAAAGGACAAGTATATATAAACTAAAAATATTAGCCACTATCAATCAAAGGAGCGAGGAAGTAAAAAACAACTGTCATAGTCTGAGGCAACGGTAGTTTATTGATGTTCGAATATCTCAAAACCAATAAAAAGATACATATCTAGGTTACAGGTAAAAACTGAAAGAATGTAATGAGGTTTTTTTAAACGAATTTAAATAAATGGGGGATTTTATTTCTCAATTTTATTTTTCAACTCCGCTGCATTTTTAATTTGCATTGTTTTCCTAGGTTAGATTCGTCTTTAGAAATGATCGAAAGCATATCTAAATAATTTTTTGTTCTTTTGAGAATTTGGTCTTGATGTAAGATCTCTGATTATAGTGGAAAGTAACTAAGACAGATAAATGTAATTTTTGTAAGCAAGAAGAAGATTATGCTCACTATTTTTTGAAGTGTAGATATTTGAATAAATTTTGGCAAAAAATCTATGAACTCTTTAGAAGAAGTAAAATAATTTTGATATTAAATTGCAACATCTGGTATTTGGATATAAAATCACAGATAGTAATTATTATTTTCTGAATTATATACTAACAGTATTAAGTTTTTCTATATATAAGTCATACTATGTATCCGAGCAGAGAACAAAAACTGTTGATGTCTTTAGCATTTTTGAAAATGAATTTAATAAAAGAATAGATGCATATAAATCAAGATATTAAGTCCAATATTATTGTCAATTAAAAAGAATTTTTAGCATTGATAAATCTCAGCATGAGACAACTATACAACTTTATATTATTTTTTATTACTTAATAAGTTGGATCAGCTGTTTATTTCCCTGGATAATCAGTGGAGTGTAACAGGGTAAATCAAGAGAAGCTTGGAGTCTTGGTGAAACTTGTAACAAGCAAGATTAGATGAATAAATATTATTATGTTGTTAAAAAAAAAAAAAGATCTCTGATTATTTTTTGAATTTTACATTTCGCTTTTCGATAATATCATCTTGATACCTTTGCTAACTATTCGAGAAGAAGCGATTTGGAGTTTGACATCTTGTAAATACTCCTGTCGATTATTAAATGAACAATGCCTGTCAGTTGGTTACTTGTGACGAATGGATGGTTTTTCATTAATGTATACCCCACTTATTATTAATTTTATTAACGTTAGGCTTTGTCTTACAAAAAAATCAATAGAAGGGTCTAAATACAGCACAAACAACGTTGCCAAAAGACCAAAAAAAGTGAAAAAGTATATTTAAACAAAACGCATTTGACTAACAGGTCGAACAACTGATGTTCTTTAATCCTGCTGACTGCCATATGTGATTGCCAAATAAAATTGACCACGAGATGTAACAAAATGATTCTTAATATAAATTTAATACTAAACAGAAAACAATAAACTTGGGACCAAGATGTAATGCCACAAAAACAAGGTGTCCATTTGTTTTTTGTTCACCACATCTAGATTTCCACAATATATGTCTCTCAGTGATGTAAGGGATCGAAACGGTATTTGGAAGTCCATATAATTTACCCTCAATTTAAAAGAAGAGGGACGAACGATACCAAAGGGACAGTCAAACTCATAAATCTAAAACAAATTGACAACGCCAAGGCTAAAAATGAAAAAGACAAACAGAAAAATAATAGTACACACGACACAACATAGAAAACTAAAGAATAAACAACACGAACCCCACCAAAAAGTAGGGGTGAACTCAGGTGCTCCGGAAGGGTAAGCAGAATCTGCTCCACATGTGTCAACCGTCGTGTTGCTTATGTGATTACAAATCCGGTAAGTAGTCTAATTCGGTAGGTCACATTCATGAAAGGTAAGGAACATCTCCGATATCATTTGTGAAACGGTTATTCCATAACGGTCAACCAACTCGGGATGGCGTCCGTAAACTTTACGAAGTGATGATTTCAACTATTTGGAACTCTTGGTTTCAAAGCCTCCTTGTGAGCAGTAACCCTCTATCAAGACAATCATGATAGGAAATGCAAGCACGGGAATATCGTATCAATTGGGAGATATATATACCCCGTATGCAGGTGCTGCTGGAATGTTGCTACTTAGAAATGGAAAGTTCACAATTGGAAAGCTGAAATCAAATCTTTTGTCGTAAAGTTTCGTTTTCAACCGACCCTCATTGTCAATTTCTAGATGTTAGTCAAGATATGAAGCCGACCTAACTGTATCTGTAGTATCCTTTATCTCCAATTCCATTAAAATGACTCTTGAATTTTAAGAGTCAATATAGGATGAACGGATCATATGAAAATATGGAAATATGATACAAACCCAAACGAAAAAATATAAACAAGTCTAGATTGAAAACTACGTTCAAACCTACGACTGCGTTGGATAAAAACCGCATTTTTTATATGTGTGCATGTAAAACAAATTTCGTTGTAGAACATATATATATCCTTGATTGAGTTTATTGCATTTCAAATTTTTCAAGATCGAACACTTCTGAAATAAATAAATTCATCATGTAACACATCAGTAAAATAATTATAGTTGACTGGTTTAGTTTGAAATATATAGATCTATTTTTGAATTTTTCCGAAATAATCATAGAATTAATCTTGATAACCAATAGAGCGCAAGACCAGTTTCATATTGCTAGTTTTATATTAGAACAGCGTGTACCTAGCATTTTTAACAAATGGAAGAATGTTCATGTAGGCGAATACGTATAAAATATTACCACAGATTAAAACTAATTCATGCATAAACAAACGCAAAATGTTATTAGGTGTGAGATTCTTAAATAGTGTATCCTCTTAACTTTATTTTGTTGGAATACACATCTTATGCCGTAACAATAGTAACTGTTCACGTGAAGGCGACCACAAATATTGCAACCTAGTATCACAATGTACACAATTACAATATTACAGCAATATGAAATAACATACTGTACGGTATTGGTTCTTGCAATGTTGTAGGACATACGGTGATTTATTATTGCTCACATCCACTGATTGGCAGTCTGGTGGATGTTTTATTTAATTTGAAAACTTATATCTCCTCCTTATTCTAATATTGTATCAAAAATGTACATAGTATTAATAAAAATGTATTAAATAAAGGCAACAGTAGTATACCGCTGTTCAAAACTCATAAATCCATGGACAAAAAACAAAATCGGGGTAACAAACTATAACCGAGGGAAACGCATTGTATATAAGAGAACAACGACACAACACCGAAACACAACACACACAGAAACGGGCCAAGCAACAGACAAAACACCACGAGAATAACAAATATAACATCAAAACCAAATACATGAATTTGGGATAGACAAGTACCGTGCCACGTCTTATCTCAATTTCTCAAAAATAAGAGAAAACACAAACGACTCAACGTTAAAATGCAACACACACAGAAACGAACAATATTATAACAATGGCCATCTTCCTGACTTGGTACAGGACACTTTTAAAGGGGAATAAAAGTGGTGGGTTGAACCTGGTTTTATGGCATGCCAAACCTCACACTTTAATGGCAAAGTTAAATATAACATTGAAATGACAACATAATATTACAGGACTACAATACAAATAAAAAGGAGAACATATTAGACAAAGAAAAGCATGATTAATAGATAACAAAAAGCATCAGGTTTAAAATTCAATACGCCAAAAACGCGTCTTGTCCACACAAGACTCACCAGTGACGCCCAGATATAAAAGATCGAAAGTGAAAAAAGTACAAAGTTGTACAGCACTGAAGATCAAAAGTTGAAAAGGTTTTGCCAAATACGGCATTGTATGTATGCCCGGGATAAGAACATTCTTATTATATAGAACAATTCATGCTATTGCAAACAGTAAATTTTATCAAATGAATATGAAAGAGATATACATAATGAAACTGAAGTATTAACTAATTACAGAAAACTAAACCCGAATACATAACGCCCAGATATAAAAGATCGAAAGTGAAAAAAGTACAAAGATGTACAGCACTGAAGATCAAAAGTTGAAAAGGTTTTGCCAAATACGGCATTGTTTTTTATGCCCGGGATAAGAACACAATTATATAGAACGATTCATGCTATTGCAAACAGTAAATTTTAACAAATGAATGTGAAAGATATATTCATAATGAAACTGAAGTATTAACTTATTACAGAAAACTAAACCCGAATACATGATGCCAAGTTCAATACAGCATAGACACAACCGAATCAGTCCAAGCGTCAACGCAATTAAAAAAAATGACGTCACATACGATGGCGAAAAGGCAAACGTTATGCCACATTTGAATTTTTAAAATTTAGAAACAGCATGACGTCACACATGAAAAACTATAATTCCAAAGTGAGATAGAATTAGGATTGCTTTAAGATTATATTAGAACTAAATACTGATAATTCATTAAAACAAAATGCATATTGCAATACTTATTAATAGCAATTAACTGTAATATACATATATATATGTCCAGTTTGTTATGAATCCAACTTCAAACGTAATTAATTACAAAATTAAATATAATTAATAAAGGCGGTGATTAATTTTTCTATCCGTAACACCTAAATATAATAAAAAGACGTCATCACATTTGACAAAATCCGATGAGAATTACAAATATAACATTATTAAACAAGAAATAAGTAATCACAATAAAATACAATAAAGTCACTATTCACTATTCAAGTCTCATCTCGTCGAAATTATACGCTAAGAACATTTGAATATTTAGAGAGCCCTCTTATACTCGATTGTGACATTCCCCAAATGATACCTTTTCGGAACACCTATGATCACTTGTAGTTCGTATGAGATTTTTTACTCTGTCTTTATCTGTTCATGTAACGTTATGAAGACTAATGCTTGTGTTTTGTCGTTTGTCGTTTTTTTTAATTTATAATGGTGTTGACCAATGGTGTTGACCAATGGTGTTAACCAATGGTGTTGACCAATGGTGTTGACCTATGGTGTTGACCAATGGTGTTGACCAATGGTGTTGACCAATGGTGTTGACCAATGGTGTTGACCAATGGTGTTGACCAATGGTGTTGACCAATGGTGTTGACCGATGGTGTTGACTGATGGTGTTGACTGATGGTGTTGACCAATGGTGTTGACCAATGGTGTTGACCAATGGTGTTGACCAATGGTGTTGACCAATGGTGTTGACCTATGGTGTTGACCAATGGTGTTGACCAATGGTGTTGACCAATGGTGTTGACCAATGGTGTTGACTGATGTTTCAAACTGCCTAATGATGGATGTTGATGAAATTTGGTAGGACCAACTCACCAAAGAGGGACTAAAGATACCAGCAGGACAGTCAAACTATTAAACCGAATATAAACTGACAAAGCCATGACTAAAAATGAAAATGACAAACAGACAAACAATAGTACACATGACACAACATAGAAAACTAAAGAATAGGCAACACGACCCCCACCGAAAACTAGGAGTAATATCAGGTGCTCCGGAAGGGTGAGCAAATCCTGCTCCACATGTGGCACCCGTCGTGTTGCTTATGTAATAACAAATCCGGTAAATAGTCTAATTCGGTAAGTCATATTCATGAAAGGGAAGGGGATTCTAGTTACGACGTAAGGAACATATCCAAAATCATTTGTGAAACACTTATTCATAAAAGTTACAACGACAGAACCATACAAGGAGGTGGCAGTGATGATTAATCAAACGAAACAAACAAAGACAATTTAATTTAAGATGTTCCTGAAAGAAAGAAACCATTCTATTAGTTATAAATCTAATCTTCATGTATATTTGCTCTCCCAATATTTGTTTTAATGACGATATGTTACTCAAAATTTAAGCAGATATTCCGAGGCCCAATAAATATGACCCTAGTTGGTTATGTTATTAATGCATGTATAACAATTGGCTATATTAAGAAACATATTGATATTTTTTTCTTCAAAAACTTTATTGGACTTTTTTTAAAGATAATTTTAAACGTAAATAGTTATTTATAAACAAATTAGATATGCTTCTGATCAAACACTTTAATTTCAAGGAGATCAACCGTTGATACTGTTTTTCCTTTAATCATTTTGAATTCCCTTTTAAAGGAAATATACTATTGAAAGATTTTGAAATTATCATTCTTGTCTGATGACATGTTTTGACATATAAACCAATTTTAATCAGAATTAGGGCAGCCGCCTGTGTGGGCAATGTACTTTTATAAATGATTGTAAATTATAGCATTTCATTGTATACAATTGGATGCTCATGTTTAGAAATTTAAGAAACTGCAACTTCAAATGCACACATGTGCCTGTCATGTAATGTTTCATGTAATGGCATTTAAGCTAATATATTAAAAATTGCTATTAATCGCGGAGGCATGGCTAGCCATGAAACCAGGTTCAGCCTATCATTTTTTCTGCATCGTTGTCAATATAATGAAATTTGATGCGACTTTCCATACACGTGAAAGGTTTAACAAGCTATAAAACCAGGTTCAAATCATCATTTTCTACATAAGAAAATAACTGTACCAAATCAGGTTTCAGACAGTTGTTTTCTATTCGTTTGATGTGTTTGAGCTTTTGATTTTGACATTTGATTAGAGAATTTCCGTTTTGAATTTTCCTCGGATTTCAGTATTTTTGTGATTTTACTTTTTTCTTTTTTCTTAAAATGTCCTGAACAAGTCAGGAATATGGCAGTTGTTATCTAATTGTTCGTTTATATGAAGGTTGCATTGTCAATGAGGAGTTTAGTATGACGTCAATTATCACTGTACTAGTACAGATATGTTTAGGGGCCAGCTGATTGAAACCTACGGGTGCGGGAATTCTCGCTTCATTGAATAAAATTGAGAATGGAAATGGGGAATGTGTCAAAGAGACAATAACCCGACCAAATAAAAAAAACAACAACAGAAGGTCACCAACAGGTCTTCAATGAAGCGAGCAATTCCCGCACCCGGGGGCAAAGACCCATTGGTGGCCTTCGGCTGTTGTCTACTATATGGTCGGGTTGTTGTCGCTTTGACACATTCTCAATTTCCTTTCTAAATTTTATTATCGTTTGTTTCGTTGTGTTCTTCTTATGTTGATGTGTTTACCTCAGTTTTAAATTGTAATTCGGATTTGTTTTCACTCGATCGATTTATGACTTTTGAGAAGCGGGTTACTACAGTTGCCTTTATATATATATATTTGAATCCATTTACCCGGGGAAGAACAGACGTGCAACACAATCAAACTACCTTCCGTTTATTTAAGAAATATGTACTTTTAACAATCCTCGCATTGAATAGACAAACCAGAAAAATCAAACGAACCCAACATCAAACAGGCAGCAAAGAACAATGAGCAAACATACAAACAAATCTAGTAAACTTGTATTTAACAGATAATGAACTCAAACATACACGTAATAAACAGACACAAAAACGAAATCAAACGAGCTAGCATTAAAAACAGACTGCAACAAACGTATTAAGCAATCGTGTTAAACACAATCTAAACTCCGATAATAACCATATACCATATAACAGACATGCGATAACGTATAGAGACAAACAGTATAAAAAAAAACCGGAATCACATTAAATAAAAATAAAGTCATGAAACTCAGAATAACAAGCTAACGGATTTGCTCATTGTTGGAGGCCGTACGGTGACCTATAGTTGTTAATTTCTGTGTCATTTTGGTCTTTTGTGGATAGTTGTCTCAGTGGCAATCATACCACATCTTCTTTGTTATAAATCATACAGTAATTGTGAAACAACGAAAGAAATAAAGACTGAGAGGTATCCTGAACTTCAAAATGACGTGCATGCGTTTTTTGATTGAGTTTATCCATTCCAATTGATATTTTATAGTGTTTTTTTTTTTTTTTTTGTGATGTTATACTTTTGTTTCAGAAAAGGGAGACGGTTTGGTACAATTAAAACGTTTAATCCCGCTGCAAATGTTTGCACCTGTCAGGAAACTGATATACAGTAGTTGTCGTTCGGTTATGTAGTTCATTAGTTCAAATGCAGCTAATAAGTGAATCTATAACCAAATAAAAATTTCATCGTCAGCATAACAATTTCTGTGAAACATATGATATGCACAAGGTTATTTTTTAGGAGGTTATCAAGTAATTTCTAAGAATTCCATTTGTATTTTGTGTACATAACCGAATCGCTATTTGTTCTTCTCACAAGTCTTGTTTAAGGTTCCACTAAAGTCAAAATATAGGACACTTCATAAACATCTAAACTTTGCCTGTATTTTTCAACCTATAATGAATAAAGTCATAAACTATGAAAACATATGTTCATTTAAACATACTTTACATATACACACTGTGTAAATTGTAAATAAACTTGAAATTGTTATGTTGTGGCCAAACCGGTTCTTGGGGTGAACACTAAATTTTCAAAAAAATCTGCAGGCCTGCAAGACGACTTAATTTGCTTAAAATTGGTATGGATGAATACTGTAACATGTAATGCAGGGCAAGCCATTGTTGATTTTTCACATACATATGTTTTAATGGCATATTTGTCCAATTTCTGTATTGTACCTTCGATATTCGTTCACTTAGATACATGAAATTAACTGAAACTCGAAAATCAATACCTTTTATAAAAAATCAACAATGGCTTGCCCTGCATTACATGTAATATTATTCGTCCATACCAATTTTAAGCAAATTAAGTCGTCTTGCAGGCCTGCAGATTTTTTTGAAAATTTAGTGTTCACCCTAAGAACCGGTTTGGCCACAACATAACAATTTCAAGTTTATTTACAATTTACACAGTGTGTATATGTAAAGTATGTTTTAATGAACATATGTTTTCATAGTTTATGACTTTATTCATTATAGGTTGAAAAATACAGGCAAAGTTTAGATGTTTATGAAGTGTCCTATATTTTGACTTTAGTGGAACCTTAAGTATATATTCGTCGTTGCTACGTCCAAATAGTAAAGTGTAACAAAAAATGGTATCAGTAACATTTGAATTTCATTCGTGGGTAGATGAAATATGCATTTCACTTGAATCTTACTTCATATTTTAGGGGAATTCATAATAAATGTTAAGGTTCCATGGATATCTTCACTTTTTACTTTTATTTTCAGACTGTTGGTCCCGACTTTTTAATTCTATGTTCCTGACTTGTTTTTCTCTACTGTTTAATTGTATGTTCAAGGCTGTCTACAGTGACTTTCTAATTTAAGTGCAAAACTGTTGGTCTCGACTTTATGTTCCAGACTATTTGTCTAGATTTTCAGGAACCAGACTGTTTGTATTGACTTTTACTTAGGTACTAAGTTCTTTGTCTTGACTTTCGACATGTTTAGTGCCTGTGCTGTTCATATTTTATCTTGACTATGTATCTATACTTTTAATGTGCGGGTCTATGCTGTTGGTTTGGGGTTTATTTATGTGCGTGCTCAGGCGGTTGTGACCTTTAACTTAATAGTTATCAAAGGTACCGGAATTATGATTTACTACGCCAGACGCGCGTTTCGTCTACATAAGACTCATCAGTGACGCTAATATCAAAAAATTTAAAAAGCCAAGCAAGTACAAAGTTCAAATTAGACTGTCCATGCTGTTTGTCTAAATAAAAAGTGTTTTTTTTTTAAATTAAACTCGACTTTTAAATATCAGGATACAGACTGTTTGTATTGACCTTCGGCTGTTGTCTGGTCTATGGTCGGATTGTTGTCTCTTTGACACATTCCCCATTTCCAGTTACCTTTATGATCTGCGATTTCGTATTGAGATTATTTATGGTTTGCTTTTATGTTTTTATTCCTGTCATTTCTATATAAGTTAAATTTTTGTTTTGGATCCGAGCACATAAGACATAGATTACCTTGAATTATATCATAAATATTTCCCGCTAAACACAAACTTACACGAGAGATGGTAATCGAAGTAAATTCAATTAAATAAATATATATTTTCTCTGTCGTGATATGCAATTTACATCTAAACAGATTCAGCCAGTTATAACATGTAATAAAACGCTATACGGGTCGTTATTCTTTACATTTCAAAAGCATGCAATTAGAAACTTATTAAAGTAACCTTTAATGTTTTCCGCGTTTTATTACTTCAATGTAACTCTTTCAAATTAAATTTCCAAAATATTTCGAATAAATAGAAATATGAGGGCGTTACACAGTAAATATTCCTGTACTTCATTGAAACAATGGTTTCCTTCTACGTGTATCTATTTGAAAAAACGATTTGAATAAAAACAAATAAACCAAAAATAGTACCGATATTATTTTTAATTTAAAAATATTAGGATACATTATTTCATAAACTTTACTTGAAGACGGCCGTTGTCGAGTAAATATCTATTTAATATAAGTGGCAAACCACATGGCAATCATATTGTTTTGTAACCTTTCTAGGGACAATGAAAATGGTAACCTTTTATTTGTATTTTTGGTTTAGGTTCTGTATCTGTTGGGGTAAAAAAAGGGTAAATAAAAGGATATAAGATAAAAATAAATACCCCAAAACAAAAAGCACTTACAAAAAAAAATGTGACTCTGAAAGTTTTTCAGAGCAAATAAAGATTTAGGATATGATGGAATGTTGCAATTTATAGTTTTAAACAAACAATATTACAAATGGGAAGATAAAACACATTATACGTTGAAATGGTTTCACAGTCTCTAATTAGTGCGTTGCTACTTGATATCATTAGCCAATGTTTTAAGATGTTTCCAATTTGTAGAAAAGTAAAACACAATTACAAAACTCCAAGGCAATTTAAAATAGGAAGTTTAAAACCCTGATAAAATCAAACGTTATCAAACAAACAGAGTTATATAAAATAGAAGATGTGGTATGGTTGCCAAAGAGACAACTCTTCACAAAAGACCAAATGACACAGAAATTAACATCTACAGGTCACCGGGTAAAAATGTTAAATAACTCAAACGAGAAAACTAATACACAGTTAGGATAGACACATAAACTTAAGAGTCATCATTGGTCTACTCTTGTTTTGGCAAAGGGGAAAATATAGCTTATCAAATTATTAAATCATCATGTATTGATAGAATGCTTTTAAACATTTAAATTCGCCTTTAAACATTAATCATCATCCACAGTTATATTGTGAATTGTAAAAAGATCCATTTTTTTATTTATCGTTCCCTCTTTTCTTTCATTAACTAGTGTTGTTGAGTTCCGTTTATCGTTTAATAACGGAAAACGGATATTAAAAAATACATGCATTACCGTTCAATAGTATCTAATTTTACCCCCGGAATACGTGGGCTTTATTTCGTTAAATCTTAGCATATTTGCCTTACATGTTGATGTATTATAAATTATATTTTTTTTTATCTTTTCCACATTATTTTTTTTCGGTCAAGGTGCTATGTTGTTTAATTTTTGTGTACTATCTATCGATTTAAAAAAGAAAATCCATTGATGTGCACCTTTTAAAGACATCACTCATATGCTCATCCACATGTAAATAATGTACTTTTGGATATTTTCAATCAGATTTCGATAAAGTTTTCCCTTTTTTCCTCATTTTTGGTTTGGCAGCTGTTCATTACTATTGGACTACATGGTTAGTCCGTTGATGAGTCTATTTAAATACATTTGTTTTCATAAAAAGCATTTCCAATTCAATCTCACAAATGATTTATTTTTATCATTTTACATATCATTAGGCATGCATTTCAAGGAGAAATATTGTACTTTAAAAGTATTTAAATATGAGTAATACACAGGTCATAAAAGGGAAACCAATAGAAACAAAATTAAGTAAAAGCTACTTCTGTCTTCATTATAATAAAATTGAAGATCCAAACAAGTTTGTTGTGCAGTCAATGAGCTGCTGTGATAATGGGCCGTAATGAATGACTTTTAATATATATCTTTATTCTCACAAACCAAATTACAAAGGTATAGAGATAATTATACATATTTCAATACAATTACATAAATAAATAATGCATGAAAGTAGATAGAGGCATTCACAATATTGTTCACCCAGAAAAGTTGAATGTGTTATTGATCTCCTTAATAAGTTTACAGAGTTTGTTCAGTTTTGGACATATTTTTGAATTCATTAAGTCATAAAATTTCAATGTGTTAGGTCTTTTTCTATAGTAAAATGCAAAACATTGTTTTCTACAGTTATCAGAGACAGGACAATTTAAAATGTAATGGATTTCATCACCAATGGCATCTAAATTACAAAATACACATTTTCTGTTGTGTCTTTTTATGTTTTGCCATCTTCCAGTTTCTATTGGACATTTCATGTTAAAAGTTCGAAAAAGAAATAAGGATATCTGCTTGTCATCCAAAATATTTAAATATTTCTCACACTCCAAAGTATCTTTAAATGAACTATAATTTAATGCTTTTGGTGATATTCCAGTAGGCTTGCTAGCCATTTTTGTTTAGATTGATATATTATATTCTGTTTGATGGTTACATGAAACCATGTTTTATTTAATGATAAGAATATCTAAAACGGAAAATGGCAAAAACACATGCTCAAACAACAGTCTACGAAACACTCCCTCGAAAACTACAGACTGAGCACCACGAACACTACCAACAATTGGGGTGGTCTCAGGTACCCTGGAAGGGTATTCAGGGTCATTTCAAATGGTAGCTACATCATCTATTATACTAGCTCTTGGTCGGATATTGCGCTCATGAAAAATAATCAGAAACTACACTCTAAACAGGTTTTGTTCAGAATGCGATCATAGTTTGTTTTGGAACTCGGTAGTATTTGTAAGTATTAAAGTCACCAGACATAAGAAATAACAATTTTACTAAATGGGTGATCCTGCGGCACCTGCTGTTTTTGACAGGTGCGTGAAATTTCTCTTGTTTTGATATCTTATTTTCAGTGTACAGTATATAGCTAGTTCTTTTAAGGACAAGGTTTATCAACAATGATATCGAGCCAAATCTCTGTTAATGCTTTCATCTGCACAAGTTTCTAAAATATATGTTATCAGAGAAGGTCGATACGAAACAAATCAAGTACTTGAGATTGAATATAGAATAAGAAAAGTTACCTAGTTCTTTCAAAGATGTAGGTGTTTACAAGTTAACTGCAGTTGAGTTACAATTTCACAACCTGTATTAATAAATTCTCATTGTCCTCCCTGAAACAAAACAAAATGAATCAATAGTCATCCTTTGTTTTGCATGGAAAAGAAGGGACTTTTTTAAAAACCGTGATCGTATATATATACATGTATGTCGAAGTAATACCATTTATAGTAAAAAGTAAAACACGAATTAACAATATAGGGTGCCAAAGTTTAGAAAACACCTACATGAAATCGATTAGCTATTTCATATGTATTTGAACTTTTTGTACTTGCACCTATATATACCTGTTTAAATTACCTTCTAGTATTATTTCCTACTTTTTACACATCGACCTTTATATGCTGACGTAGACTGTAGACATTTTTCAAATTTGTAAATGGATCAAATATTTACAATAGGTTTAAATAACTTGTCAAGTACTACCGGGTATAAAGGTCATGACCTCGGCATTCATATCAGTACAATATTATTTTTTTATGAATGGAAATTGATTTGATATTGTAAACCTATCAATAGATAATGTTCGTCCTGCTTATTACCTTACAGTTATTAGTTGAGGGCGTTCATATTAAGAAGACTTGACAATAGATAAAAGTTTAATACGTTACGCTTACTTGTCACTATTGTATTGGCATATTTTCTCTGATTTTAAAAGAAGATAATTATCACAATATCATATTTAGACCGATGTTCTCATACAGTCATTGTGCAGTAATTAGAAAAGTCAATACAAAAGTAACATGGAAAAGCAAAACATTGTTTTACCCAGCTTTTGTTTTGTTTTCGTAGAAACATCCATACACATCACAGGGAAATAACATATCTGGTGTAATGTTGTAATGTTACATGTTCACAACTATCCAAGGTTACGGGAGGGTTAACATATGAATCATAGACATGCTTAATACCTCCACGTGCATGTTGAGCCTTTTTAAAGACATCAACGTGTACTTCAGTAGCTGCGTTTTCGCTGTCTGAAAAGATATCTGTTCGCTGTTTGACAAGATATCTGTTTGCTGTCTGACAAGATATCTGTTCGCTGTCTGACAAGATATCTGTTCGCTGTCTGACAAGATATTTGTTCGCTCTCTGACAAGATATCTGTTCGCTGTCTGACAAGATATATGTTCGCTGTCTGACAAGATATCTGTTTGCTGTCCGACAAGATATCTGTTTGCTGTCTGACAAGATATCTGTTCGCTGTCTGACAAGATATCTGTTCGCTGTCTGACAAGATATCTGTTCGCTCTCTGACAAGATATCTGTTCGCTGTCTGACAAGATATCTGTTCGCTGTCTGACAAGATATCTGTTCGCTGTCTGACAAGATATCTGTTCGCTCTCTGACAAGATATCTGTTCGCTGTCTGACAAGATATATGTTCGCTGTCTGACAAGATATCTGTTTGCTGTCCGACAAGATATCTGTTTGCTGTCTGACAAGATATCTGTTCGCTGTCTGACAAGATATCTGTTCGCTGTCTGACAAGATATCTGTTCGCTCTCTGACAAGATATCTGTTCGCTGTCTGACAAGATATCTGTTCGCTGTCTGACAAGATATCTGTTCGCTGTCTGACAAGATATCTGTTCGCTGTCTGACAAGATATCTGTTCGCTGTCTGACAAGATATCTGTTCGCTGTCTGACAAGATATCTGTTCGCTCTCTGGCAAGATATCTGTTCGCTCTCTGACAAGATATCTGTTCGCTGTCTGACAAGATATCTGTTCGCTGTCTGACAAGATATCTGTTCGCTCTCTGACAAGATATCTGTTCGCTGTCTGACAAGATATCTGTTCGCTGTCTGACAAGATATTTGTTCGCTGTCTGACAAGATATTTGTTCGCTGTCCGACAAGATATTTGTTCGCTGTCTGACAAGATATCTGTTCGCTCTCTGACAAGATATCTGTTCGCTGTCTGACAAGATATCTGTTCGCTCTCTGACAAGATATCTGTTCGCTGTCTGACAAGATATCTGTTTGCTGTCTGACAAGATATCTGTTCGCTGTCTGACAAGATATCTGTTCGCTGTCTGACAAGATATTTGTTCGCTGTCTGACAAGATATCTGTTCGCTGTCCGACAAGATATCTGTTCGCTGTCTGACAAGATATTTGTTCGCTCTCTGACAAGATATCTGTTCGCTGTCTGACAAGATATCTGTTCGCTGTCTGACAAGATATTTGTTCGCTGTCCGACAAGATATCTGTTCGCTGTCTGACAAGATATCTGTTTGCTGTCTGACAAGATATCTGTTCGCTGTCTGACAAGATATCTGTTTGCTGTATGACAAGATATTTGTTCGCTGTCTGACAAGATATATGTTCGCTGTCCGACAAGATATCTGTTTGCTGTCTGACAAGATTTGTTCGCTGTCTGACAAGATATCTGTTTGCTGTATGACAAGATATTTGTTCGCTCTCTGACAAGATATCTGTTCGCTGTCTGACAAGATATTTGTTCGCTGTCCGACAAGATATTTGTTCGCTGTCTGACAAGATATCTGTTCGCTGTCTGACAAGATATCTGTTCGCTGTCTGACAAGATATCTGTTCGCTGTCTGACAAGATATTTGTTTGCTGTCTGACAAGATATATGTTCGCTGTCTGACAAGATATCTGTTCGCTCTCTGACAAGATATCTGTTCGCTGTCTGACAAGATATATGTTCGCTGTCTGACAAGATATTTGTTCGCTGTCTGACAAGATATCTGTTTGCTGTCTGACAAGATATCTGTTCGCTGTCTGACAAGATATCTGTTCGCTGTCTGACAAGATATGTGTTCGCTCTCTGACAAGATATCTGTTCGCTGTCTGACAAGATATCTGTTTGCTGTCTGACAAGATATCTGTTCGCTCTCTGACAAGATATTTGTTCGCTGTCTGACAAGATATCTGTTCGCTGTCTGACAAGATATTTGTTCGCTGTCTGACAAGATATCTGTTTGCTGTCTGACAAGATATCTGTTTGCTGTCTGACAAGATATCTGTTCGCTCTCTGACAAGATATTTGTTCGCTGTCTGACAAGATATCTGTTCGCTGTCTGACAAGATATTTGTTCGCTGTCTGACAAGATATTTGTTCGCTGTCTGACAAGATATTTGTTCGCTGTCTGACAAGATATCTGTTCGCTGTCCGACAAGATATCTGTTCGCTGTCTGACAAGATATCTGTTTGCTGTCTGACAAGATATCTGTTCGCTGTCTGACAAGATATCTGTTTGCTGTATGACAAGATATTTGTTCGCTGTCTGACAAGATATATGTTCGCTGTCCGACAAGATATCTGTTTGCTGTCTGACAAGATTTGTTCGCTGTCTGACAAGATATCTGTTTGCTGTATGACAAGATATTTGTTCGCTCTCTGACAAGATATCTGTTCGCTGTCTGACAAGATATTTGTTCGCTGTCCGACAAGATATTTGTTCGCTGTCTGACAAGATATCTGTTCGCTGTCTGACAAGATATCTGTTCGCTGTCTGACAAGATATCTGTTCGCTGTCTGACAAGATATTTGTTTGCTGTCTGACAAGATATATGTTCGCTGTCTGACAAGATATCTGTTCGCTCTCTGACAAGATATCTGTTCGCTGTCTGACAAGATATATGTTCGCTGTCTGACAAGATATTTGTTCGCTGTCTGACAAGATATCTGTTTGCTGTCTGACAAGATATATGTTCGCTGTCTGACAAGATATCTGTTCGCTGTCTGACAAGATATGTGTTCGCTCTCTGACAAGATATCTGTTCGCTGTCTGACAAGATATCTGTTTGCTGTCTGACAAGATATCTGTTCGCTCTCTGACAAGATATTTGTTCGCTGTCTGACAAGATATCTGTTCGCTGTCTGACAAGATATTTGTTCGCTGTCTGACAAGATATCTGTTTGCTGTCTGACAAGATATCTGTTTGCTGTCTGACAAGATATCTGTTCGCTCTCTGACAAGATATTTGTTCGCTGTCTGACAAGATATCTGTTCGCTGTCTGACAAGATATTTGTTCGCTGTCTGACAAGATATCTGTTCGCTGTCTGACAAGATATCTGTTTGCTGTCTGACAAGATATTTGTTCGCTGTCCGACAAGATATCTGTTTGCTGTCTGACAAGATATTTGTTCGCTGTCTGACAAGATATCTGTTCGCTCTCTGACAAGATATCTGTTCGCTGTCTGACAAGATATCTGTTTGCTGTCTGACAAGATATCTGTTCGCTCTCTGACAAGATATTTGTTCGCTGTCTGACAAGATATCTGTTTGCTGTCTGACCAGATATCTGTTTGCTGTCTGACAAGATATTTGTTCGCTGTCCGACAAGATATCTGTTTGCTGTCTGACAAGATATTTGTTCGCTGTCTGACAAGATATCTGTTCGCTCTCTGACAAGATATCTGTTCGCTGTCTGACAAGATATCTGTTTGCTGTCTGACAAGATATCTGTTCGCTGTCTGACAAGATATTTGTTCGCTGTCTGACAAGATATCTGTTTGCTGTCTGACAAGATATCTGTTTGCTGTCTGACAAGATATCTGTTCGCTCTCTGACAAGATATTTGTTCGCTGTCTGACAAGATATCTGTTCGCTGTCTGACAAGATATTTGTTCGCTGTCTGACAAGATATCTGTTCGCTGTCTGACAAGATATCTGTTTGCTGTCTGACAAGATATTTGTTCGCTGTCCGACAAGATATCTGTTTGCTGTCTGACAAGATATTTGTTCGCTGTCTGACAAGATATCTGTTCGCTCTCTGACAAGATATCTGTTCGCTGTCTGACAAGATATCTGTTTGCTGTCTGACAAGATATCTGTTCGCTCTCTGACAAGATATTTGTTCGCTGTCTGACAAGATATCTGTTCGCTGTCTGACAAGATATCTGTTCGCTGTCTGACAAGATATTTGTTCGCTGTCTGACAAGATATCTGTTCGCTCTCTGACAAGATATTTGTTCGCTGTCTGACAAGATATCTGTTCGCTGTCTGACAAGATATTTGTTCGCTGTCTGACAAGATATTTGTTCGCTGTCCGACAAGATATCTGTTTGCTTTCTGACAAGATATCTGTTCGCTGTCCGACAAGATATCTGTTTGCTTTCTGACAAGATATCTGTTCGCTGTCTGACAAGATATTTGTTCGCTGTCTGACAAGATATTTGTTCGCTGTCTGACAAGATATTTGTTCGCTGTCTGACAAGATATTTGTTCGCTGTCTGACAAGATATCTGTTCGCTGTCTGACAAGATATCTGTTCGCTGTCTGACAAGATATATGTTCGCTGTCTGACAAGATATCTGTTCGCTGTCTGACAAGATATCTGTTCGCTCTCTGACAAGATATCTGTTCGCTGTCTGACAAGATATTTGTTCGCTGTCTGACAAGATATTTGTTCGCTGTCTGACAAGATATCTGTTCGCTGTCTGACAAGATATCTGTTCGCTGTCTGACAAGATATTTGTTAGCTGTCTGACAAGATATCTGTTTGCTGTCTGACAAGATATCTGTGTGCTGTCTGACAAGATATCTGTTCGCTGTCTGACAAGATATTTGTTCGCTCTCTGACAAGATATCTGTTAGCTGTCTGACAAGATATTTGTTCGCTGTCTGACAAGATATCTGTTCGCTGTCTGACAAGATATCTGTTCGCTGTCTGACAAGATATCTGTTCGCTGTCTGACAAGATATTTGTTCGCTGTCTGACAAGATATCTGTTCGCTGTCTGACAAGATATCTGTTCGCTGTCTGACAAGATATCTATTCGCTGTCTGACAAGATATTTGTTAGCTGTCTGACAAGATATCTGTTCGCTCTCTGACAAGATATCTGTTCGCTGACTGACAAGATATCTGTTCGCTGTCTGGCAAGATATTTGTTCGCTCTCTGACAAGATATCTGTTTGCTGTCTGACAAGATATCTGTTTGCTGTCTGACAAGATATCTGTTCGCTGTCTGAAAAGATATCTGTTTGCTGTCTGACAAGATATCTGTTTGCTGTCTGACAAGATATCTGTTCGCTGTCTGACAAGATATTTGTTCGCTCTCTGACAAGATATCTGTTTGCTGTCTGACAAGATATCTGTTCGCTGTCTGACAAGATATTTGTTCGCTCTCTGACAAGATATCCGTTCGCTGTCTGACAAGATATCTGTTCGCTCTCTGACAAGATATCTGTTCGCTGTCCGACAAGATATCTGTTCGCTGTCTGACAAGATATCTGTTCGCTGTCTGACAAGATATTTGTTCGCTGTCCGACAAGATATTTGTTCGCTGTCCGACAAGATATTTGTTCGCTGTCTGACAAGATATCTGTTCGCTGTCTGACAAGATATTTGTTCGCTGTCCGACAAGATATTTGTTCGCTGTCTGACAAGATATCTGTTCGCTGTCTGACAAGATATCTGTTCGCTCTCTGACAAGATATCTGTTTGCTGTCTGACAAGATATCTGTTCGCTGTCTGACAAGATATTTGTTCGCTGTCTGACAAGATATCTGTTCGCTCTCTGACAAGATATCTGTTTGCTGTCTGACAAGATATCTGTTTGCTGTCTGACAAGATATCTGTTCGCTGTCTGACAAGATATCTGTTCGCTGTCTGACAAGATATTTGTTCGCTGTCTGACAAGATATTTGTTCGCTGTCTGACAAGATATTTGTTCGCTGTCCGACAAGATATTTGTTCGCTGTCCGACAAGATATTTGTTCGCTGTCTGACAAGATATTTGTTCGCTGTCTGACAAGATATCTGTTCGCTCTCTGACAAGATATTTGTTCGCTGTCTGACAAGATATTTGTTCGCTCTCTGACAAGATATTTGTTCGCTGTCTGACAAGATATTTGTTCGCTCTCTGACAAGATATTTGTTCGCTGTCTGACAAGATATTTGTTCGCTGTCTGACAAGATATCTGTTTGCTGTCTGACAAGATATCTGTTTGCTGTCTGACAAGATATCTGTTCGCTGTCTGACAAGATATTTGTTCGCTGTCTGACAAGATATTTGTTCGCTGTCTGACAAGATATCTGTTTGCTGTCTGACAAGATATCTGTTCGCTGTCTGACAAGATATTTGTTCGCTCTCTGACAAGATATTTGTTCGCTGTCTGACAAGATATTTGTTCGCTCTCTGACAAGATATTTGTTTGCTCTCTGACAAGATATTTGTTCGCTGTCTGACAAGATATTTGTTCGCTCTCTGACAAGATATTTGTTCGCTGTCTGACAAGATATTTGTTCGCTCTCTGACAAGATATTTGTTCGCTGTCTGACAAGATATTTGTTCGCTCTCTGACAAGATATTTGTTCGCTGTCTGACAAGATATTTGTTCGCTCTCTGACAAGATATTTGTTCGCTGTCTGACAAGATATTTGTTCGCTCTCTGACAAGATATTTGTTCGCTGTCTGACAAGATATTTGTTCGCTGTCTGACAAGATATCTGTTTGCTGTCTGACAAGATATCTGTTTGCTGTCTGACAAGATATTTGTTCGCTGTCTGACAAGATATTTGTTCGCTGTCCGACAAGATATTTGTTCGCTGTCTGACAAGATATTTGTTCGCTGTCTGACAAGATATTTGGTTGCTGTTTTTCATCCATTATTTTGTTGTAATGCAGGCCGTGGGTTTGTTTTTCTTTTGAAACTTTACACATTTTGTCATGCTTAGGACTTTTTATATCGGACTACATTTTGTTTTCATTGTTGAAGGCGGAACACTGATAAATGCTCATATCCTCATCATTATAAATCTGGTGGAGAGTTGTTACATTGATAATCATACCACATCTTCTTTAACTTTATACTTATTTGGGTGTATGGAAGACAAGAACCAAGATAAGTTATTCATGGGAATTTAAAATAATTTGTATTATTGGCTAACTGAAAGGTTTGTTCGCATTATAAGTGAAGCTTGTATCATTGCATCTAATCCTCCGTTTACTTTTTGTTTGGTTTCACAGGTTATTTTTAAGTATCCCTCGACCTTTAGGTATCCTAGTATTCCCACATGTGTATGACACCTGGAATTCTAAACGAGAGAAACACTTATGTCTTAACCAACAATTTACCTGTCTCTACCACTGGTTTGATCCCTTGCTAGCAATGAATCAGTTTTGACTTATACTACCTCATTTTCTTTTTCTTACATACAAAAACCCATGCAGTTCTGACTTGTACTGTTTGTATTTTATCTCCAATACAACGTTACATCTACACATTTGTCTACTAATCAGCAATGAATTGGTATTGACTTCGGCTGTATAACATTTCGAGTTCTGCCATTACCAGCTAAATTTTTGTTCAGATCTGGAATGTGTCTGTGTCTTATATTTAAATCGGTAATAATGCCATGTTAACTGGTAAATAAGACAACTCTCCACAAGGAACCAAAAGACATAACCATATAACCTTCATTAATATGCAAAACCCACTCCAGATATGTAGCTAAAATATTCCTCTGAATGACATCTCTAAACAAATCAAACGAGAAAACAGATGGCCGTATTCATATACAAAACAATAAACGCTAAACAAATATGATATAAAGCAACAAAGGACATGGTCACAACCACTGAGATACCGAAGCCTGTCTTGGGAAATGTTCATATAGAATTTGGTTGTAATGAACATATTTGCTTGCGGCGAACTTTTCCCTTAACACATGACAGTAGTACAAGCTAGTTTAAAGCCAATAACAACTTGTATTTTTTCTCGCCTTACTACCCGTTAAATTTGATCTGTACGAAATACTTACGAACTTTTCGTGGTGACTTGTACTTAGATCTGGCATTTGTGCAATGAAGTAAATAAAAAGAAATTTAGTTTTTACGAATCTCAGTTTATTGCAATTCAATATTAGTAGAACGCTGTACATGTATGTCGGGAACAAATATTCGTAAACTAGTCTAATCAATATATTCAGTCAATTTGTTTTTAATCGCTACACAATTTGGTACAGGTAATTAAAATGAAATATAGGCAAGGTTTAAATATGTCCATCCTTATTTGGAATGACGTCGACAAATTGTTTCATCTTATTTAAAGTTTTCTGCTTCGTGTAATATCATTTTCATTGATAAAACTTGAACAATAAAATGAATATCGAATAATTAACCGTTTTCCTCAATAAATATTTACAAATACAAGCTTATTAAAACCTAGCGGCAAATGCCGGCTTCAGTGATTGTATTGGTCTGATGTTAACCAATTAAATGTAATCACTCATAATTGTTAAAATTCTATTTCTATGACGACAGTTCTTAAACTCTGTTCTTTATGTTGGTCCACACCCATGTCTCGCGTAGTTTTTTAGTCGTCTCTTTCCGTACATCTGTATTATAGCGGAAACGGTTGCGTAATATAAGAACATTATACTATTCAGCATTTATATGCTTATTTATGCAAACTTTTTTACACTTAAGGATATACCGTAACGGTTAAGCATATGCATAGAGGTACGGAAATATGAGATGATATATATATATGAGTATAATTTGTAGAAATAAAATTATTCTTAGTAGTATTTTATTTTATTTGGTACATGTACCTGTCTAGAACGTCTCTGCAGCTTTTGTGTATTCCTTGGTACATGTATCTGTTTAGAAGGTCTCTTAGTAGCATGACTCTGTTTAGAAGGTCTATTGATAGTGTATTCTTTACCGTGGTACACGTTTTTACATCATTTCTTGGCAGTGTTTTCTTTTCTTTGTACACGCAGAACGTCTCTTTGCAGCTTTTGTGTATTCCTTGGTAAATGTATCTGTCTAGAACGTCTTTTGGCAGCTTTTGTGTATTCTTTGGTAAATATATCTGTCAAGAATGTGTCAATATTTTGTTACTTGATACATGTATTTACCAAGAACGTCTAATGGCATTTTTTTTTATGTATTTCGCAATAAAGCTGTCTGTCATGAGGATTGACGAACGTTACCAGGGAAGTCAAACTCATTGATAGAAAATAAACTGACAACGCCATGAATAGAAAAGAAAAAGACAAACAGACAAATAATAGTACAAAAGACACATTATAGAAAACTAAAGAATAAGCAACATGAACCCTACCAAAAACTAGGGGAAATCTCAGGTGCTCTGGAAGGGTAAGCAGATCCTGCTCCACATGGGGCACCTGTGGTACGTCTGGCCCAAGACCACAATTAATGACCCCACTTTTCGTTGTTTACGAATATAGTTCCCTTTAATTATAGTGTATTTTTTCTTTATTTTTTTTCTTTCCCTTTCTCATTCATTTCTTAGCTTTTCTGGGGTGGGAATGAAAGAAGAGAGCTGAAATAAACTTTTGGATGTTTTATTTTAACTGATTTTAATAAGGAAAGAGTGATTAGGCCAGGTGCAAAAAGGTTATATTTACACTTTTCGGAACATCTCTTGACTTGCCTATAGGGGTATGGATGTGTATTGGCCAAATTTGTATGATGTAAACATGCAATTTTTCTGAAAATTGCATATATGTTTTGGGACTTGAACTGTACATTACTCACACAAAAAATCAGACAAAAAGAACAGTTCAATTTTTTTTAATGCGACAAAACGTTGTAAAGAAATGATAGTAGAATTAATTGTGGTCTCGGGCCGTCTAGAGTATATCTTGGTATTGTTTGTTTATTGGTACGTGTATCAATCAAACACATCTCAAACCAGTGTTTATTTATTTTTGGTACATGTATCTTTCTAGACCAAGTTTGTTTAATAGTACTCAAATATAATTCTATCAATGCTGCATTGTATTGAGAATGGATACGGGAAATGTGACAAAGAGACAAGAAAGGAGCAGAAAACAGCATATCAAATGTTGGTTTTAAGAATTGTTTCCAAACAATTTTCAGATTTTTCACATATTATTCTCTTTCATGTGAAGCGTGTGTAGTCTAATTACTTTAAACTATGTCATGTAATAGTATATCTTAGTTAGTGTAATTTTAATATACATATACACAAGATAAACACCCTTTGGCATTGTTCACTGATTTTTTTCAATTAATTTTGTTTTGAAATCCTGGACGACATAAACTAAGCTGTAATTCCCAGATCCAATAGGATTCTCCAAAAGAAACGGCTATTTTATTAAACAAGGACAATGTTTGAAGGCTAGATATAACCAGAAATAAATTTGAACGTACATTTATATTTGTCCGTTGTCACGTTTCTTTTGTGTTGGAAAAGTAAATAAATATGAAAAAAACATTCCCCTTCGGTTATTTCCCTAGGACACAAAGTCTTTTTCATCATCCGATGTTAAACTTTAAAATTACCTGATACCTGTCAAGAAAATATGTATAGATGTCAAGGTTGAGATACCTACTTACAATAGTGACCTATTAACTATACCATTTATATTAAACGTTATGTTTTTGCTGTTCCATGAAACCAAGGAAATATATACGGAACTAGCCTTGACAAAAATAAATCTAACAATTAATAAAAGGAAAACAAAGGACATGATTATGTAATTTAAAATTCCTAAACGTATTGGAAAAGCTCATATATACAAACATAAGGACTCACGGATACGAAGTTTACATACATTCATAATAAGGACAAAATACATAGACGGATGGTGTCGAAATAATTAAAACATTTACTGTAGACCTTTGTCAATACATGTACAGTGAAACATGTTTGGTAGATATAGGAAGATGTGGTATGAGTGACAATGAAACAACTGTCCATCCAAGTCATAATTCATAAAAGTAAACCATTATAGGTCAAGGTACGGTCTTCGGGTACGATGTTTGAGTTATAAAGTCGACGACCATCAGCTTTCTTGGAATGGGTGGACAAGGGAATTTTCCAAATAAAAATCATGGCTATCATCAAACTTATGTTTATAGATATAGGAAGATGTGGTGTGAGTGCCAATGAGACAACTCTCCATCCAAATAACAATTTAAAAAGTAAACCATTATAGGTTAAAGTACGGCCTTCAACATTATGTAGGTTTTTAAAAAATAAAAAGCACACCGATCGTACAAAAATCGGATTAGTACCTTGTTATATATATATAGAACAAGTAATTCAATTCTGTTTTTGAAATGTTGAATATGTATTGGTTTTGTGTCGAATATTTTCTGCTGTGATGTAAGGTTTTTAAAAAAGAAACTCTCTTCAATGATGGATCATTCAAAATTATAGTTTTAAGGTGACCAATAATTTACAACCAAGGACTACTTTATTCAATCTTCGTTATTAGGCGCTTAGACCAAAAATCGAATTTGTGAATGTTTTTTTGCTTTTGAGAACGTCAAAAATAAAAATGGTAGACAATATCTGAAATTGGATGGCCTTTTTGTCCTGGCTTGGTAACGTGCACAAGCAATCTGCGCTAGAAGTTCAACGATTGGTGAACGACTTTCATCATTGTGAGTCTGTAGTGAGTTCAACGATCTGTGAGCGACTTTCGTCATTGGGAGTCTATGGTTAGGGAGCTACCATTTGATTTTAATGGGGGGGGGCTAGGATGAAAAATTTTGTCCTGCTTTTTTTTTTAGTTGTAATCTCCGTCCTGCCTTTTTATTTTTTACTCTATTCGGTCCTGCCTTTTTTTTTAATAGTTTATCCTGAATTTTTTTACCCAAATTGTCATCCTGCCTTTTTTTTTTGCCAAGATGCTCATCCTGCCTTTTTTTTTACTCAAAACTCCTGTCCTGCCTATTTTTTTCAAATTTCATCCTAGCCCCCCCCCCCCCCCCCCCCCCCCCATAAAAATCAAATGGTAGCTCCCTTAAGTGGTTGTGGTCGATTCCTGATTGTTAAAGTTGATGTAAAATATTTTAAGAAATAATCCTGCTGTTAATTATTTTTTGGTTTGTATTGGTCAACGTTTTTGTATAGCGAGGCTTCTTATAACTTACTATATGGAAAGGAATATATATAAGTAATCAATTTGATACACAGACACAACTAAGGCACGCTGCCAACATATGCACATAGGTAAACCGGGACTGAAACCTAACTCAAAATATACACTGAAATCAACAATACTACAAAAAGTTACTGAAGAAAATGACATTGGAGTAATTATTGACTCTGAATTAAATTTCGAAAACATATAAGTGAGAAAGTTAAATAAAGCAAATTCCATGTTTGCACTGCTGAGAAGGACTTTTCAACATTTAGATACAGATACACTTGTGCCACTATATAAGACACTCGTACGAGCACATTTAGAGTTTGCAAGCTCAGTAGGGCATCCATATACAATAAAATATAATTAAGAATGTGCAGCGCCGGGCAACTAAACAACTACCAGGATTAAAGAATTTAACATACTCAGAAAGACTGCAAAATTAAAACTACCATCTCTAAATTTTAGATGGGTCCGAGGTGACATGATTGAATTATATATAAAATACTGAACGGAAAATTTGAATAAGAGGCGGCAAGATTTGTTAAATTATGGAAGGATATGACAACACGAACAGGGTACGCGGCAACAGTCTGAATATATCTCCAAAACAGAATTAAGGAGGAATTTAGTTGCTCTACGAGTGGTGAGAACATGAAATACACTACCCGAAATTAAAGTGACATCACCAACCACAAATACATTTAAGAATAGACTAGACAAATACTAGATGAACCAAACAATGGTGTACTATAAATTAACAAACACCGGAAGTGGAGAAGATTTAGATATAGAGACTGATGAAGAGGATATTTAGTCCCTGTATCAGTAAAAGAACCTAAGTAAACCTAAGTAAACTTCAATTACTGGTACTTTGGAAAGGACACATGGACAATTTCCTAGACCTTCAACGATTTGTAAACAATCCTTTTTAACATAAATTTCCTTAAGACACAAGATGTGCCATAAATTTATCGCCTTATCATCTGATTATCATATGGAAACACGGACGATGCAATAGAGATTCATACACTTGGTCATGGATCAGGTAAATACAGTCTTGAGCTGTAATCATTTGTGAATGATCTTATTGGCCTATGCTGGTTTTGTGCTCCAGAAAGGTGACACAGAGCTTAGGCTACGTGTAAGTGATCTTATGTGTTCTGTTTTGCTATACATGTACATAATGTGCTGCTTTATTATAGATACTCTCGCATTTAAACTATTACGTACTTGTATGCCCAGAAATGTTCTTAAAAAGTTATTTTGACAAAAGAGTTGATAATCACGTGTCTGTCGTAACTATACCATAAGATTCGTTTTCATCCCGTGGGTACTTAAAATATGTTAGTTATAAGCATTGGGATTTTAACATAACTGTTTAATAATAAATTCAATATAAAAATTACAATTTCTTTCTTTCAAAGTCACATGAGATTCCTTGTTGTATATCGCCTTGATCTGTCTAGAGCTCTCTTAAACTTTAACTTTTAAAATAGCGTTCGACTATTAATATGACGGATATAGACACTGAGATAAAAATATACCAACTTTGCTTTTATACTGTGACGTATCGATATATTTTTGGAAAGGAAAAATCTAAATTTACCTATGCACTATTTCAAGGGTATTTAATTTCTAAAATCGTGACTTTATAACATATATTTATAACCACAACCCTTATTATATATTCAATTTTACTGTAAACAGTGACGTAAATGATCAAATTTTGTCGTCCACCCTTAGAAATGATCAGACCATAATATGCTAGTATGTGTATCTACATGATTTGTGAAGTAACACTGACAATATACAGAATTTCGATACATATTCAGGTTTCATTAACCCATACAATGTAAAACGACAAATAACAAAAATACTGAACTCCAAGGGAAACTCAAAACGGAAAGTCCCTAAACAAATGGCACAATCTAAAGCTCAATCACATCAAGCGATTGTTGAGCTATGTAAATCAACATAGATACAGCTGTACGTATGTATATGCTGCATACAAACAAGTGTAACACTGAAGCTCGCCTCCGGTGCGAGATTGTAAACATATATTTCGCGTATAGCAACCAAACGAAATATATGTCTAAATTGAAGAGTAACACATAACGACTTTCAATATCACCAATCTCCGGAAGTGGAGGAGATTTAGATATAGAGACTGACGAAGTGGAACTTTAGTTCTTGTATCAGTAAAAGAACCTAAGTGAACCTTGTTGAAGGCCGTACTTTAACCTATAATGGTTTACTTTTTAAATTGTTACTTGGATGGAGAGTTGTCTCATTGGCACTCGCACCACATCTTCCTATATCTACTAAGTAAGTAAAGTAAATATTGGTGCATACCATTCGGACACCTTTCTTTTTTATGTGGTGTAAGTTCTGATCGGATTTGCACAAATGATATCATTACATATACAAGGGCCTAATCAGCTGATTTTTATGTACAGTGCGTTGTAATTCTTGTTCGAAACTTCATTTGTCACAGTATCATGTGTTATTTGACTCAGATTTGTATTGCCACCTTAGTGTTTTATTTTATAACAAGAATTTTGATAGAATTCTTACCATACTTAATGATTTGGTCACTTCCGCTGTCATTTTAATTTAATGTGCGGTTGTTAGTGTTGTTTTACAATATCATGTTTTTGCTTTGGTTTTGTACAACGCACAAGTTTCTGTTTTCGCTTCAAACCAAGATAATTTAATATACTTAGTGTTTCCTGTCATATGAGAACATATTTGACGTCATTCATCATATTAATTCTACAGTATTATGATATATAAGAATTGGATAGATAATTCGACTGCTACAAGTTAACGTATTGGGTCATCTGATGCACTTTTACAATATAAGGATCACTATGGCTCTTTCTTATCTACATCAAGGTTCTAAACTAAACTTATATGTTGACATTCATAAGGTTGCCATGCTTAGCGAAAAGGTTTTTTTAATAATATTCATGTCATTGCAAGAATAATATCACTTTCAATGCCTAGCAAAAGTGTTTTAGTCATTGCAAGAATAATATCACTTTCTGTACCCTTTAGATAAAACTTAAGTTTATTAACAGTTTTATTGCAATACGAGTATAACATTTCTTGCAGTTTTTTGGGTTATTATCTTCAGCTACTTTAAAAGGTAAAATGTATTTATGATATGTATTTAGTTGGGTCCTTCGGTTCAATCTATAATGGAAGCTTTTATATATCATAATTTTGATGTTATCTGAAAACGACGTCAAAAGTACTCAAATGAATCTAATTAGATAAGAAATAACTGTTTTGATTGGCTTAAACCATGGGAATAAAAACCCAATCAAAGAGAAAATTTACCTTTTAAGTATAAATACCACAAGGTTTTATATTTTAGGATGAATAGCATTTGGTTAATAGCCTGTGAATAATGTTTACATCGATTTCGAAATGCATCCAGATTCTGGTAAAAGTACATACTAACATGATGAATGATGCCCTACTGTTTACCAATGGATTTCATACCTTGGGTGAACCACAAGAGTGCACTTGGATCAATAATAGTTACAAATCAAAACCTCGTTAAGTAATAAAAGTACATACATACAGAATATTCATTATTGACATACATGCCATATGTGCAATAATCTAAATAACCGACCTAGTAACTTCTGTTCTTGCTCACCTGGTTAAAGCCTGATCACTTGAGTTGAGTGTGCTTTTATTCTTACTAACCTGCATGGTCACATCCTAATAATTTGGGTCAAGTGTGCTTCTGTCTTTGCTCACCTTCTGAAAGCCGAGTAAATTGGGTATAACGTGATTCTGTCCTTGTTTGCTCGTTCACAGCCTAGTGACTTGGTTAAAGTATGTGTCTATCGCTGCTCACCTCGTGACAGCCTAGTGACTTGGTTAAATTGTGTTTCTGTCGCTGACCACCTGGTGACAGCCTAGTGACTTAGATAAAGTGCGCTTCTGTCCTTGCTCACTCGGTCACAGTCTAGTGACTTGGTTAAAGCGTGTGTCTATCGCTGATCACCTGGTGACAGCCTAGTGACTTAGGGAAAGTGTGCTTCTGTCCTTGCTCACCTGGTGACAGCCTAGTGACTTAGGTAAAGTGTGCCTCTGCCCTTGCGTACCTGGTGACAGCCAAGTAACTTGGGTATAGCGTCCCCTTGTCACTGGCATTTTATTTTTGCGTCCGCTTATACTTCAATCATTTGAACTACAGAATCCCTCACAAAGTTTACTCTAGTTCTATGTGCACTTTGACTGGTGATCAATATCTTGACGGACTCAATAAATAAACTCATCATAGATACACGAACAGAAGTGCTGACTACTAAATTATTAAATTGGACTCCGTCATTGAATCGATGTCGGTAATCTAGAATATAGTGAACTACATATCTTTTTTTAAGCGGGCTTGTACATGTATGCTTAACGCTTAAGATATAGATACGATGGGATGACATTTTTTTTAAAAATATCCGATCAATTTATATAAATGTATAAAAGTTTGAATTTAACATTTAAACACATATATTTGATTGTAATCTTCGTTGTCCCAGGATAATTGCCTTTTGTTAACATAGGAAAGAATCTGACATATTTGAAGAAGAAATAAATATATTAATGAAGTCAAGAAGCTGTGAAATCTAGCATTACCATTCGATTTCCTTTTGTTTTGAGGGAAGCAAGAATTTGTATAGTGAGTCTAACTAAACAAATCCTTGAGGGAAGTAAACAAACAAATAAAAGACATATTTCATATGAAATAATGAACAAAAGATTACATCAGTTACGTATTAATCAACTACTAGTATCGGATATCGGCCAGCGCTTTAACACGAATACTTCCATCACTCATAAAGCCTACCTGCCACTCTTCTCATCTTTAGACACTCGGATCTTTAGATCAGGTGAGCTCCTCAAAGTAGCAGTAGCTAGAATGAAATCAAGCAGGCTATTCATTTATTTTGTATTTACTCGGCGGTCAACCACACAATTTTCATTGACTTCATTTGTCAACACGATTTAAATTGCATCTAAATTTCATGAGACATAGAGATATTTAGTAAAAAGAGAATCAATACAAAACTATTAATTTGCAAATAGGGATATATGGTTTGATTGTCAATGATACGTCTATCCACTGAGACTAAATTACGATTTTTTTTATCAATTCTGGTCCATCGTACGGCCTTCGACTATGAGCAAAGCTAATGCCATATAGTAAATATTTCAAAACCCAAGAGTGACAAAGTGGGACACCATTGAATAGAGAAACTAAATGGCATAATATATGCCAAAAATAATAAACGAAACATGTTCAGTGTGGCAGGCAGAAACCAACAGCATCCTGTATATACCTGATCTATTACTGGAGGCTGTAATTCATAGGTTAGTGGGTGTCACAATTGTTTTCCTTTGGGTGTTTCAATTTAATGGATTCATGTTTTTTAAATAAAGATGCCTTTTATAGCTTAAGACTATCTTCTGGGCATTACTGTCAGTAAGATATATTCTCCACACGGCTAGTCCTTACTTGAAATGCACCTTAAGTGCATAATCGATGCATAATTCAATGATTGTTTACTTTAATAGATTTGTACCCCCCTTGACACCATCTGGGTAAGCTAAGATGATGTGTTACTGTTTATGTTAAATTAAACGTAAAAACTGGTCCTTTAGTTAATCAAATACATCTTTATATCTCCTACTGTCTTTTTAATGTGGCAGAACACATGCATCATGAATGCTTTCCTATTTTAATACATCATATACAATACATGTTACTACAACATACAGGTTTATTACTTCCTGGTTTGTCTTCTATTACTGGAAATTTATTTTGAGTTCCAACAATTCATTATCATAAGTAACAATAAAATCTCACGGGGGTATCAGAATTAGTTGTGAAGGTGATTTCAGTCAAAATATTGATGGATGACAATAAACATTTCCTCGTTCACCTTGGATGTCAGTATTAAAGTATATCATTATATCATTTCTATACATCTTAATGTGGTGTAAAATTACTAAACAACTCTATATACAACTCTACAAAGCTTTTGTTGTTCCATTTACTTATTAAAACTTAGTGAAGTTAAAAATAAACAAATATGAATGAGTCCTGTAGAAACATAACTGCCAAATACCAGATTGAAATATAATACAAGCATACTATAATACTATGACTTGAAATAACTGAAATGACTTACTTAAACTGTTTTGTCAATCTTAAGAAATTCAATAAAAGAAGGCCGAAGAAGGCCGTACTTTAACCTATAATGGTTTAATTTTTAAATTGTTATTTGGATGGAGAGTTGTCTCATTGGCACTCACACCACATCTTCCTATATCTATCTAAAAATCGGTCGATTAAGATGCAAAATTAAGTTTTAATTTATATGTTCTTGTCCTAGGTCTGGAGCATTTACAGTTGTTGTCGTTTATAACTGGGTCATATTTGTCCGTCGTTTATAGTATCATTGGATTCACTTACAAATTGTTCCACATTCTGTCATGCCGATGGCTTTCAAATATAAAATAAAGAAGATGTGGTATGATTGCTAATGAGACAACTCTCCACAAGAGACCAACATGACAGAGAAATTAACAACTATAGGTCACCGTATGGCCTACAAGGTCACTTGACTATATGGTATTTGCTCATTGTTAAAGGACGTTATATGAAATATAGTTGCTTACATCGCCATTGTATGGTGTCTGGTGCAAATTCTGGAATTGGCAATTGTATCTCATCTCCTTACTCTTATACATATACAAAACTGCAGCTCAAAGATTCAAGTAAGGAGGCATGTGGAAGTATTATGAAACCCACAAAAATTGTAACCACAAAAGTACAAATGTATAATTCTCTAGATAGTGCAGAAACAAGTAGCCACATGTTATACCGAAAATGTGTATAAGGTCTGTTTAAAAGCTGAATGCATCTTCAGCACTGAAACTGAAGAGGTGTTTCAGATTGAATAAGACGAACTTTACTTAAACCTGAATTACTATTAGTTGAATATAAAAATGTTATGGGACAACATATAGATACTGCCATCATTCAATTGCTCGATTTATAATCATTTGATCTTAAAAGTGATATATTGTGGATATAAGTCGTTGCAAAGGGACAGAGGAAAACATTTACATAAATAACATATTTTGTTCTTCTTGACGTTTGTGGATTGGTTACAAGCAACGAAACATTCTATTTCGTATATTTGGTCAATAACTTGACACTGTTAGCCTATTAACATGGTAAAACGATAAATATCTGCAGCCGTCGTCTTGAGAATATACAAATAATAAAACTACCTTTTTGCATTGCTCTGAAAAATATTGATATTAAATTAAAAATATTTATTGATCTGCTATGATACTAATAACATGAATAAGGTAACAATCTAATGAGGTTACTAAATTATAACATACCTGCCAACACTTTTTAAGCTATAGGGTGGGAGATTCCCTTCATGCCAACTCTGCTAAAGGGGGGATTATGCGTGACGACCTCTTTCCATTCAACATTTGATATCAAGATACCCAATATTTTAAAATGTAGAACACACAGATATAATTTCTTTAAATATAAATAGTTAAAACAATATATGTGAACTACTGATATATTAAATTATGCATTGTTTTTTTCTTCGATGATTTTAATTCATGAATGAAAGTGAATAAAATTATGATACCTTTTTTATTGAAGAGGAAAGAGATGCAGGTGACAGGTCCAAAGATGGACATTTCTTGGTTTTAGTTTAGGGGGAAAACGACCATTCGTCTTAAAAATGTTGAGTTTGTAGGCATTAAATTTAGTCGCCATATGTGACTTATAAAGAACAGCAATACAAGCGTAGTGAGAGGTTTAGCGCTCTAAAACCAGGTTTAATCCACCATTTTCTACATTTGAAAATGCCTGTACCAAGTCCGGAACATGACAGTTCTTGTCCATTCGTTTTTTATGTGTTTTTTTTATTTGATTTTGCCATGTGATTATGGACTTTCCGATTCGGTTTTCCTCTGAGTTCAGTATTTTTGTGATTTTACTTTTTGCTATTGATGTTACAGTAGTGATTTTTTGTGGGATACCCCATATCCTTTTTTTTGTATTATGTTGTCGATATATATATAAATTTATTTAAATTCAAACTTTGTATTTCGTAAAGGCCTTCGATGTAGAGTAAACATGCATAAATATACTTATTTGTAACGAGTGGTTATTTACAAATCACGAATATATCTCCAACACAAAAATCTCCAACATAAGAGAAATAGAAAGCAGGCCATCGTCATGTTTACAATGAGACAAATATACAGATAAATAGTGCAATTGTTCGGAAATATTAAAATACCCTCTTATTATCCAATATTGTGTATTGCACGATAAAAAGTAAACAAATAAACAACTTCCTTGAACTACCGATTTTACAGTAGAATTAACACCAAATATCGGGTAGTCAAGCCATATTTAAATGTTTGATTTTAGAAAATTTAAGACATTTGTTTTGTTTGAACTGTTAATATTCTAATTAAAAGCTAAATCCTATCTTTCTTCAAAAAAAAATATATTAAAAGGGTCAAGAACAGGATAATATATAAAATAATAATTCTCCATCAGAAACCAAATAACGTAGACGTATGCTAATATAGGCCATCGTATAGTGATCGTACTGCCATCGTACAGTCATCGTACTGCCATCGTACAGTCATGGTACTGCCATCGTACAGTCTTCGTACTGCTATCGTACAGTCATCGTACTGCCATCGTACAGTCATGGTACTGCCATCGTACAGTCATGGTACTGTCATCGTACAGTCATCGTACAGTCATGGTACTGCCATCGTACAGCCATCGTACAGTCTTCAACAATAAGATTAACCCATATCTTGTAGCAAGCTAAAAAAAAAAGAGCTTGAAGATACCAAATGTATATCCAAAGTCGAAAAGTTCCAAAAGTTACTAATGTAAAGCAATTCGAACAAAAAAAAACTAACAGCCTAATATGTGTACAAAATAATAAACCCCCAAAAATAGTATATCAAGCAACAAACGACAACTAATGGATAAAGCTTGAGGCTCATGGCTTTGGACAGGCACATAATTGCTTTGTCTATAAGTTGCTTTTAAAATAAGTTTTTATGATTAAATCTGGGTAAAACGTCTTGTCATCAAAAATATATTGACAGATGTAGATTAAAGCATCTTGTTTTAGGGAGGTGAAAATCATACTTTGTACAAAATACGTTTTGATTCAAGCAAATTAATTTTCAAATTGACTTTATCAAGATACTTAACCATTTTAATTCAAAAAATATCTTTCGAAGGACATGTTTATCAAAAACTATGTGAATTTACTGTCTTCCTATTTAAGTCAAGTATTTCGTTTGTTCATATGAGGCGGACTTTTTCGTTCATTTTTTTATATAAATAAGGCCGTTAGTTTTTTCGTTCGAATTGTTTTACATTTTATAGCTGACTATGCGGTACGGGCTTTGCTCAGTGTAAGGGCCGTAGGGTGACCTATAGTTGATAATGTTTGTGTGATTTGGGTGTCTTAGGGACATTTGTCTCATTGGCAATCATAACATCTTCTTTTTTTATATTCATACATCTACTTTTCATGCCGATTGAGAAGAAGATAGCATTATACATAAATTTCAATTTCCACTATAGATATTTTGTCCCCTCACTAAGTTTAAAAACACTATTATTTTGTACGCATCTTTCTGATCAAAATTGAAATGTAAGATAGCACAGCTTAGTAAGCTTCATATCTCAACTTTCGATTTAGAATTGACCATAATGGTTGATGACAAACGTAACAACATAAGCTTCCTAATTGTGAATTTTCCATTTCTATGTAGCAGTCTGCTACATATGTAGTAAATCCTTTATATGGAATATAGTTTTCCCAGTTGATTAATTAATGTTCTAGATCTCGCATTTCCTGTCATGATTTCTTCCTTCAAACAGGATTGCAGTTTACAACAAACAAAGGTTCCCAGTGGTAAAGGTGAAGCCCTTGTTTTGAAAGTTGACTGCCGCTATCGCGAATTGGACCTGTAGCACAGATTAAATCGGGTACGTACCAGTTTTCATAACAAAAGTCATGTCCTCTTTTTACCGTTTTTGCATCATCGAGTTGAACTTTTCGTCGTCTTTTGGAGTTTACTTACCATTACGTACAACATTATATATTTGATGTTTTATCTCACAGTCTATCAATATAAGAAAACGTTAAATGATCAAATATAGAACATAATGAACATAAAAATACAGACATGGTATTAAAATTCATTTCACTTGACCTATTTCAATATGAAGATACATTAGTTTACCATGCACTATTAGCTACCTACCAATAATCTTTCGAACTCTTTACCAAAATTAACAACTTCTTCGTCTGCATGGTGTTGATATTTATAAATGCTTTTAAAACTTGGCAAAACATATTAACAAACATAATTAGATATTACAAACGATAATATACGTAGACGTGCAATCTATCGACACCGAAATTCTATCATTTGTATTTTTTTTCTATCCTTCATATTAAGAATAAACGACTTGAACAAATACATGATGGTTAGAGGTATAGGGGGAGGGTTGAGATCTCACAAACATGTTTAACCCCGCCGCATTTTTGCGCCTGTCCCAAGTCAGGAGCCTCTGGCCTTTGTTAGTCTTGTATTATTTTAATTTTAGTTTCTTGTGTACAATTTGGAAATTAGTATGGCGTTCATTATCACTGAACTAGTATATATTTGTTTAGGGGCCAGCTGAAGGACGCCTCCGGGTACGGGAATTTCTCGCTACATTGAAGACCTGTTGGTGACCTTCTGCTGTTGTTTTTTATTTGGTCGGGTTGTTGTCTCTTTGACACATTCCCCATTTCCATTCTCAATTTGAGGATATAACCACTTTGTCACTGTAAAATCTGTTCTGCCTGTGAAATACTCTCGTTTGAGTATGGTTGCTTTATCACTATATATACATAATTTAAATGCAACTGTATTCTGTCTTTAACCTAGCATTGCTCATTAAACATAATTTTATGTAAAGTATTTATTACTGAATACAGACTCACTGACGCTCACAGCAGATCCCTAAGATACTTCTATCAATACGATCACGATATCGTATACATGTATTATGCTGAAGGCCGTACTTTAACCTATAATGGTTTACTTTTTAAATTGTTATTTGGATGGAGAGTTGTCTCATTGGCACTCACACCTGATCTTCCTATATCTATATGCACCTTTAAACGTGAGTTGTAGAGAGACTGACGACTGACTGACTGACACAAACAAATAACAACACAGACATATTGCAACACCGACAAATACCAACACAGACACATAGCAACACAGACAAATAACAACACATACAAATAACAACACAGACAAATAACAACACAGACAGAAACAAACACAAACAAATAACAACACAGACACATTGCAACACCGACAAATAGCAACACAGACACATAGCAACACAGACAAATAACAACACATACAAATAACAACACATACAAATAACAACACAGACAAATAACAACACAGACAAATAACAACACAGACAGAAACAAACACAAACAAATAACAACACAGACAGAAACAAACACAAACAAATAACAACACAGACACATTGCAACATATACAAAAACAAACACAGAAAAATAACAACACAGACAAAAAGCAACACAGACAGAAACAAAAACAGACAAATAACAACACAGACACATTGCAACACCGACAAATAGCAACACAAACAAATAACAACACAGACAAATAACAACACAGACAAATAGCAACACAGACAAATAACAACACAGACAAATAACAACACCGACAAATAACAACACAGACACATTGCAACACCGACAAATGACAACACGGACAAATAACAACACATACAAAAACAAACACAGACAAATAATAACACACACAAATAGCAACACACACAAATAACAACACAGACAAATCACAACACAGACAAATAACAACACAGACAAATAGCAACATAGACAAATAACAACACATACAAAAACAAACACAGACAAATAACAACACAGACAAATAGCAACACAGACAAATAACAACTCAGACAAATAACAACACAGACAAATAACAACACAGACACATTGCAACACCGACAAATGACAACACGGACAAATAACAACACATACAAAAACAAACACAGACAAATAATAACACACACAAATAGCAACACACACAAATAACAACACAGACAAATAACAACACAGACAAATAACAACACAGACAAATAGCAACATAGACAAATAACAACACATACAAAAACAAACACAGACAAATAACAACACAGACAAATAGCAACACAGACAAATAACAACACAGACAAATAACAACACAGACAAATAACAACACAGACAAATAGCAACATAGACAAATAACAACACATACAAAAACAAACACAGACAAATAACAACACAGACAAATAGCAACACAGACAAATAACAACACAGACAAATAGCAACACAGACAAATAACAACACAGACACATTGCAACACAGACAAAATAGCAACACCGACAAATAACAACACAGACAAATACCAACACATACAAAAACAAACACAGACAAAAAAACAACACAGACAAATAGCAACACAGACAAATAGCAAAATAGACAAATAGCAACACAGACAAATAGCAAAATAGACAAATAACAACACAGACAAATACCAACACAGACAAATAACAACACAGAAAAATACCAACACAGACAAATAACAACACAGACAAATAGCAACACAGACAAATAACAACACAGACAAATAGCAACATACAAATAGCAGCACAGACAAATAACAACACCGACAAATAACAACACCGACAAATAACAACACAGACAAATAACAACACATACAAATAGCAACACAGAAAAAAAAACACAGACAAATAGCAACACCGACAAATAATAACACAGACAAATAACAACACAGCCAAAAAACAACACAGACAAATAACAACACAGACACATAACAAAACAGACAAATATCAGCACATACAAATAGCAACGCATACAAATCAAAACAATAGACAAATAGCAAATCGAACAAATACCAACACAGACAAATAACGACACTTGTAAATAACAGAACATCCAAATAACATCATAGATCAATAACAATACAGCCAAATAACAGAACAACAAAACACCGATAAATAGCAACACAAATAAAAAATACACTGACAAATAACCACACAGACAAATAGCAACACGGATACTTACAAACAATGATAAATACCAACATAAGTAAAAACAAGACAGACAAATAGCAACACAGACAATTAAAAACACAAACAGATAACGACACAGACAAAAAAGCAACACAGGCAAATAGCAACACAGATAAATAACAACACAGACAAAACAAAACATAAACAAAAATAACAACAGACAAACAAAAAAGACAGACAAATAACAACACAGGCAAATAATACAGACAAATAACAACACAGACAAAAATAACAGACAAATAAAAAAAAAGACAAAAAACAATACAGACAAATACAGATGAAAACAGCAATAATAAGAAACCTAATTTAACATATGGAAGACACGATCAGACCGGTTTCCCTGAAAATAATATAATTAAGTATTTCTGTCACAATGTTCTGATACATGTGAAATCTGTCATTTATACGCTCCTGTCAGTATCATGGAGTTTTACAATATAGGTTCGTTCTAAATGAGGTGTTACTTAATAGAAAAACATGCTTTAAATACTGACAGGTTATTATGTAATAGTAAAGGCGTGATTCGAGTTATCATGTTTAGTGTGTTAACTTCTCAAATTTTCCAAAACGGGCGATATTGTTAATAAACAACTTCCAAAAGAGAGGTAAATTATATGCTTTGAAAATTATTTGAAAATCCTCGATATTTTAAAGGTAAGGATAAAAGCTTCTTTTTTTTTAATATCTGCAAATCATGGAATAAATGAATGCTATCCCCCTTTTCCCCCACCCCACCCACCCCTATGCCTTTTCATCCGCAACTGCAACCAAATTGTATTGTAATGCTGAATCATAATAAAACAGATATAATAAAACATGAACAAGTAATACAAATTTTCCTGTGGGCAGCTGGATCACGAATGTCATGTGATATGCTTACGTCTACAAAATATAATTATTTATTATGTATTAAAAACGTGACCGCAAATTCGGATAATATAAATATGAATTCACTTGACTATATATGTTTGAAAATTTTAATTACCTATTATAAGATGAGTGTATATATCAGTATTAATGTTTTATTTACTTCCGTACTTTCTTAGTACATGTGCACTTATCGTATGAAAGTAGTTCTGTAATTGATACTTTACTCATTATGCTAGAGGACAATTTTAATATAAAATCACATGTTTATTTAAATTTTAAAACAATAACTTAGGATAGGTAAAAACATGTCCCGTGGTATTAAAGGCAATTTGGAAAGTTTCAAAACCTAACCATCATGCGGTGCTTGTCGAATGTGGTTTCATTTTAAAACAAAGAGGAAATACTTGAGCTCTTTTTATTCAGATCACATGTATGTATTAAGACTTGCAAGAAAAGATCTAAATGAAATAGACAAAATTTACCACATCTTCTTATATCTAAATACAGTCTACATTGGAAAATTATTCAAATATCGTAACACTTTTTTAAACCAGAATTTTTTTAAAGACTGAAAACTTTTCAAGTAGAGGCTAACATGGTTAAAATTCGATGCAGAAAATACAGTTCTTTACTTTTTCTTTTAACATTTTAAAGTTCAACCATGCATTTATTCCTACAGTTACTGTAGTCATTGTTTATTTCTGATGATAGATATTAAGAGACGTGGTATGGGTGCCAATGAGACAAATCTCCATCACAATTTGTAAAAGTAAACCATAATAGGTCACAGTACGGTCTTCAACACGGAGCCTTCGGTCACACCAAACAACAAGCTATAAAGGGCCCAAAAATGACTAGGGTTAAACAATTCAAACGGGAAAACCTACTGTATTATCTAAGAAAACGGGAATCGAGAAACACTTATGAACCACATTAACAAAAGACAGTCACTGTTCATCAGGTTCCTGACTTGTACAATCAATTGCAGCGGGTTTAAACGTTTTAATAGGTACCAACCTTCACCCTTACCTGAAACAATAGTGTAACATCACAACATATAAAGTATGTTTGGCAATTATACATTTCGTCAGGTTAACGATATTAGCCTTACCTTACCAAGTTTGATAAAAGGGTGATCTTCAATACACAAAACCGTGTTCTATTTAGTGAGCCAATACTCAGAATAATGAAAGTCCAGAAAATTTACTCATTTTATCTGTTGTCATTTTCTTATTTAACTAATCATTTCTATTTTTATTTAAAATATCATGTGACGATATTATCTTAATTACTGATGGTATTTTAGTATATATATTTTAGCATAAATTAAATAGCCTGTGTTGGATTTAAAGGAAATAGAACGGACTATACTTACTTTTTTTTTACCTTAGAAAGTGGAAGGACATTGACCTTTAGATTGAATAAACTTAATGTTTTATCTTAGTCGTTTAAAGCGATACGACCGACGCGCTCTTCGTTTTTATCAAAGAAATAGACATTTTATGATAAGTAAAATTGCCAAATCTTTGTCATGCTATATCTGCACAGGAGTTTGACTTCCGACCTTCTGATTCACCTGGCGACGAACCAGGCTGAGTATAGGCATCGACATAATGGTTGACTTCAATATATCTGTACTCATGTTTTTTTATGAAACAATGAGGAATTTTAATAAACTCTGATATTGTTATAGATTTCATTTCCTAAAAATCCACGACGTTCTTCTTTTAGCTTAAAGTTTGTCCGGCACACGTTACTGTCGCAGTACCATGTCAAGCCTTTCGTCAATGATTATCTTCCACACATGTTTAGGTTGTGTATCATTTTGTTTTAATACAAGAAAAAAGAATGTCCAATGCTTGGTTTCCTGTGTTATAATCTTTAATAATTGATTGATTGATTGATTGGTGACTGCTTCAGCACAAAAAAGACTAAAGACCATTCATTTGCTGTCAGTCTTGTCTCCGGCCGGTTATAAGCTTGACATGTAGGTATTGTTTAGAGATATTTGTTTATTATATTGACCTCGTGTTGTCCAATTATCTCTTATTTAGATTTGACAAAGCTTTCATTTTGACAATAGATATAATGTTAAAAACGGTCAAATAGTGTACCTTAGAGAAAAAGAAAAAAACGAACAAGTGCACGCATATCACATTTAAGTTTAAGTTGATGTATCAGGTCCATTCGCTATTCGTAATCAAGTCGTGACTGGAGATTTTCATTCAGTATTGTCATATGCCAAGTAGACATTTACATTTAAGGCTTTTAGAACTTTAAGTTGAGTTATAAATATGTATGATCTTAATTGGGATTTTTATTTTTTGTTGAAATTTTTGTGAAATAAAAATTGTATATGCTTTTTCCTTTCTTTTTTCATTCTAATATCTTCATATTTTCAACAAATTTTGAAGGTTTGATTAAAATATGTTTACAATTCTTGATACATTTTTATTCATAACCTATTGCCTATATAAGGCAGTTGTTCCATCGTTACAAAGTCTATTTACATTGTAAATAAATAAACAAGTACTATTAAGTACTTTCCCATTTTAGTTGTTTCCCATTACGACAAACTTTTTGTTAATGAAAAACACTTTGCCAATTGTCATAAAATTGACGTTTTAAATAAAATCTACCTTTTGTGTCTAAAAATAGAAAAGTCAATCACGTTGAAAGTACAAAAATCTTATATATCATCTTCATCACTAAACACTTAACATACAACGTTTGTTTACTTTGGGCTATTGATCTCATGTGGTATTTGTGTCCAATACAAGTGTATCGAATGATTTGACAAAATTTGCTAGGTAAAAAAATAAAATTTATCAATGATATTAATCTATCCTTTATTCAGATTAACAGCCTGTATTTGAAGGTGTATCTCTCTCTGCGACCACCGTGCGGTGACCTGTAGTTGTTTACGCCTTACTTTTTTTGTGTGTGGATAATTGTCTTATTGACAATATTACAATCCTCATGTTGACGTTAAAGCTAAGACACAGTAAATGCATGATACTTTGTGTCACTTTTTAACAAGATTTTTTATGAATTTTTCGGCATTTTAAAACTAACAAATGATGGTAAAACAAATATGTCTATTTGGTCCCCAATGCTCTTCAACTTCGTACTTTATTTGGCCTTTTTAACTTTTGGGGATTTGAGCGTCACTGATGAGTCTTTTGTAGACGAAACGCGCGTCTGGGGTATATTCTTAATTTAGTCCTGGTATCTATGATGAGTTTATTTAGTTTATAAATAACCAAAGATAACTATTCAATTTAAAAGGTATCATATAAGTGTAAATACTAAACCTTTCTGGAACCTCAATTCCAGCTTCTCTTATACGGTCATTTTGTATCTAGTCTAAAAGATTTACCTTTTCATAAAAAAGCAGATGTGGTATGATTGCTCATTAGACAACTCTCTACATGTGACAAAATGACACAGACATATGTTTCTGTTCGGCCTTCAAAAATGAGCAAAGCCCGTCCAGCTATAATTAAAGGGCCCCGAAATCACAAATGTAGAACATTTCAAACAAACAAAAAACAAGCCCAACTTATTTATAAACAAGAATGTGTCCTAAGTACACGGATGCCCCACTCTCACTATCATTTTCCATGTTCAATGAACCGTCAAATTGGGTAAAAAATCTAATTTGGCATTCAAATTAGAAAGATCATACCATATGGAACATGTGTACTAAGTTTCAAGTTGTTAGGTCTTCAACTTCATCAAAAACTACCTTGACCAAAAACTTTAACCTGAAACTCCCACGTTCATTGTATATGTTCAGTGGACCGTGAAATTGGGGTCAAATGTCTAATTTGGCTTTAAAATTAGAAAGATCATATCATAAGCAACAAGTGAACTAAGTTTCAAATTGATTGGACTTCAGCTTCATCAAAAACTACTTCGACCAAAAACTTTAACCTGGAGCGGGACAAACGAACGGACGAAAGGACGAACGAAGGCACAGACCAGAAAACATAATGCCCTCTTCCATCGTAGGTGGGGCATAAAAACGAGCAAAAACAAATATGTAACACAGCAGCAAACACAACCATTATTATATTCCTGACTTGGACAGGCACATACATACATAAACATGTGAGAGGGATCCCATGGCCAACTATTTTCCTCAGTGTAAGCCAGTACGAGTTATCGCGCATGATTTTGATTTCTTATCCGTCTGATCAGTCTTTTCTGTGTGTGATATCTTATCAAGACAACATGCTGAGTTTGTAAAGACAATGTTGACACTCGTAAATAATTTGACAACCCTAAGTAAACAATATTATATATATGACATTGTAGCATGCTAGGTTCCGCATGAATACGAGTTGTATAAACTGACTTTATTTCACAAAGATAAAATTCGATTTTACCGAATATCAAACTGCACATACAAAATAAAAAGTCGAATAAGGACAAATATGAGATCATGATTACCAAACATATACGAATATGAGACAACGTAGAGTTTGAATACACATACACAAACTCATTGCAACATTTTGATTTTTTATTAAAAGAATAAATTCAGTCTCTGCTTTGACTCTTGTTTTACCTCCCAGAATTGTAAGTTTAGTAATATTTTCTCTAACTTTTCAGCCATGATTTCTGTGAGATATTTCAAAATTGGCCTTCACCACTAAATGCTTTTATAGTACTTTTGCCCGCGATGATGCAGTTTGTTTATAAATCACAATGGAAAACACTCTACAGTACATAAACGTATTGTCCTTTAAATTGCTTTAATTATGCTATGTGCAAAAAAGAGAAATGTCATATTAGTGAATAAGTATAAATGTAGAGCTAAAAAAATATCCAAATTTCTTTAAAAATGCTTTCAGTTAAGATAAAAAGTTAACGATGTGAAAATCGTCTTCTACGTAAAATAAATTTGCAAATTTTGACATTTCTATCACATTCACTGGCTACCTATAGAACAATAGACAATTTCTCAAATTAGATTGGTTTTCTTTTAAGTTTGGATATTCCGAAGTGACAAAGTTTTTTCTAAAAAAGATCAGTTTGCAGGTCATCTTATAATGGACTCTCTATCGATACATGTTTCTCATTTTCAACAATATTTATACACGCTTCACATGTTCGTTGATGGAAGGATAGGTCTCTTACTAACAAAAATGATATAGTCTTAGATTACTTGTTTTATTTTTATAGAGATAAGCCAATCGAAGCACATACTTATGATACTAATGAATTTATTTATGTACTGATATTCTCAAACTAATCAGCAAATTTTCCCAAAATTTAATTGCATGCCGCCTAAAACCGTAAAGAAAGTCCCACAGAAAAGCGTATACAATAATGTTCCGAATATTATATAAAAAAGGGGGGAAAATAATATTACTGATATGTAAAGGAAAGTCTTAATCACGGATACAGTGTTATCTGAAATTCACAGCAGGTGATCAAATACTTGATGAAATTTGTGAACTTCACCCAGATATCTTTAGAACATGCTAATTGAAACAACAGGGGTCACAGGCATCTGTTTTCATGTTTTAACGTTTCAAATTATCTCATTCATTCGATAAATAAAAATTCTGCAAATACATGTACAATATAAATGCAAGAAGATTTGGTATAAGTGCCAATGAGACAGCTCTCCGTAAACTTTACATTAACAGAACAATAATTAAAATAAGTTTCCTTTTTAATACAAATTTTACCTGAATGTACAAGTATAAAAAAAAAAAAAAAAAAATCAAGATAGAAACTTCTGCAAGGACGGAGACAAATAAAAAATAATATTTATTTTGTTCTACGCGATTTATTTTTCTAAAAGTTAAGTGGATAAAAGGAGAATGTGCATCAACCAAGCAATAGACTAGTATATATCACATGTACATGTAAGATAGTACAGCGATTCATATTGCCAATCAAAAGCAGTGAAAATGTATCAAATTGATGAAAGAAAATTTGACGTATAAGATTTCATTCCAAATCCATCTACTACAAAAGATCTTCTGCATCTGGAAAATTTAAGATAATGACACTTTTTCAAAACTAATTGGTCTTTTTAAAACATGAGAATACTATTTATAAAATATGTATCTATTACTTTTATGTAAATCAGATGAACATGTTTAAGTATCAAAATTGTTTAGTTACGGCCGCCTTGTTATTAAAAAACACTTTTAAAAGATATGTAAGAAAATTGCAAAAAAAAATCCATTTTAGATGGGATTTCAAATTTTTTGAATACGCTTCACGAAAAACATCAGAAAGTCCGAGTTAATGTAATAGTTTAAGATTTTATATTATCAAAAAACAATGAAAAATGACAGCTGGACAAAAATATTATTTTAAATGAAAAGTTACACTTCTTTTACTTTACTGAATTTTTAAACTCATGATGTAAAACATTTGATTAAATGTATAAATATTTTATGTACAAATAGATGAACTTTGTTTTGTGACCTGTGAGCGATTTACTTGGTAGGACCATGGAAGTACTATATATATCAATATAATACTTCCATGGACTTAAAATTTTTCTCGCAATCTTCAAATAATGACAACAACTCCAGTTTTGGATAAAAAAGGCCCCGATTCATTAAATTTTCTAAAATACCAAATATATACCATTGGAAAGATTATAAAGCAAAGAACATATATTTATGCCAATGAATTCATTTCCAAGAACAGTGAAAGATGTATTCATGAATGAAAACTCCTTTGCATACGTTTTTGGTTTCGAATTGTATGAAGTAATAGGGAATGAACCACTTTTTTTAAAATGAAAATGGCCGTTACTTCTGCAATCCCGATTCAATTATAAATTATGTCATTAGAAAGCTAAGAAAATAGATTTTCTAATGTGATGCCAATGAAAAAGATGTTTATTTTTGTTTACTTTCAGCTAACCAAAATTCAATATTTCCTTTAACAATCTATAGTAAATTTATCGATATCGATTGCGATCAAATTTAGCGCATGCGCACTGCGGGTGCTGATAATAGTTGCGTATGCCAACCTTCCACGTAATCTATTACAGGGGTGTAACAGTACACATATAAGAACGAAAAATATCCGTTGAATAAAGCTCAACTCATCAGATGATACAACTATAAAATACGTATTACAAAGACATGTGGACGTGACCTTGTACTGTGAGGATGTGCTGTCTCGTTTGAAATAAGTTTTCTTTAGTTACAACCGAACTTCAAAACCAAATCTTTATATCTATGGAAGAGTTAATAAAAGTTTTTAAGTGATTTGTGGTATCGGAATCCCTAACTGAATTAACCAGTAATTGATAGATAACGTTGAACGTTAAAATCTAAAACGTCACAACAGACACGTGCAAGACTAAACTCTTTCAGCAAGTCAAACAAATGACCTTGAATTCTATTTTTGTACAGTATAAATTAACAAACAGGTGTCATTTATTTTTGGTATAGATGCCTTTAGATATTTTAACATTTGAAATATTTCCTTCTAAAGCAATATGTTTTGAATTTGATGAAAGTATACAAGTGAAATGTATTTTCTATTTAGTTAAAAAGTACGGAAGCCGATAAGGGCCATTCAAAAAAAAATATATGTCGTAATTACGACATAACATGTCGTTATAACGACATCGCTATATCGTTATTTCGGCATATCATGTCGTAATAACGACATCACTATGTCGTTATAACGACATCGCTATGTCGTAATAACGACATCGCTATATATAAAAGAATATGTATTATGATTGCCAAGAGACTAAATGACACAGATATTAACAACTTTACGTCATCATAATGCCCCCAAAAATTAGAAAAAAACCCGCATAGTCAGCTATAAAAGAGGGAGGAAAGATACCAGAGGGAGAGTCCCGAAATGCTGTGTTGCAGACAGTGTTATTATTCAATTATTAGCTCCCTTGGTAAAACTCCAAATTTCATATTAAATGCATTTTATTGTTAAATAATTTACATGAAGCTTAATAAGTATATATTTGTTTATTGCATGGATTTTGCTATTTGAATTCATTGGTTAAAGATATTTATTTATATTGTAAAGTTAATATTTGCATCGTCGCAAAATCTTTGGATACCTTCTTTGAATACCTTCAGTGAGAAACTTATATATTTTATAAAAACTAATCGAGATTAATCAATCAACTTTTGACAAGTGGCTGAACAGACAGATTAGGTAGATAATACTACATGAACATGCGAGCCGAACTTGCCAGCTAAGCATCCCATCTCCCTCAAAATAAGCGCATACTACATGGCTTTTATAATAAGGGTGAATTAAAGTATCAATTGCTCTAATGCTTCTTTCAACCGTTGTGCACGATATTCCTACAACACGTTACACTTAAAATGCGACGTCGAAGAGGGTCTTTGACTTCGATTAATTTTTGCAAGTTTTATTCGGTTTTTTATATTGTTGGTTGATTCATGTTCTGTTCGTTTTGTGATGTCATTTTATCAAAAAATTACCTCGAGTTGTGGAAATCGATATAATAATGTTTACCCTTTAAGTTATTTCAACTTAAAACGCAGTACTGTCGCAAGTAATGTAGGAAGGAAAGATGGGACGGAAGTACGTCATGTATACGGTTTTTATATTTTTTTTTATCATAGGATGTTTAACTTTCAAGTTGCATATCATTTGTCATTCTAAAATTTCTATATCTTAATTCATCCCCAATACAAATATATCTGACACTCTGCAAGTAAATCGAACATTTTTACCCTTGGTTAAATTTGAATAGAATTGTATTTTCCCTGACACATAAGTTGTCGAAATACACCCCTTCAATTACTTGAACCTTGGCTTGAGAGTTATTTCCCAAGTCATCTTCAGATATATACATTTTAAAATATAGAAATCTACTCCTCTGCGTCCGCGAAAACGGCAAACAAAAATATAATCCCGTTTTTTTTTTAATTCGATGAAACGGTTTTCGTTGCTGTTTGGGATTCGTCTTTCAATTACCTCCATTTCATGCACAAGTTTATATTGACGAAAAGTTCCGGCTTCGCTAGTACAGGAATTACTTCATCACGAAATAGCAGGACAAATCGCGAAGTAAAACATTCCGTGAACTGGTATTAAGTGTTTTGATATTGGTGATTGCACCTAACTGAAATGACGACTTTAAATGATCTATTTCGGAGTACTTCCGTAACATATTTCAATTTATTTTACAAAATGGGATTTCCCCCCATTTCTAAATTCTTTTAAATAAATCGTTAAAAGCTATACAATTAATAAAAATTGCAAAATTAAACCTGTGTAGAACCTATTTCCCCGGGCGGAGTCTTTAGCAACATGCACTATTTTTTTTCAATCATTAGCATCTTTCTCCAAATTTCATAACACGATTTGTTTTAATTATCATAAACATTTAATTGAAACTTTAGCACATTTAACGTCGGAAATTAGCGTCTTTAGGATTTTAGACGTTTTCAGATATTTGGAAAAATTGGCTACCGTTTTGTAGTGTATGGAAGCATTTTATTCCTTTAAGACCCAAATATGTAGTTAATAAGGAAAGAATCTTGGTATTTTTTACTCTTCGTATATCTAACTTTTGTTTTGATCAATTATTGTAGGAACATCGCGCGTGCCCAACGTTTGAAAGTAGAAATAGAGCTATCAATACTTCAATACACCCTTATAACAAGAAGCCATGTAGTTTGCGCTTATTTAAAGGGAGATGGAAGGCTTGGCTTGACTTGGTTGTACAATTTCAGTCCTCTAATAGTTCCACATTTCATTTTTCATTCTTTCCAAAAAAAAAACATAGCCCCCCCCCCACACCCCGAAAATCAAATGGTTGCTGCCTTACAAAAACATAATATAAGCAAAGAGTTCTTAATGGTAATGTGGTAGTCATGTCTGTGTACGAAAGCTTTACTGAAGTTATCACAACTAGATAAACCTTTATGGCATGGTATCTCTTTAACAGCGATGGATTTTGTTGAGATGATAATCACTAGTCAGCCTAGTCACTGTCACAATTGTTTTGTGGTACCTTGCTCGCCTCTAGTTCTATCATCGCCAATGTCAGATCAATGACTCGATAAATGGTAGTCTGTTTCTCTGATAACCAGGCGCTCTTGTGAAGTTAGAGCAAAGTCAGATTGGCAGTCAGAATAATGTGTAGAACTCATCAAAGATAGTCATGAAGAGTGACAATTCCTTCCGCGGACTCAACGATAGTCATTTAGGGTGACAATTTCGGACTGTTGCTTTCGGAATTATCGCTTTAAAAGGTTGCCTTAGCCTGTCGATCTACATGAAAGCAGGGTTCTTATTCATATCGTTTCAACAAGTTATTTAAAACTCAACGTTTTACACCAATCATTTTAGCTCACCTGGTCCAAAAGGCCAAGTGAGCTTTTCTCATCAGTTGGCGTCTGTCGTCCGTCGTCGTCGTTAACTTTTACAAAATTCTTCCCCTCTGAAACTATTGGGCCAAATTTAACCAAACTTGACCACAATCATCATTGGGTTATCTAGTCCGTTGACCCAGCCAATCAACCAAGATGGCCGCCATAGCAAAAACTTGTTCATAGGGTAAAATGCAGTTTTGGGCTAAAATTTTAGAAACCAAAGCATTAAAAGCAAATGTGACGAGAATAAATTTGTTCGTTAGGTCAAAATCTATCTGTCCTGAAATTTTCAGAACAATCTGACAAACCATTGATGGGTTGCTGCCCCGAACTTGGTAATTTTCAGAAAATTTTGCAGCTTTTGGTTATTATCTTGAATATTATTATAGATAGAGATAAACTACAAACAGCAATAATGTACAGCAAAGTAAAATCCTACAAATAAGTCTACATGATCAAAATGGTCTACCCCTTAAGGAGTTATTGCTCTTTATAGTAATTTTTTAACAGTCAGTCAGTTTTTTTAAATTTTCATAAATTTTATAAATCTTGTAAATTGTATTCGTTGATGATATGCACATATTAGACTAAGGTGAGCGAAACAGGCTTTTTAGAGCCTCTAGTTTATTATATTGTCTACGTAACAACCTAATACAATTTTTCTCATGACTTTCAGCTGACTTAAGCAACACGTGTTGTTTAGAGCGGTCTGGTAGTGTGCTTGTTTTCTTTTCTTTTCTTTTTTTCTTGGTCATGACCTTGTCTGTTTTACTTCGACAATTCATTTGGATGTTGGTATGCATTTATATTCTGCAAATCTCTGCTAATGACATCCCCGAAGCCTATTGACTTACAAATGTCATGTAAATAATTGTTCCTGCATGCACATATGCATTTACCTGCCTTTATGCACTCAGGACGACAACCAACAACATTAGTATACATAATTTAACACACAAAATTAAGAACATTTCATGTTATAATATAAATGTAAGAGTCAGTGAAGTAAAACCACAGTGTTAACTTAGTTAATCTCCCATAACAAAGTTTATGTACCTTGTAAACAAAAGTCAGTTAGAGATGTCGCTTTTACGATGTTTATTTCAAATTTCAGAAATTTTCATTTTTTTTAGGTAAAGGTTGGTTTGGATGCTTAATAATTATCTAATTTCATAGGAGTATGGTGATGAACAAGTGTACTCCATTAGAACACTTTTCCTAGTTCATAATATAACAACATCACGATTGAGGAAGACTGATAGTATCGTTTTGGTAATGATGAATCTTTATAAACACATTTTAACGAGATTATTTTAAGTGTATATATTTCAATTTAATTTCCTTCAGAAATCTGGTCCAGATAACAAAATAAGTACGATTAACCTGGTAATAAAGGGGAAAACTCAAAAAATAATTTAGATTTAGCTTTTTTATGTCTATTAACACCTTTTAAATGTAACAAGTACCGCTATCTAGAGTGCAATAAAATATTACAAGTTCGACCATTTTAGAGTCTTCTGATTTCAATGCAGCTGAGCATAACTTTCGGATGCCGTATTTTCCCGCTGCGTTGAAGACCCATTGGTAGCCTTCGGCTGTTTTCTGCTCTTTGGTCGGGTTGTTGTCTCTTTGACATATTCCCCATTTTCATTCTCAATCAGTGTATTGTACAGTGAAGCAACATAGTTTATAACTTATATAGTTTATCAGATACATGTACATGTACCTTACATGGTCAAAAAAGGTTTTTGTCGCCTACATCAGAACTGTTTGCCTTATAATTTTTCGTACCCGTAAATAGTGTTTAGCACGTTTGTATTTAATACCGCGCTTTCTCACGTGCAATTTGCAAACCGCAATTTTTCAACATAGTAGTCCATACCTTCTAACAGTTCTTACAGTACTAATGGCTGTACGCTAAAAAATAGTATACCTAGTTGTTTATTATATACCAAGTAAGGTAAATTTCATAAAATAACAAATATTTTATACTCATACTGTTGTATGTCATATTGGCATATTAATGTTGGAATTTAAAATGTCGACTTCAAATCACTGGCTGGGTCATATGTTAGATCGTTTCTAGTCTTGGAGGTATACGACATACATTACTAGCCTATATGGCATCATGTCCGAATACCTTGCCTTGCTGGTTCATGGGCTTGGTATCTTCTGGTCTTGATAGTAAATGCTATGAACTGCTAGCTTTGTAGAACCTTGTCTAAATCATGTACCTTACTAGTTCATGGGTTAGATTGTGAGAGTGCACATATATTCATTAAAAATATCTTATACAAATAGATATCATCACATTTTATTCGTTTAACTAATGCATCCACGATTTGCTCTCCTTCTTCTAAGAAAAACCGCAAGGTTTGGCAGTATAATTTATTATATCACATGTCAACAATTTTAACGTATCTTAATTATCATATTCAACACGTTTACAAAGTATGTAATCTTACCTGTGTATATTTTGATTTTTCATAAATAAAATTGACAATTTTCATTAATACTAGAATTTAAAGATATTTGGACACTTTTGTTTAAAAGGGCTTTACGAAAGAATCACTGTAGACGCAAGTTTTAGATCGATGTCAATAGCTTACGTGTATAGGTACTTTATTCGGAAGTACTCTTCTTCGCTACATTTCCTTCAAAGCTAGGTGTAAGATTTATTGTTAGTGAATACATTAACCTACATTACAGATCAGCAACGGGATGAAACTGGAATTTTCATTTCAATCGAATAATTAATTTTAAATGACCATTAAATTTTTGTTTTCTTATTGTAGCTTTGTGAAATATTTTAATTCACTCTTTTTTATATAAGTTTTTATGCATCACCCTTTATGTCAATTTATTATAACATAGAGATTTTGTAATACAGTGGAAGATGCCTCCAATGATAGTTTAGATAATTTTGTCAATTTTGAATTTTAGGGCAAGTACATCCGAATAAATATTTCATTCTGACCTCAGTGACTTATTTTCAATTTGATATGACAATATATACTAACGATTGAAGAATGAAGAAGTACGATACTAGTCAACATATAGTAGTTCACATCATCATCCTGAGTTTCTAGTGAATATATTAGATAATTGACTATCCTACCACATCTTCTTATCTTTATTTCACCTTAATATATAGGCAAATACCTTACATCATAAAATAATGATGTGATTTGATTTCTAATAAGACAGCTACCCACCAATGTTCATATGAAGTGGATGTAAGCATGTATAGGCAATTTAAGGTCCTTCAACAATAAGGGAAAAAAAACATACCGTAAGTTCGGCAATGAAAATTCTCGACAAATATAAAAAAGAAACAGTTCTATTGATTAAAGTAACGGTCTTATAGATATAGGAAGATGTGGTGTGAGTGCCAATGAGACAACTCTCCATCCAAGAAACGATTTAAAAAGTAAACCATTATAGGTTAAAGTACGGCCTTCAACACGGAGCCTTGGCTCACACCGAACAACAAGCTATAAAGGGCCCCAAAATTACTAGTGTATAACCATTCAAACGGGAAAACCAACGGTCTTAACGATATAAACAAAACAAGAAACGAGAAACACGTATATATTAAGTTTAACAAAAAATAAACGAAAAAAAGTAGGATAGACATGAACCAACGAGAACAACTGAACTACAAGCTTCTGAATTAGAACGTGCAAATGCATGTGGCCAACATTCTGCATACGATGTGTGTCAAAAACAATTTATTGTACAAATTCTATGACGAAAAATACACGAAGGTCACGTAGGGCGATTTATTGGATATAAATCTTTATTTGCAAGTCACAAAAATATATGGCCGTTTGTAGAAACATTACATTGCGTTATAAATACTAGTATTCAGTACGAGAGATTGTTGAACGTACTTTTATTCTAATATGACAATACCTTGAATAAAAATAAATCTGCTGCTACAAAAACGTTCATATAAAAACTATTTACAGCATAAAATAGTCAGATTAAGTACTCATTTAGTAATATCTTTCAATTGAAAAACCATTTTATCTTTTTGCGATACATTCTTACACTAAAGTACTAAATACCCCCTATATTTGATCCTACATAATGCGTAGTAAAATATGTGAAAGGGAAAATCCAGGTTTATCTCTTGTACCCGCTGTCTCCGTTTTTATCTCTCCGTCAGTTAACAATGAGGAAGTTGATTTAGTTTCTATTTAAATAAAGAGCATCACATCACTCAAACCCTTAAAGGTATATGTCTTAATTCATCTTCTTATCAATAACGACTTTGATCTCTCTCCCGAGTATATTACCTTTTGTGATCTTCACTGGTTTTTAAAGTCAAAGTTTTGTTTTCATAAATTTTTCAAATAAATGCAAAATTTTGATTTCGCGGTAGAAAAGTCTTGAGATGTATTGCAGAAGAAAAATTGATAGTACTAGAACAATTTACATTTTGAAATAGTCGTGTATCGTTGCTAAATAGGATAACGGTCGCGCTGATGTTTAAAAAATGTATGTATCATATCGTATCTGTGTGTGTCAGTTACAAAAGACTAATCAGCTAAAATCAAATTCTGACTCAGAAATAAATCCCAGAACCCTCCTTGAAGTGTAATGGTTGCTCTCTTCTATATCTGTATGATTTTATCATTTTTCATGAACTAAAAATAGCAATTCCCAAAAATATCAAACAGTAAAATTGACAACACAAACCACCAGCTAGTTCATCTCCCGAATCTAATAAAACAAAACAAAAACAAATATAAAAAACCAAAGACCACAGTGGTGTTAAGTCGTTGACAGTGTAACCTGCGCATTAACTACCCACTTCCCTTTTCAATAAAATTGAGAATAAAAGACTATATGACGTTAAAGTCAACCACAAATACAACTTGCACAGTCCAACAAACAACAAACAATTTTTTTTTATAATTTTCTCTGGGGAGAACGTGAAGATCCAAAGTCAAGTTAAAAGATTATCTTGAAGTTATCGACAACTTTTACTATTCTTATTGCAAATGTGGTTTAGACGAAAGAAAGCTGCTAGAGAAATGTTCGGTATCTTTCTTCAGTCATCGAAAATCGTATAAAACAATTCAAATACAACCCATATCCTTCAACTATTAAACAACAGATCATTTCTATCCAGATAAACTCTTGGAACAACTGGTATCTCTTCCACAAGAATAAAATATATAAAACCATGATCAGTCTGTTATCTTTATCCAAAAGGAGTTCAGATACGATTGCTTATTCAATGATTGTATTTAAGCAGTCTTACATCTCCATAGGTGCGTCAACAATGAGCATAAGTCATGAACCGTATAGTCAGATTCAATGGACTCCTACATAAGAAAACGTTTAACAACTCAAACAAAACGAAATACAACATATCAATAAGCGAATCACAATGTGTAGAATGTGAACGATTTAAACGTGTAATTGAGCGCCCAACCCTCCTCTTACTTATAGGACAGTTGTGTTAAGGGAGGCGAAAGATACAAGAAGGAACATTCAAATTCATAAGTAAAAAATAAACTCTGAAGTCCATGGCATACACATTAAAAGACCAATAGACAAACAAAAGTATACAAAACACAACATAGAAAACTTCACAATATAAGAACACACTTAAAATCAGTTAGAAATGTTTGGACACGAGCCACAATAAAATGACTGACTATAAGGTGTGAACGAGGGACGAAAGATACCAAAGGGACAGTCAGACTCATAAATCTAAAACAAACTGACAACGCCATGGCCAAAAATACAAACAGACAAACAGACAAACAATCGTACACATGACACAACATAGAAATCTAAAAGAATAAAAAAACACGAACCCCACCGAAAACTAGGGGTGATCTCAGGTGCTGTGGAAGGGTAAGCAGATCCTGCTCCACATGTGGCACCCGTCGTGTTGCTTATGAGACAACTATGACTTTGTTCTCGTTGTTGAAGGCCTATAATTACATATTATCATTACATTATAACTATCGTGGATAGTTGTCTCATTGAATATCTTATCACTTTTTTATACAAATTACAGAACTCAGAGTATTAGCAGTCACTGAAAGCTAACACATAAATCATGATCTTCCAGACTTAAATCATATATATCTCAGCTGTGTTTTTTTTTACATGTTTGCTACTCAGTTGTGATTTTTGTCTATGATAGTTAAAAAGAGAATGACAATTTTGTACAGGTATTTTCATTTTATTTTAATAAAATGTATCAAAAATATTTATAAATAACAATTTGTATAAATAACATTAATATGTATAACACGTATCCTCATACACACATTGGTAACTAATACCAAGGAGTCCATTATGCAACAAATAAACAAATCTGCCATTTAATAACAACATGTCGAAACATGGGAATATTTAAATTAACATGCAAACAAAATAAATAAATACATATCCATTCGAGACATTACTTGACTATACGATTTACCATAAACGGTCACATGATCACAAACGGTTTGATAGTTCAACTATCGTTTTGATGAATACATTGACTACATGTTACCATGGTTACAAAGGACCAGCCCGTGCTTGTATTTTATACAAGACTCAATGAAATGCCATCAGTTCCAACACAAGCTAGTCAAGTCACGTGACCAGACAGTCATGACAAACCAAACATTGCAATACAGAGCAATGCTAAAAATATTGGCAGTGGGGTGCTAGCCAAACAGCTGTTTCCATAACAACGTTCATAAGTATGGCTGACAGAACTGGTAAACCAGACGTTTTGAATGTTCTGTTTTCTTAATGATTCCTTTTTTGTAGTATTGACGAATGGATCGGCTAAGTTTGTCGTAGTTCATGGCGGGTCTATTCTTTCGCAGTCCCCAGAGTTTAGCTACCTTAGATGAATCCTCAATTTTGAAGATGCCTCTTTGTCTATCTACCCATTTGATACACGAGTTATATCGGTCAGGTCGAAGCAGGAGATCTTTCAAAAACTGCCAAAGATGAATAGTTTGTTTGTGGTGCTGTACTTCAACTGGAGAACTTAATGGCGGAGACTCTGTAAAAGACAAAGGATACAAATAATGAAATAGAACTACTTCTCAAAACAATTCTATAGATAATGAAATATAGCTACTTCTCAGTACAATTGATTATTCTAAAGTTAACAAATAATGAAATATAGCTACTTCTCAGTACAATTCTAAAGTTAAAAATTAAATCACAACTGTAAATAGTAAATTAATTTTCAAGTTTTTTAAACTAATAAAATGAAATTTAGTGAAAAATGTTGTTTTTGATTTTTCTTGACTGCACGCAGTTCAATTAAAACAAGAATCAGCGCTTTTATCAAATGCACGCCTACGTTTCTTGGTAATTTTTGTTTTTAGTTATTATTCCTTTATTGATCAAATTTTGTATGTTTTGTGATTGATACTGATTGGATAACGGACATAATGTAGTCAAGGAGAAATAGTTAATATAAACTTACGACTGTAGGACATATATTCCTCGTCGTGACAAGATGGTGGGATGTAGGACACGTTAGAGGAACTAGTAGTACTATCAATACTATCTTCACTTGGTGCTGGTGATGTACTGTTAGGCATGTAACTCATCAGGTCATAGCTATTGTCGTAGTAATCTCGGTAGGAATAACATTGGAGTTGATGTTGTGGCGGAGATGGAGGACAGTCCTCGGTCTGTAAACTACAGGCTGGAACTAAAATAAAATAGCAATTATTAATAAATGATAAGAAAAGGTATTTGGAATGCAAGTAAATAGGTGGTAAAAACTGATGATATACCAAGCTAATCATGTTTATAACTTGACTTTTAGTTTTACTATATTGGAAAGGATATTTTACATTATAAAATACTATTTTTGTTTGAGCCAAAACTTAAAAAGATGTGATTTAAAAAAAAAATAAGATTTTTCTTACCAGTTTTCCAAACATCTAGCTGACCAAAGAAATTGGATCCTGCCTCCGGACATCTTTCTTTAAAGTTTTCCTCAGTAAGCAGACAGAGGTGTTCTCCGTTCATGGCGAACTGTTCGTATATCTCACTGTGTACACCGAACTGCTGCGCATGCCACACAAACCATTTCCGAACATCTTCCATCGACCACATCATAGGATCTATAAGATAAAACACGACGAATTATAAGGAGGCCGAATACAGTCTAGTTAGATTAATTCAAAAATGAAAAAACATCATTTGACAAAATTAAAAGTAAATAACATGCAGACTTAAGTTGCTTTTAAATATGATTATACTTTAAAATGAAGGATTAGATGCAAACTTTTTCTTTCTTAATTGGACTCGAAAGTTTCGAAATTTTGTTCACATTAGCTCAGACGTTCCACAGAAGTTTCCTGAACTTTAAAGCAAGGTGTTGTTTAAATATTTGTTTCAATAAAAACCTGACCACGGTATTGAGTTATCTCATCTTGTGGTTGGTGTGTTCGGTGTATTTAACAACTGTTTTAACGTAGCTTGACATGGTAATAAAGTGCATTAAAACTGCTTTCAAGTTTAAATTGACGTAATTAAAGTAAAGGCAACACGTCTGATTTTAAACATTCAGGTAAAATGTTGTCTCCGAAATACTATAATAACTTAACGCAGTTTTACATGCAGACGTCATTTGACTGATAAACAAAATAAATGTTAAAAAGTATATATCCACGAAACCTGATAATATCTGCACAACAATAATAAATTTAACCAACATAAGAATGCAAGGATCGGCCAGGTATTTAAATTGATAAAATACGTCAAAATGTGAAGGTCAATCAATTCAGGTGTACTGTTAGAGTAAAATTTACCTGTTGAAATGCGTAAGATACAACAGGTGTTGTTAATTTCTTCTTTGAGATGCCGGATTACACTGGTACCTATGTCTTCGACTGGTTCTGGTTCTTCTTTCACGAGTATTTGAGACGGGTCATACATTTGATACGAAGAGTTAATATTATGCATTGAACAGCTATACGACACATGCTCCAAGTCTTTTTCAATTTTAATATTTAGCGCAGGTTCATCTCCATAGAATGATTGATGCCCACTAATACTATCTAAATCCAGTAAACTTTTAGGACTGTCAGATTCGTACACTCGTTGGTCATTGTTTGTATCACAAACGGTTGGTGCTACTGGTTCTAGTTGTGAGAATTCCTCTAAACCTAAGATATTTGGCATATTATTAAACTCCTCATGGTGACTTGAATAAATATCGTTTTCCATAGCGTATACACTTTGAGGCACCTGGAAATAAAATTGATTCATTATTGTATGTGTTTATATACCTTATTTTGTGAAGTTTGCATTTAAATAAAATAAAATTTAAAAAAATGTCAATGAATGTTTAGGTGTAAAATGACTTTGCTAGAAAACAACTTAAACTAAATTATCGATGTTTGCATTTGAATCAGATGAAATTAAAAAAAAATATGTTAATAAATGTTTAACTGTAAAATGACCATGCTAGAAACAATCTTAGTGTTAAGTTGTAAAATTGAAATGCATTATTTTACAATCTCTATAATGTCTTAACTGGTGGTTAGTAAAAAATGCACCATATACATTTTTACTATTTAGATATAAATGAGACTAAGATTATAGAAAAATAAGTCCGACTTACCTTCTGGTCTGCTACAACAACCATGTTGTCTGTTATAATAGATCTGTTTTATGAGTTAAAAGCTTTTGGGTACGTGAAAACCTGTGAAAAAAATAATGCACAAACGTCAAAATCATATTAATCAACATTCTTATTTTAATGCACAATACTATTAGTCAATCATCAGTCGAGCTTAAAGATTTAAAGATACTGTCGTTTTAAGTATGCAAAAAATGTGTTTGATGGTACATTATGTATTGCAGATTTTGAATATACAAATATTTTAATAAGTAAATTTGTTATTATGAATATATGCAACCCGACTTTAAATAAAGATTACTTTAATTTACTTTACTTTCTAACAACTAACTTGTTTTAAAGTTAAAAGCTCAAGACATAGATCATATAGAATTAATAAGTTATTTAAAAGACTGCATGCAACTTTGCTTATATATAAACAGTTGACTTATATCAGTACAGACCTTTTAGTATTTAAATCCCAGTGATCGCCAATAGTTATCTATCAGTCATTTAAAGATGTAAATATGTGGTTAATGTTTATATACCCCCTATCACGTGGTTTTAATTCTACGAACTGTTGTATACAAACATTCGTGAAATACTATATTTAGGTCAAGTGAACCGTAAGCAGATTAGAGTTCCGAGCAATAAACGTCAGTTTTACTATTGGACTATTGATACAAAATGATCATCTTTAAACCTTAGTTTTTGTTGTTTTATGAAATAATGATATTAAATTTAGCAATAAATGCTTTAGAAGAACTAAAATGTTGAAAATAATAGGTTGTTTTGTTGCAAACAAAATAGTCGACATCGAATTATAGTACACAGACAGTTCACAAATAAGTTGGGCATTTAATCAGGAAATTCCCTTTCTTTTTATGAGATCATTATAAACTGAGTGATTGGTACTACGTCACAAAAGGGGCAGGGCATGGTAAGGTACACAAAAGTAAAGAGCAGTATCCACGTTCACCGGGTGCTGGACATGTACGAAATTCGGTCAAAGATTGTTTTATGAATGGAAAATATTTTAGAGTGTAATGTTATAAAAATAGAATATAACTATTCGCTTCATTCACTTTTTATCAATCGACCGTGGCAGCCATAAATTAATAGTTGGAGGGTATACTAGTTTTACTAATTAGTAGTAATATGACAAGCAGTGCATTAGATGTTCAGTTGAAAAGAACACTGCCCTTTATCTATATGCTGGGAAAAGAGGGTATATTCGTCGACCTTCAATTTTTCTGGTATATAAACACCAAACCAACCACCACCCCCTTCCCCTAAAAAAACCGCTATGTATTCATATTAATAATTTGCACATGTAACCATCAATCCATTTCTATGAAACGGTCCTAGACAAACCGTTTTTTTTTACATCATTTAAAATGAAAGATGCGCATGAATTCACCCAATAGTATGCCTATTATTATGTTCTATTCATCAATAGGGAAATGTAACCCACGTATGATAAGGTAACTTGCACTGTTATATATTGGTCCTTATATATTAGATCATATTACAACATTATTGATTTTGTAATTAGTCCTATTTATATATTTGAATTTTATTTTTTTCTATACAAATAACTTGTTTTACTTTAATATCAATTAATATGGATGAATTTATTTAGCAACCAGAAATGATTGTATAATTAAACTACAAAGACTAATATATACGGCCTTATCGGGTTGATAGTTTGATTTATTTTCTAATGTTAATACATATCAAATAAATTATATATTTTTTACTAACTAAATTACGTGTTTTATATTAAATTCGTTTTAATATTGATGAAATCATTTAGCAGTCAAATCACAAAGTATAATTAACCTTCGAGGATATAAAACTATATTGGATTAATAGAGTGTTAGTACGAACTCTTTGTACTGTATCTATTTTCCAGTTTAACTATTTTTATTATTGAAAATTCACATTATTTGACATTCAGTTTGATGCACAATTCTCGATTGAATTTTATTTTATTTCTTTCTTTTCACGCTATTTTTTTTTACTTTCTTTCTTTTCATGGAAATCCCCCCCCCCCCCCCCCCCCCCCCCCCCATTCCCTCATCTGGACTCTAGTGGATAGTTGTTCCATTGAGAATCCTTTTTTTTATATAACCGAACCAGTTGAGTTTGTTCGAAGAGAAATCAACCCGACCAAAGATCAGAAAACAGCCGAAGGCCGCCAAAAGGTCACCAACATAGCAAGTAAATCCCGAACCTAGAGGCGGGTTTCCGTTGGCCCCTTAACAAAACATGATTTTAAAAAAACTGGTTTATATCAATACATTGTACTACACATCTGGCATAAAAAGAAAGTTTATTTTTACTTCAATTTGATCTCAAACTCGGATGGTGTAAAAAACTATATCCAAAAACACAGATTACAGAGCTTGTTCAGTATCATATGAGGAATCATGTAATGTTTGATTTTTTACTACGGGAACAGTCTATGCGTGATAAAGAACTGGTGAACAACCACCTTCTTTCTTTAATCATACCTTCATTATTTTTCCAAATTATTATTTGAAAAATGTGTAAAAAACCGTTTTTATCAATAACAGACCAACAAGTAAATAGTTTGATCACCCCGACAGTACACTTGCTACTGATAGGAGTTGAGTCAGTACATGTAAACATGTGTAATAACTTTCACAGGAGTCTTCCGCGATATTAACCGGGACTTTATAAATATTAGTTTATTGAGTGATAAAGTCTTTTTACACATTATATAACTTTGCTGTTTATTATTGTTTCTTTATCATTTTTATAACTTACAATTGAGAGCGATTGCTTTTTTTTTAATTTGAAAAATGTGTAAAGTGCTCGCTTAACAGTAGCGTTTTGATTGGAATACTCAGTAACCAATCATATTGCAAAGATGAGAATCAAGGCCAGGGTTGCATCCAACTAATGAGGTCGCAAATCGTGCATAAACAAAATGCTATTTAATAAACTTTAAAGTTTAGTTTATTGTACAATAATTACAGCTACTACAGTTACACCAATAAGTTGCTTTTAGCGTAAGACATATTTCGGTATTTGAGAGTTAAATGTTAATATCAACCCCAAAAACCGCATTGAAAATTTTCAATTTGAAGATTCAAGAACCGCACATTTGTGGTCCCTAAACTAACAATCCTTTTGACAATGTTATTGATTACAAGATAATCAGTTAACTTCATGTATACGTATTGAATATTTATTTGATTTCACAATTTTGATGATTGCATTTGTAATCCGTTAAGTGACACTATCCAAAATGACACCAAGACGGAAAATGGCGACATTTCTCCGGAAGACAATCGGTAATGGATGGCAGACCATCCACTTGTTTTAATTCTACGGATTATACTAATATTTCCAAGTGTAATGGCCACTATTGAATTATAGGGTCTTAAAATGTTGTTGTTTATTTATTTGTCTGTCTGGTACATATGTTTTGTCTCCTTTTTTCGACTAAGGGAGTTTTGGCCCGCTCGGTATCTTCTTAATTCTCTTGGATATTGTTTTATCGGATCAGCAAGGGTCAGACGGTGTACACAATCCAACCTTATCTACATTGATAAACTTTTACAAGCAGGAAGTGTTATTTGTTTTAGTAATATTGTTTGTATTTGTGTTTTATTTTCAATATACAACTGTATTGCTCGATGTATTGATGTGATCGCGAACTTAGACCTCAAATTAGACACTAAGCAGATCTGTGTTTTTCCTTTTTTTTCATTATTTTTTCGTATACTGAAATATATATATATTTATTCGAATTCTTTAGAAAATTCAATAGAAGTTATGTAATGTATACTGAATGCACAAATTACAAAGTTATCAAAATAATTATACTTAGTGCAACACAATTAAACACGGCTATATAATTGAACTAATTTGTATTTCGAAATAATTTTATTATTTTAGAATAAACATCTTCTGACATGTTTTATGCAAATATTCAGATAAAATAATTCTATCTCGAGTGATGAGTTAATATGTTTATTCATATTTTCCTCGTCGTTAAGCATGAAAGTAAAGAAAAAAAAAAGATATTTTCGTCATGCAGATTTCGTAAAAATATTTTTGTTAATTAGGTTTTTTTTTGGTAATTTTTTGCTATATGAAACCTGCTATAGTTGTTTTTTGATGCGACCTGATATGGGAGTGACCTCTCAATTATTGACTTGATATGGGAGTGACCTCTCTATTATTTTTGTAAGTCTGTCTTGTTTATCCTTTCGATAAAATTCTTCTTTAAGTTTTAAATTAACTTATTTATAGTGTCCAATAACGACACGCCCGATTTTTTCGGAAATTTTTTTTTCCAAACCGACTTACGCATAATGAAAAGAAAATACACAATATCTATGGAAACCCAAATCGTTTCCCAATTGTTCATTTAAATAAATACGATGATGTGATGAATATGATATCTAACAGCGGTCAAAAACAATAGTGTTAACATCTATTTGTCATAATGCGATTTTCAACATTGACAAAACACCCTGCGCGTGTCTAAATGTTGTAAGCTATAAAACGCTTCGGCAAATATACAATGATTTTTTCTTTGGTCTCAAGCATTATAACTGTTCGCATATCTCTCAGTATTTCTTGATAAGGAGTTTCTAAATTATACATTGTATTATTTTTAATATTTTCGATAGATATTGACATTGTTTTTATTGGACATACAATGTTTTTTTATTGTCTATTTGTACATTTATTTTACGTTTACTGCACTTAAATAGATAAACATTAAGGGTACCATGTTCATTTGGAACTGTTTTGATAATGTAAGAATTTATCCTACCCACTTTACCTGACAAAAGTACTAAACTTTATCAATGACATCATTTAACCTGTTGACAATTAAAACGTTATCGAAACTGAGTAATTAGTGCCACAATATTTAAACTTTAATAGACGAGTTTGTATTTACTGTAGTGTGACTGTCTTTACGAGGAACACTTGTTAAAGGGGGATTCTGTGCTGTGTGGAATGTATAACTACGCATCCACGTCCAATCAGAAACGAAGACATGTGTTGTTAGACTCGGGTTGGGAGAGTGTCACGCTTTCTTCACGTTTAAAGAACTATTATAACAATTCTCTGATGGGTTCGTAGGTACCATGTTGCCAAACTGAATGTCTCTCCCTTATTTCCATTACTAGTCCAAGTTTTCAGATGTTCGTCCTCTCGATAACGAGATTCTTATTATTGCCTTTTCCTCAATTCTAGTTCTTCTGTCATTTCTAGCTAAGATATGTCAATCTTCAACCTAATGGAGGATAGTTATATAAAATCTCGTCACCTGGCCTTCTTGAGGCAATAAAAGCATTGCTGATATTGGAAGCCTGTTTAGAATACCGGATGTATAAATACACAGCCACGTCTGACCGTATATTAGAATGCTAATTCCGATTTCGCTTGTAAGGCAATTGCAATTAAGAACCTGTACCATAACTCTCAGATGTGTTTGAATGAGCCCTGTTACAAGTATATGTATATTCCCATACCCAGGATAATCTCATTGCCAGCGGCTGTCAAAGATCGGCTTGCTTTATAAAACTAGCCTTTTGTATTAATGTTTGATTTCCTATCGTTCTAAATATGCATGAAATAATTGCCACCGGACTCTAAACAGTCAATGAATATATTATTTTAAATATCTTTTAAAGTTACCTTATCCGACAGAATCATTTCTTTTAAAAAAAAGATTTTTGATATTGTACAAATTGTTGAAATACCATCATAAGCCAATGTTTGGCAGACTTCTGTGACAGTCATATGGCATTATCAATTCGTAGTGTTGATGATAGTTGTAAATACATCAAGAGCTCATAAAAGAGGGACGAAAGATACCAAAGGGACAGTCAAACTCATAAATGAGCATAAATTTAAAATAAACTGACAACGCCATGGCTAAAAATGAAAACGACAAACAGACAAACAGTAGAACAAAGTGAAACATAGAAAACTAAAGAATAAACAACATAATTTGACTTTAAATACCAAGGGTGGGTAATATAAACTATGAGTCGTACAAAGGGAGACAATACTATGGAGCAACACTATCCCCACAAAAACGGTCAAAGCACTATTTGCTCTGAAATGGTAAGCAGTTTCATCTTCACTAGGGGTACCAGTACAAGGGTGTTGCTCATGAAAAAACCGGTTACATTTGTGTTGTTCAAGACAAGAAACAGTACAAGTCGTTATGCTCTGGACAAGAATCAGTGAAGGTGTGTTACTCAGGACAAGAACCAGTACAGGTGTGTTTCTCAAGAAAGAACCAGTACAAGTGCGATTCTCAAGACAATAACCAGTATCCGTCGTGATGATCTAGACCAGAAGTAGTACAAATGTGTTGCTCAAGACAAGAACAATTCCAAAAATATGTTGTATTCGAATATGTCAGACAAACGAAAAGGTGAATGGTCCTATTCATATGACAAATATTCAAAAAGTGTCGACCAAATCACAATGACATCAGCTATAACTCTGAAGACGCGTGCACCTGTATGAACCCTTGGTATAAGAGCTTCCTTGTAAACAATAATCGAATAGAAGATAAACGTTTTAGTTCACTTAAGGTAATTCGGGAATAACACCACTTTAATCTTAATTCGTTATCAGTAGTATTTCGTAATGTACAGTCCACCATAACATAAAATTGAGAATGGAATTGGGAAATGTGTCAAAGAGACAACAACCTGACCAAAGAACAAATTGCATTACTTCCCATATTTGATTGATTCTTTGAGTAAACACTTGTAAGACGGTCCTCTCAACGATCCCTGATAATGTAAATAAAATATCCTTGACATTATGTAGTAGTTGATAAAAATACAAAGTCATTGAAAAATAAAAAGAATGTATATATTATCTATATGGTCTTTGAGGTCTCGTTCGATTTTTGTTTAATAATTAAAATAGCGGTTGAAACAATTGAACATCTGCACATAGTACGGTCTGAAAGAGGCAGATGAACGATGATAAAATTAAACATAACTAGTCTTTTTCTTGCTTTAGCTTTTTGAATTGTATCTGTTTCTGTTATACATTTTGATGTCATTTAAACAGAGATTTTATTAACATTTCCTGACATATTGAATTAAGAGTGATTAAATTAAGCATTACAATCTCTGTTTAAACAATTAACATCTTCATGTACGCTCCGAAAGCGGCAGATAAAACGATGATAAAATTGAACATTTTTTTCGGATGTAACTTGTCTTTTTCTTGCTATAATTTTTAAATTGTATCTGTTTCTGTTATACATTTTGGTGCTCAATTTAATCACTCTTAATTCAATATGTCAAGATATGAATTACTTTAACAGTGTTTAAGACTTTTTTAAAGGTGTATATGGTGTTAAATACCTGTCACATTGTTGAGTTGTACATAAGTTAACAGATAGTCAAACGAATTAAAAGAGACAGTTTAAATTTCTTCCATTGAATATAAAAATAATATAATTTTATTTATTGAAGCATTGACGTCAAAACGTGGGATATGTAAAAAATACCTTATAGCTTTATAGTTTTATTTTTTTTGAATTTTTAATTGGTATACAGGTACTCGGAAAATCTTAGTACATTCTGAGATTCTTAAATTAATATTGAGTTTGCGAAATAACAGCATTGTTTGTGACATAGCATAAATAGTTGGGAAATGACGTATTTTTCCTTTAAAATAAAGCACAAAACAAAACAATCGGTGTATCGCCAATATACCCGTCGTTAATGAATAAAAGGGATGTTTTGTAAACATGTACATAAAATACGAGATGTTCTAGAAATAATGTTTGATTTGGCTGAATTGTACAGGACTCAATGGTTTCAATCGCTCATAGACATTAAGACTGATAGTATTAAAGCAACAGCAACCACTGACAACGCATGCTCAAATATAAAACTAAGTCAGTGTTTGATTCTAACGAATACAAGTGCTCAGAACATATATGGCAAGATATAAAATATATCCTGGGTGTTATTTTAGCTTGAAAAGCGTACACAACACATGAAAAGATGAGAGACTATATATGCCAAACTAAGCCTCTGTGTGTTTCTAGTGATGACAAGCGCTCGCAATGTATACGATATGAAAATATGACAGGGTATGAATTTATTATGCAGACAATCGCTCACAAACTAAAACATAATTGGTATGATTTTAGCGGAGACTATAGCGCTCACAATACAGGTGCAAATTAATTCACATTCAATATATATTTTATTAAAGTGTAGCAACTTATAGTACATGTATAATACACAAAGTTCAAAGTATATACATGTTGTTCACTGCTCGTCTAAACATGTATACCACATTTTACAAGTTAAATACTACAATTCTAATTTTATAAAAGTTATGAGCCTAAACATGGGCATAATTATAAAAAAGACAAGCGTTCACAACACATTACATGGTCATAATTCCAAAAGAAGACATGCGTTAACAACATATAAAATGGACATGATTCTAAAGAAGACAAGCGTTCATATAAACGCCTGAAATGGACTGTTTATAAAGAAGACAAGCGTTCACAACACATACAAATGTACTTGTATGATTTTAGGAAAAATTAACATGTGCATCAAATTCTTTGTAAACAAAAATAAATACCAAAAAAAAAATCAGATTCTGAACTGTGCGTGTTACATGTAAGACATCGGTCCATAGATTAACAAAAAGTACGTTGATGATCATGTTATATTGAAATGTGGATTTCAAAAATAATTTGTTACCGGAAAATGTGTTGTTCTTTTAAATTTTAGAAAAACCATATCAAATTCAAATGAAAATGATATCATAATTACTTGTTCGTGAATGTATAATTGTTTTCAACATCAAGCATGCATGTCACATTGTTAAAGTATGAAAACACTACAATATTATCATTTAATAATGAAAACACTACAATATTATCTTTTAATAATGGGAAATTGTCAGTGATCGGAAGGAACACTTGTAACATATGAAGTAGTCCTACACATGAAGGAGGTTACGTAAATCCTATATAAGAGTCCAATCATCTACAAATCGTTATTTTCATTTTATTGGTTGTTACTATTTTTGGCTAACTCACAAATATGTAAACGTTTTTTTCCGATTTTGAAGGACGTTTTTTTTTATATATTTTGATACATGTCGAATGTTTATGTACTAAGTGATCTATGTACTTTCTTAAACTTATTGTACTAGGAAATAATATAAATCCACATTTACATTGAATATAACTGATATCAAAATTATTCTTACACAGTTTAAAAGGAAATGGAATTTTATCATTTATATTGTAATGCAGTGGCGTATTTTTTTACAGGAAAAAAAGAGGACCAACTCATATACAGTAACATGGTTCTATTGTTTTGGCTTTGAGTTTTTTGTTTCATGTTGGTTTTTTTCAGAAACCTTCCACTGTCAAATAAGCGGTGTATTATATCGACGGTATATTAAGACCATAAATGTCTCTTAGTTGAGGTTCGAATTCAAAATATTTGAAAATCCATGATTAAGACTTATCTATTATACGCGACTGCAGAAATCAATACATAAAATGTAGAAAAATAAAACAAGCAGACCAGAAGAGACTTTTGCCAAGCACAATCAAAATAATAAATACATCTAGAGTGTCTGATACAGAACAGTTCAACGCCTTCAACAATGAGCAAAGCCCATACCGCATATTCAGCTATAAAAGGCCTCGATAAGACAATGTAAAACAATTTTCAAACGAGAAAATTTGTCAAACATATGAGACCTTTTTTATATATATAAATAAGGCCGTTAGTTTTCTCGTTTGAATTGTTTTTTTCCGATTTTGAAGGACGTTTTTTTTCTTATATCTTAAACTTTTGATACATGTCGAATGTTTATGTACTAAGTGATCTATGTACTTTCTTAAACTTATTGTACTAGGAAATAATATAAATCCACATTTACATTGAATATAACTGATATCAAAATTCTTCTTACACAGTTTAAAAGGAAATGGAATTTTATCATTTATATTGTAATGCAGTGGCGTAATTTTTTTCAGGAAAAAAAAGAGGACCAACTCATAGACAATAACATGGTTCTATTGTTTTGGCTTTGGGTTTTTGTTTCGTGTTTGTTTTTCAGAAACCTTCCACTGTGAAATGAGCGGTGTTTTATATCGAATGTATATTAAGACCATTAATGTCTCTTAGGTGAGGTTCGAATTCAAAATATTTGAAAATCCATGATTAAGACTGAAAAAATCAATACATAAAATGTAGAAAATTAAAACAAGCAGACCAGAAGAGACTTTTGCCAAGCACAATAAAAATAATGAATACATTAATTTAGAGTGTCTGATATACACAACAGTTTAACTTTTGCCAAACATATGAAACCTTTGTTATATATAAGACCGTTAGTTTTCTCGTTTGAATTGTTTTACATTGTCATATCGGGGCCTTTTATAGCTGATTATGCGGTATGGGCTTTTCTCATTGTTGAAGGTCGTACGATGACCTATAGTTGTTAATGTCTGTGTCATTTCGGTCTCTTGTGGACAGTTGTCTCATTGGCAATCATACCACATCTTCCTTTTTATACATAAAACGTTTGAATAAACGTAATTCACTAGCCATATCTGTAAATCATATTTGAATTCTTTAAGAATAATGAGCTTAAATGAAACACCACAAAATTAGCTAAAAAAACACCTAGAAGAGTTATCTAAACTATCTTAATATTCTGATACCTCTGTACTTAGATTTTTTTCGCTCATTTCTACAGATGCTAACTATATAGGAGTATATACATGTATTGATCTTTAACCTTATTTTTAATAAAACAAAACAATAGACATAGAATATATTTGTATTAATATCTGATTTTCGACATGATTCACTCATTTGATGTAAAATTCCTTACATTTATTGCGTGATAATTATACAGTTAATAGTTTAAGATTTAGATTCAATATTTTATTAAAGTCTCACCACTTGTATAACATTATACATTCCAAAATGCATATAAAACATTGCATATAACATGAAATATTGGACAATCAGAGTTTAATACAGTATGATATGATTCATTTTGTTTTTATTAATTTATATTTATTATTGAACTAAATAAGATAAGTAATTGTAGTATGTATGATATTATATAAATATAAATATTATTTATTCATTCAATGGCTAAATTCGACAGCATACAATGTATATTTCTTTTGTTTTATTAATGCAAATACAGTATAGATATATTTATAAGTACTAGAACACACCCGTGATATCGCGGGTCCGTGACTGAATAAAAGTATATAACTATGCGTAAGCCTTATTTTAGTATTGGTATTGTCATCTGATCTATAAAGTCATGCCAATTATAAGATTCACAGTTTTCTTCGCTTTCAAATCTTTTTTTAACCCGTCGACCTGGAACGTATCAATTATTGGTAATATTAATTATTTGGAAAAACAAAAGGTCCTGGAATGGAGTATTTTTTAATCAACAGCATTGTCCTATATTGATAGTTGGACATAAAAAAAGGTCAAGTGTTAAGCCTGGACTATCGAATCATTCATATTTTGCAGATTTTTATTTAAACCTCTTGATATGCACATTTGGAATATCAAGTTATTTTGTAATAAAAAAAAATAGCAATTATACTATACAGCCCTCGCACGGTCGGCTCGGTGCCCAAATGCGTTTGGTGAGCCTTTGAATAATTTTGTGCCATCGGTCAGGAACGAGTGGAGGTCGCATTTTAGAGATCGTCATCTTGGTTTTGTGAGCTGTTTTGATTTAATATGTTGACTATTTTGATGTTATGTTCTTCACAACACCTGCTTCCAGTGCCAGTTTGGTCAGCTTTGCAGCCCGCTTACCTCGATGATGAAGTACTGGTAGATGAATCGTATTAAAGATGACCGGAAGTATTATAAGGACCAAAGCAGCGAGGCAGTGAAATGCATTTTTTAATTTAAGCCGGAAAAAACGCCCTATCTTTTCTTTCGATATTTTCAAAGCATTTTTTTAAAAACTGTCTTCTCTTATTTTATTTTACAATTCTATCATTTAGTTTATAGCTTCTAATCACACAATGTTTTTTCCCTGTATAATCCATACAAAATGTATGTGGCATTCTGTCCCAATCTGTAGCTTGAAAAAATAAGCGGTGACCTATCATTTTTATCAAATTTTTAAACAAATATCAAAACTACGTTTTGGCAAAGTATGAACAAATTCTATTTTTCTTTAGAGCTACTATTGTTTAAGTGTTATGAGTACCATGTCAAGACAAAGAGTTTAAAAGGTGAAAAGCACATGTATTATAGATATTAACAGTTTTATGTCGACCATATGAAATTGCAAAAAAATTTAATCTTTGTTTCATCATTGCCAAAAACACACGGATGCAGTTCCGAAGCTTACTATAAAAATATTTCCTTTCTTAGCGTGTTAATCTGATTAAAAAATTATATAGACAATCAATTTCCGAGGATTACTATATTAGTTAGAAACTTATTTTGACATAGATATTGTACATGTATTAAATCAATAAACAACGTTAATTCCATTATATAACTGTTTATAGTAAGATAGTGTGTGGGTCTGGAAACATTATTTTTACAAAATTTTACAAAAATATGTACAACTTAGTGAGTAACGACCGGAAATAAATAAAAACGATTGTATGACCATTATATTAGCTATTATGACTAATTTATAGTTTCTTCTAAATACTTTGGCAATTAATTAATTCAAGCACGTGTGTTGCGGAAACTCTCATCTATGATTTATATTCATTTATCTTATGATATTCGGGAAAGCCATAGTCATGTTTTTGTATGCTTTTTAAGGGGACCTATAATTGTTGCTAACAGTCATTACAGTTGAACTCAATTGGAATCATATCACATGTACTTGTTTTTATATTCATAAGTTTAATAAGTTATAAATTAAAAAGCCGATGATTGGTTGATTGATTGTTGGTGTTTCTGTTACGGGGCGTTCAGCTTTAATGGTTAGAGGAAGTCGGAGTGCCCGGAGAAAATCATCGACCTTCGATAGGCAAACAAAATTTGTAGTTGATTAAGATTGGAGTCGAGTGCACCCGCACACGCTGGGCTGGTAACAAAACTATTCAGATCTCTTAGCCACCGAGGCCCCGTAAGGCTGTTCAAAAATATAACGCAAAATTTAAAGAATTGTGTAATTTGATATCGTTTTTTTTTCATTCATTTTACTGTCAATTCCCTGTAGAGGGTCAGTGCATGGTTATCTCGAGCCACTCCGGCTTCACTGACCGCAACCTTAAACAACCAATCGGTGTACATTTTGATTTATTCAAACATAGTCCTTGGATCTTCATTGATACAATAATACTGTTTAATAGTAAAACATATTAATTTAAGGAAACACTGGTTTACCGATGCGTAAAGCTCAAAACCCACAGTGTACAAGCGGACAGTGACACAAAACGGAAGTTGCTGATCTGTCCGACGGCGATCAGCTCGTTGTTTTTAAAAAAAATATAGAATATCAACACAAAGTGTCCCATAATGGATTGTTCAGCAGCTCAAGGTAAGTGAATAACTACAATGATGTATTTTTGACCATTTAAAGCTTATTTTATGCTTTTAGCATCAACCGTCTTTTTAAAATAACTCCTGATCATGAAGAGGGGTCAAAATTTTGCGATTTTTCGAGTCATAAATCTTAACAAAACTCCGAAAATTCAAACATTTTCAAGATTTTTAATCGATACATAGTTGAATAATCATATTCCGCATACACACACAAAAGTTTGGTTCATTTTTTTTTATTATATTGTCACATTTGAATCTTTTCTATTCAAAGTGTACTGTCCGCCTCGTTGCCACCGTATGTTTTCATACTGTCCGATTCGTTGGTCATATTCATGATCGATATCTTAAGCAAAAGTAAGATTGAAACATGCAATTTATCCACATTCATGACCGATTTCCTAGGAAATATCAACATTTATAAAATGTTACTGATTATTACATATAAAAAGCATTGTTAATGCATGCACATGAAAATTTAATATACGTTTCTCTAGTTTGTTTTAGGAAAATGGGGCACGTAGGTGATTTTTATGGTATATTTATTCATACATTCATGTGGAACATTGTTATTTTTATCACTTAAAAACATAAATAGGGGTAATAACTTTTCATGAAAAATACAACCATGCAACAAAAGTTATTTCTAGGCCTTTTATAGCTGACTATGCGGTATGGGCTTTGCTCATTGTTGAAGGCCGTACGGTGACCTATAGTTGTTCATTTCTGTGTCATTTAATTTGTTCTCTTGTTTAGAGTTGTCTCATTGGCAATTACACCAAATCTTCTTTTTTATATTTATAAACGTTTGACACAGAAAATCAAAACAATAGTTTTTTACACCCAGTTTGCGTCTTATTTCACCAATAATCAAACAAATCTCATGGCTTGGAATTCAAGTCAAAAAGAATCAATTGAAAAGTTACGGTGTACTTGAATGGTCCATGAGTTTGTTTTCCTATTGCCTTAGTAGAGGTAAGAATACTTATATACACACATTTAACATGAAGTATGCGGTGAAGCCTTTCTTGTTAAATTTTTTATCATAACTTGCATTTATTCTGTATGAGTTATTATTCAATTCTTATATGTACAAATCATCGATTAAATAAATTAATATGAATACATTCACGTTACTTAATACATGTATTTGTAATCGCTTAGGCAGTTGCGGATCACATGATTTTTTGTCTTTTTGCAACTGGGCTTCCAATTTCATGCGAGTTATCATTTTCAATTTCAAAAAGAGTGCTTGCTGTTTCCAAAAGATCACATGTTTTTCCTATATTAACAGTTTCCTTATAATTGTCACTATGTATGTAATAACCATCCTTTTGTAGTTGGTTTGGTATAACACAAAAGTTTTTCGTCTGAAGAATGCATTTATTTTGAATATAAACCTTTATTTTAAGTGTTTGTTCCGGATGGCGAATTATATTGTGGTCTATTATTTCGGAAAATATTTTGCACGAAAACAAGCATGTTGTACAACTATAAGGATTACTAGTACTCATCATGTATATCTGAAAATATAAGCAAAACATTATTTAATTGATGTTCTTAAGTGCGCTGCATCACTCACTATCATCTACTGTTGTTTTAAAATAACTTTTAAACAAGAATGTGACCATAGTACACGGATGCCCCACTCGCACTATCATTTTCTATGTTCATTAGGCCGTAAAATTGGATCAAAACTCTAATTTTGCATTAAATTAGAAAGATCATGTCATAGGGAACATGTGTACTGAATTCACCATGCATTTATTAGAATATTATATCGGTAGAGAATCTAACAACAAGGTCCGCAAACGATGAATACGAGCAGCAGACATGAGTAAAGGTTCTGGAAGAGTGACCAATGTCCCCCTTTAATTGACACGAGATCCAAGCTGAATATATAATCTATAAATATTTTCCATATATAATCATAGACAGTATCTGTGTTGAATAAAGTTTAAATGTGGATAAATTGCATGTTTCAATCTTACTTTTGCTTAAGATATCGATCATGAATATGACCAACGAATCGGACAGTATGAAAACATACGGTGGCAACGAGGCGGACAGTACACTTTGAATAGAAAAGATTCAATTGTGACAATATAATAAAAAAAAATGAACCAAACTTTTGTGTGTGTATGCGGAATATGATTATTCAACTATGTATCGATTAAAAATCTTGAAAATGTTTGAATTTTCGGAGTTTTGTTAAGATTTATGACTCGAAAAATCGCAAAATTTTGACCCCTCTTCATGATCAGGAGTTATTTTAAAAAGACGGTTGATGCTAAAAGCATAAAATAAGCTTTAAATGGTCAAAAATACATCATTGTAGTTATTCACTTACCTTGAGCTGCTGAACAATCCATTATGGGACACTTTGTGTTGATATTCTATATTTTTTTGAAAAACAACGAGCCGATCGCCGTCGGACAGATCAGCAACTTCCGTTTTGTGTCACTGTCCGCTTGTACACTGTGAAAACCTGATACGTCAAAATGTCACACTTGGATAAAAGGTTCGTTTGAAAACGATTATTGTCGGAGTTCCGGTTGCGCTGTCTTTTGGTGTCGTTGAAGTGCTGTGTGTACTGTGGCATTGACATTTTATTTCGTCCTGGGGCAGTTTCTGTGGAAAGAGCACATCCCTGTTAATGAACTTCCATATCATATAACATACACAAGAGTACAATATTAATCGAGATATGCAAACGCCATTTGATGGAGCAGAGGGTATGTTAGTGCCGGGAAATAGGAAATTGAGATCGTTTGTCATATTCTTTTTAGATACGTAAAATATTCTTGATTGATAGCATGAAAATATGACGACCACACACAATAACTAGACACTTCTAGTTTAAATATCCCTTATAATTGTTGGCATATCTTTGGTGGTTTGTATTTTTACTCTGCTTACGTATGCAACTCATTAGATTTTTCCCTCATCTCATTTGTTCTCGCAAATAGATAAATGAATATCTTACTTTCTGATGATTTAATGTTAATGCTAGAACCTAGTATACTGTTACATTACGTCACAGGTTTATATAATAAATTTCATTTGGTTGTATTCGTTCCAATTTTAATTGAGTTACGCTGGTATTAAAAACCTGAAATATTATAGCCTAAGGGACCAGCTGAATCACGCCTCGGGGTGCGGGATTATCTCGCTGTATTGAAGACACATTGGAGGCATTCGACTGTTGTAAGCTCTTGGTCAGGTTGTAGTCTCTTTGAAACATCGCCATTTCCATGCATTCTCAATTTAATAGAAATATGTCATGTTTATAAAAAAGAAGATGTGGTATGATTGCCAATGAGACAATTGTCCACAAGAGACCAAAATTACACAGATATTAACAACTATAGGTCACCGTACGGCCTTCAACAATGAGCAAAGCCCATATCGCATAGTCAGCTATAAAAGGCCCCGATAAGACAATGTAAAACAATTCAAACGAGAAAACTACGGCCTTATTTCATTTCATTTGCATTTTTTTTTAATTTGTTCATTGTATCTAATGTGTGTCTCACTGACATCTATACAAATGTATTGTACGTCATAAGACGCTGACATAAAGAATACACATTAGGCCATCCACTTTTGACTAGATTAGGTTAGAGTGATACAAAGTACAAGATACATGCATAATTAGAACACACTTAATTGAAAATGTCATGTATTATACTATTGTTACTATGAATAAAAGTGTGAGTCGTCTGACTTTCCCTAACGCTACAGATTTTACCTAATTGTCAGATTTTATGTAGATTATGCATGGAAAATCAAATTTTGTGTGATTAAAATAAAACTACGTCATAGAATATTAAGATATAATGTGAGAAGATGGCTCTTATATCATGCTTTAAGATACGAAAACAAAACCGGGTCACCAACTTGTTTCCCAGCTACATATAAAATAGGTAAAACACAACACGTTTATTATAAAAGATACTTTATTTGAGTTATCTCCACATTAGACCACTTTCGAGTTCATCCGTCACCGGAAAAAACTCGTCAATTATACGCGCCTTTATCACCGTCAATTGTGCGTTTAGGGGCGTCGTCACTTCCTTCCAATGTTGAGCGAGTGGTTGGAAAACTATAGTTTTATATTGTACGAATTATTCGGCAAATTGAATTCTCAAAATTGACAATCAACACTGCTGTCATTAGGGAATTGTCAGTAAGTACCAACAGAGCAACCATTATTTCTAGTTTATCCTGCACAAAGACGATCACTAAGACGCTTGATGAACGTAATTAGTGCAGGGATACAGGCGAGCCCCTCTATCTGGTAAATGACGCCATAAAGGCGTGCATAATTGACGAGTTTTTGCCGGTGACGGATGAACTCGAAAGTGGTCTGAATGATTACAAACTATTCTCAAGATTTATTATATGCTACTTTAAAATCCAAGATGGAGGAAGGCATCCCAGTCGGGCTAATACCGACCGTGCTAGGGATTTATAACCAGTCAAGGTCGTTCAAAACTTCCATCGTCGTATCCAGCCTAACTGGATCTCCTGTGTTTTGCTTTGCATACTATTTTAATAAGTATTGCATTGTATAAGACACATCATGGTGAATTCAACTTATTGTCCTTATATTATGTTTCAAACTTTCAGAGGTATACAAGGCAGTTGGTTATAGTTTGTTAACGCTTAACTGAGTTTCATTGATAAAACCACCGAAAATTTATATAAGTCTGCAGGGTCGATCGAATTTAGTTACACTTATAATTCCAGTGGGTTTATTGCTGTGACAAATAACATTTCTACCCGCTGGTGGTTAAAATTGGTTTCCATAATAATGATCAAAGGAGAAGATGCATTACGTAACAATACGCATGTGCATTATACAAGCTTCATAAAATACGTATAATGTTTAAATTAGACAAACTGTTTTCTCTGTGTTTTTTTTATTTATTTAAATCATTTATTTATTGAACGGTGCTAGTTACCCTTCTCCGTCCCGAGGGTACCCTGCACCGAATAGCAAGTAATTGTGTAACGGTTTTGGTGGAATTCGTGACACCCGAGGGTATCTTTAAGCAAGTATAGAGAATAATTGAGTACCAACTTGAAATTTTGGGTTTATACGTGCATTTCAACGAATATCACGACCTAAAAAAAATATGATATATCTAATCGCAAGTTCATACCCCATTCATATATTTTTTAAATTATATTATACGATTTGTGACATCTTGTTTAGGTAAAAAACGACGCATTTATATAAAGATATATTCAACCGAACGATGAAAATAATTGACCAATTGACATTCCAACGACATGTATCCCTTTACATGGGACACCCTCACCCCTTTATTGAACAAAGCAGTACGTCCTCACAGAGAAAACGATTGCTAGCTGTATTCTCTGTGTGTGTGAAGGTTATTATAAGTATACGAGCTAATCACACAGTTATAGCTTTTGACTTTTATTACCTGTATATAAAATGTTTCTTTTCCCTCTGGCACAAAAATCAAGACCAAAACGACATCACAGTTTAAATATATATAGTGTGTAATATTTTATAGGGTTTTCCATATGAACTATTCAAGAATTTGTCATTATTTTACAACACAGAGGATTTTGAATTAAAACAAAAATCCTACGCAGCAAATTACTGATCAACCTTATAATCAGTTGCCTCTGCTCTGTTCTTTTTTTTTTTTTTTTTTGCCATTATGTGAATATTTTATCGATAGACATTTTATAGACTGTAAGTTTTAGATTCTGCATAATTAAGAGCTCAATATATTAATAGATACTATTGTATCTACTATTGAAGTCCTAGTTCGCTTTTGGCTTTTAAGTCTTAGGGACGACATAAAAACGGTTCAATGAAGGATAAAAAACTTAATTCACATAGTTATTTTCACTTACCCCCCCCCCCCTCTTAACTTAATTTGGGAAAAATTGATTGTCCAATATGGATATATGTAAAAATCAATGTAGGATAACGAAAATTTTCAGCAGTTCACCCCCCTCCCCAAACTATTTGATTTAAGTTTTTTTTTTTTTTTTTATCTTACATCGATCTTTTGATGTCGTCCCTTACTGCCAATGAGATAACTAACTATCCAACATATGATATAGATGTTTGCAACTATTTGCCACCTACCTTCTACACGCGAAAGAAACCTAACCAACAAAATAATTGAAATTATAAAAAATCATACGAAAAACTAACGAAATAAGAAAATAAATCGAGATCTAAGTATAAAAATGAAAAGTGAACGTATAAGTCTGGTTCAATAAAAATCTAGATAACCCAGACTTTTGCATCTTGAACAATACAATATTTTCAAATAACAAATTGAAAATTGAAAAATAATGTTTAAGCAACACAAATACATTTCTCAAACAAATGAATGACAAAACAAACAGAATCCTAAAAAAAAAACTAGAGCTCTATTGAAATTAAGCGAAACGTAAAATTCATGCTTTGATATATAAAAAAAAAATCCAATAGTGACAGAACACTTGACTATGGACAGTAACATAAATGTCCCACATAAAAGCCAATACCGAAAGGACCTTGAGGATGACATGGTAAGCAAACAATAAACCGCAGAACGAACACTACCGTGACATTGTCCTATGACCTTGTCCTGAAACATGTCGATGCATATTGTAAACACGCCCAGACAAGTTGTCTGAATTGAAGTAGCGGTCACTTCAGAACAGTATCATTCATGTGGCCTTTTTGTCGTAACGCCAAGGTCACGTCAAGGTTTCTAGTCAAATGCACAATACCTGATCTCTTAAGAAGATGACCACTTCGGATTACATCAAAATAGAGGAAACAGCCAGTCTAGATGCTTCCGAAAGAGATCAGTTTAAGAGTTAAATATTGATCCTCTTAATGTTTACGTCATGTACAAGTGGTCAATCGAACAAACAAAAAGATTATCAATGGTCAGCCAAAACTTTAATGTATGCATGTATGTACATGCTTTACAATGATGATATCTTAATAACTTATAAACTCAAACTTTTATTGAGAACACGAATCATTTCAGAACTTCTGTGTCGTGTTTTGTTTTTTAACCCATGCATGGTATTTTCTAGTATTTTTCGGGTAATGTACTTTCTATCCTTCAACTTTTTCAATATTCGAATATCATTATCTTTTTTTCATAACTATTGACGAGACAGCATTTAAAACTAACTTTAATTGATTCTTTGAATTGATCATTACTACAAAATGAGAGTGTGTGGTATGACTGTCAATGAGCAAACTATCATCACGAAGTGGTAGTTACCAAATACAGGCAACCATATAGCCTTCAATGATGAGAAAACACCATACCGTATAGACAGCTATAAAAAGGCTCCGACATGAAAAAGTTTTATTTTAAATGTTTAGAAGGGTAAAAGCTAAGATCTGTAGATTACATAACCTTCAAAATAACTGAAATTAAATTGAAATACTTAGAAAAATAATGACAATTTGTCAATATATTTAAATTTTACTTTTTCCAAGAATATTATCAATAGGAAAGGGAATTGAAGCAACAGAACAGAACTTCATAGTCAACACTATTGACGAATCTATTGGGATTGGGACATGATAAACTAAGACAATTTAGTATAGGAACCTATTGGGATTGGGACATGATAAACTAAGACAATTTGAGTATAAGAACCTATTGGGATTGGGACATGATAAACTAAGACAATTTGAGTATAAGAACCTATTGGGATTGGGACATGATAAACTAAGACAATTTGAGTATAAGAACCTATTGGGATTGGGACATGATAAACTAAGACAATTTTAGTATAAGAACCTATTGGGATTGGGACATGATAAACTAAGACAATTTGAGTATAAGAACCTATTGGGATTGGGACATGATAAACTAAGACAATTTTAGTATCGGACCATATTGGGATTGGGATATGATAAACTAAGGCAATTTGAGTATAAGAACCTATTGGGATTGGGACATGATAAACTAAGACAATTTTAGTATAAGAACCTATTGGGATTGGGACATGATAAACTAAGACAATTTGAGTATAGGAACCTATTGGGATTGGGACATGATAAACTAAGACAATTTGAGTATAAGAACCTATTGGGATTGGGACATGATAAACTAAGACAATTTGAGTATAAGAACCTATTGGGATTGGGACATGATAAACTAAGACAATTTGAGAATAAGAACCTATTGGGATTGGGACATGATAAACTAAGACAATTTTAGTATAAGAACCTATTGGGATTGGGACATGATAAACTAAGACAATTTGAGTATAAGAACCTATTGGGATTGGGACATGATAAACTAAGACAATTTTAGTATAGGACCATATTGGGATTGGGACATGATAAACTAAGACAATTTGAGTATAAGAACCTATTGGGATTGGGACATGATAAACTAAGACAATTTTAGTATAAAACCTATTGGGATTGGGACATGATAAACTAAGACAATTTTAGTATAGGACCATATTGGGATTGGGACATGATAAACTAAGACAATTTGAGTACAAGAACCTATTGGGATTGGGACATGATAAACTAAGACAATTTGAGTATAAGAACCTATTGGGATTGGGACATGATAAACTAAGACAATTTGAGTATAAGAACCTATTGGGATTGGGACATGATAAACTAAGACAATTTGAGTATAGGACCATATTTGGATTGGGACATGATAAACTAAAACAATTTCAGTATAGAACCTATTGGGATTGGGACATGATAAACTAAGACAATTTGAGTATAAGAACCTATTGGGATTGGGACATGATAAACTAAGACAATTTGAGTATAGGACCATATTTGGATTGGGACATGATAAACTAAAACAATTTCAGTATAGAACCTATTGCGATTTGGACATGATAATCTAAGACAATTTTAGTATAAAAACCAATGCTAAACGATGGTGTGCCAACAAAACACAGTCATGTTGATGCTTCTTTATCGATACCTGCATATTCAAATGAATTATATTCTGTAAAATATAGACAGATTTTTTTCTAAATATACTATTGATATTGATCACCTTATTAATATTCTTGGAAAATGTAAAATTCCTTCTGTTTAGTTCTTATGTCCATGTCCTTGGCATTCATGTGTTCAGCTTTAGACATTCTCAAGAAATGTTGATCCAGAAAAGCACTTAAGACACAAGAGGTTTATATCATGTTGTTTTCATTTGTTTTCACTAGATTCAGGGGCGATTCAGAACCTAACTTATACAACTGTCTATTGTTAAGGGGGTCGAAGGGGTCCTGATCCCGAAATCCCCGACTTAATAACATCAAATCCCGAGGTCCCAAATTTAAAATAAAATAATCCCAACATCCCGAAATTCAAAAAGAGAAATTCCGGATCCCGAAAGGTTCAACCCCGAAATCCCGAGCTTAAAAACACCCGATCACGACGTCCTGAAAAAGTTCATGCCCCTCGTTGTTACATATTATTTTTCCCGCCATCCTCGTTTGTATTTTCTATGATGATGATGAGGGAAATAATTGACTGATTCATTGTAGGTAGCTTCCGTGTTCAGGAATCAATTATAAATCAATCGGGGAAAATTCCCTTGATCTGAGACGTGATTAATATCCATGACTGCTTATATAACTCTGCCACGGGGAAAAAACAACGCATAGTAAAAAAACCAGGTCATGCACTTTCATTAAAATTTCCATGGAATTTTTGGTATCGGGCTATATAGCTAAAAAATTGTAAAATGTTTGGTATCTGAGTTTCGTAAGTGAATTTTGCATTTTGGAAACAGGAATGAATGGTATATAAATTCTGAGCGGACTGACCTTCTACCATCACCCCCTTTAAATGTCAAATGATTATATTTGAATTTTCTAAAACCTCGCTAAATACTAGTCTAATGGGTATGGGTTTTGCTCATTGTTGAAGACCGTTCGGTGACCTATAGTTGTTTCAAAACTGTTTAACTAAATGCGTTATGTACAGTTAAAGTTTTAGAATGACGATTAAGCAAAGCGGCAAACAAAAAATATTCCTGCGGATTTTTGAAAATGTCCCTTCCCGTTTCCCTAATAAAAGTTTCAAGTTAATCAAAACAAGTGTTTCAGATGGACCAGATTTATAATTTGTCATTTTCATATTTTGTAATGTAGCCCAATGTGTATCTTAATTTTAATCCATTTTAAAATTACCATCTAAGTAAACATATTTTGTCTTGTTTATACGTGAATTATAGATATTCTAATCTGAATTATCTTGTGATAAACCACTGTACCAGCTGATCCTGCCACAGACTTGTACAGAATGACACCATTAATGCTAATAGTCTGCAGCTCTTACAAATAAAAGTTGGAAAATTACAAATTTTATGTCAAAATGAACCGTAGCTATAATTTAAATATTAGTTTTGAAAAGCAAAATTTTATGGCAAAACTCGTCATTCATCGTCGAACTTTTAATTTTTTTTAATTTCTAACTATTTACAGTATAACAGATCCTTTGATGTGTTATATTTGTAAAGTTAGAGAAAACAAAAAATGAAAACAAATAGGTACTTAATTGAACCTGCAATTTAACCTTGAAACTGGATGATACCTTAATTTGTTATATTTTGCCTCTGCTAAATATAGGTGTTTTTGTCACCAAGAAGATAAAATACACTTCCTATTACAATATTTATGTTTGTGATGATTGCCCTCTATATCATTTCTTCGCATCTGTGAGTGAAGTGGACCGTCTTTTTATTGTCTATTATTTCATGAAGGCAAACGTTTTTTTTCTAAAGGAATATTTATTTTTACCTATTGCTGATCTCGCTTTTTGAGAGATCCTATGATTCATTATTATCTAAATTGTCCCAAATAGTGAAGCTAATGCTTATTTATTACATTCATTCTGTTGAGCAAAACATTCATTGGCACCATTTTTCAGTTATCAGGTATTTTTTTCTTTAAATTTATTCCTGCTAAACTAGGATTTCAACTTCAAAAGTACGCCCTGCTCTTTATCCTCCAGCAAGAACTTCAAATAATCGAACCCTTTAGCTGTTCCTTTTGATCAATTTTCATTAGAAAAAAGGTTTCATAAACGCTTTCTGGAGGAATGTTAATTGAAACTAATTGTAAGAAAGAAAAAAATGGACACATTTTATTCAAATCCAGGACGAGTAATTATCATTTATCCACTTACATTTAAAAGTGTAAGTTAGAAATCATTTATCGCCTCTGTTTTTTTCTATTTTGGGTTATCATATAAAGTTCTGCATAATGTGTTACTAATAGGTTAAACTTAAAATACAAATTTCCCTTTTTTTATTGAAGACCATTGATAATGGAAAGTTTTTGAAGAATGTATATATAAGTATATTTTGATTATTTGGTTGAATGGAATGATTTTAAAATCTTCTCATTAGATGTAGAGATACCTGACTTAAACCGGTGTATTCCCTCCCTACACAGGTAAATATATTGCCCTCGTTCATAAAATTGTCACCTTGTAAAAGTACATCATGCTGTTTTTATAGCATCATTAAGATGTTTTATTGTAGATAAAAATAGAATAATGATCTTATTTTTAAATGTTACACAAAAGCGGAAGATATTATGCAATAATGACGTTTTACATCTTCGCTTTGTGAAAAATGAAGATATGGGGGTTTATATTTATGAGACAGCAATCCTTAAATATACAATCATAAAAAAAAGCCGAGATTTGGTATGATTACCAACGAGAACACTTTCCATAGTAACTACGTGCACTGAACAATGATGTTAACTTCTACAGGTGACCTTGACATTCCAAGTTTGTACTGGACCAACGATTTAAAAGGTTCTGATAATTCCGAGCCGATTCATCTTTGTTGTAACCCCTAAATACTGCTTGCTTAGCAACGAAGCAATGCAGTTAATGCATGACATATTTTAGGGTCTACGGTTTAACCAGACAGAAAATTCAGCCGACAAACATTTGTACCCATGAAAGTACCAATAGACCTACGAGGTAGTGTTTGATACTAGTGCAAATAATGCAATATGTAGAACTTAATAGAAGATGTAGTGTAGATCTCATTAAGGAAACATCGTTGTAAATTATAAGACTGGTTAAAAAGGAAGCAAGTTTGAGGAAACAGATTTGTATAGTAACGTTATTTTGATTGTTTTAAAGTTTTGTTAAGCGGAACATCCCTACTGAGATGATAAATGGACCTAATTATCTGTAAACAACATTTTTATATGATTTAGTACAGCGTGGATTACAACTTTGAAAATCAAAACACGTCCAAGTCTCTATATTTCATACTGACAACTTTTATTGCTCACATCAACGCGTCCATTAATAATTTGTGTATTGGAGAGAGGATTTATGTTTACTTTTCAGCATTATGCCTTGGATGTTAAAAGTAAACATCTAGAAGAAAAAATTAAAGTTTTATTGTCCTAAAAAACGTGTAACGCGCAACAATATTGTAAAATGTCTGTTCACCTTTGAAAGGTCTGTCTGTTAAAATGCAACATGTTTGTCTGAAGCCATGCAAATACTCTGTCCTGACACCAGTAAAATGTCTGTCCGGATACCAATAAAATGTCTGGCTGGACACCTGTAAAATGTGTTCGGACACCGGTAAATGTCTGTCTAGAGACTAGACACCTGTTTAATGTCTGTCCAAACGGTTCATTCTCATTTATCCAACTTTTTAAAATTTTAGGTCGTAAAGGTAAAAAAAAGTTGGATAGATGAAATCAAAGGTAATCAAGAACAAAGGGTTTTTCAATTAGAGTTTGGGTTGAATTACAGGTGAAAAATAAGACTAAAAATTATACCCGGATTAAATTTTTTGAAGTATTATTTAGCATAGCAGGTTAAAATGTGCAACTGACATTACGTTAATGTTATTTTAATCATTTGAAAGTATTTTTAAGTTTTTTAACCGTTAATTAAAATGTGAACTGGATAGAAAAATATCAGTTGCACTTTTATTCATGAAGAAATTTGTCAATGAGATGGAGCTTTTTTTGTGTAATAGATCCTCTTTATTGGTTTTTTTTTCTGTTTTTCTGACCAAATGATCCAAATGGGACAAAATATAAGTTGAATATTTTTTACTACATAAAGACTAAACAGAACAAAATTCAAACAACATATATCTATACTATTAAAAACCTACAGGAACAAATTTACTGTCAAATTTTAGAAAGACACCATATTATTACTAAACAAACAAGCCAATAATTAACAAAAATAAAAAGTTGGCTAAATGAGAATGCCTTATTTTCAAAAGTTGGATAACTGAGAAAAGGTCGTCCAAACAAAGGTAACATGTTTGTCTGGACACCTTTTGAATGTCTGTCCGGACCTCGGAAAAAATGTGTCTGGACACCTTTTTAAATGTCTGCCCTTGCATCGGTAAACTATCTGTCTGAAAACCTTTTAAATGTCTGTCCTGACAAAGGTGAAATATATGTATGGAAACTTGTAACATGTTTGTCAGGACACCTGTAAAATGTCTGTATGGACAACAATCAAATGTTTGTCCGGACACCGGTAAAATTTTTGTTCGGACACCTGTAAAATGTTGGTCTGGACACCGGTAACAAGTATGTCTGCCCGGACTCCGGTAAAATGTCTGTCCGGACACCTGTTAAATGTCTTAACACCTGTATCATGTCTGTTCGCTTGTGAAATGTCTGTCTGTTCACATGTGAAATGTCTAAACACCTGTGAAATATATATTAGAACACCTGTATTTAAAGATGTATGCACGATCAATTCAAATAGGTATAAGAAGATGTTGTACGAGTGTTAAATGAGACATCTCTTCATATAAACGTTTGAAATGGATGCACACTTGCAAAAGACGCAAAATATACGCACAGTGTCAGTTAAACCTTTAAAAATTCAATCTGTCAATTATCTAGATTAATATACATGTTCATGTTTAACTTCAAATCCTAACAAAAAACTTGCCGATTCAAAATGTCCATCAAATGTAAAAAAACTAAAAGTAAACACTAATTCCGGATATTGACAAAATTGATGTCCGACCAAATTTAAGTGTTACTTGTTCATATGATATAATTGATGTTTTGTTATGTAACTTCTTCTCACGTGCATATTACAATCCCCATCTATTCTGCTAACAGTAACATAGCTTCCTTGTACACTTCCCGTAGCTCGAATTAAACTAACGAATAATATATCAGTATTGCTATTAACCTTAGTAAGGTTTTATTTGTTGATGAAGTGTGATATACGACATTGAGACAACAACCCATTGTCATAGAGGTCAACTTTGTTTATTGCATGCATGCATTATATTAGTTGCCTCAATCTTTTATTCGTTCAAAGAATTTTGTCACTGTTTTATTATTGTACACTTACCATTGCATCTTCTGGACAATATTTGTGCTTGCACTTTTTTCTTCTGGATTTTGTCACTGTTTTGTTAATTTAACATACGACACACAACAGAGATAAACCTCAAAGAAATGTCGTTTCACATATAGGGCAACAGGAAATAGAGACGAAATGTAGGTAAAAATTCCGACCAATTTATCAATAGCATCAAACAAAATAGAATAAAAGTCCCAAAACAAATAAACAATGCCTATCTTAACCATGAATTATCTGAGGATCATTGTGAAGTTTTTTTTTTCATATTTCATTTTGATTATTTAATGTTTCGTATATTTTGATCCAGTCTGCGATTTGCCATATATCATTCTTATACGATTGAAAAGAGATACTAGGTATACGTTAAAAAAAGCAACCTAACGACAAAATCACCATATGGTGTATATATCGAAAGGGCATTTATTTTATACATATTTCAACAATAGACTGGCGTCAAGCTATAGTTAAAAGTGTTTTAGAAGTTAGGAATACATTTTATAAAAACAATGACAATTATATGTCGGTTTATTTAACTGTCGTCATATGTTCTATTTTATGTACATGTATTTATCATTCTTGTATTGACCTTTTATTTTATATGGATCTCATATTTAAGTTTTTATTTTATATCAGTCTGCTGTAGTCGTTTTCAATCAATAATATATCGGTCTTGTATTATCGAGTATAATTAATATCGGTCATGCATTATCGAGTCGGTCTTGTATTATCGAGTATATTTGACATCGGTCTTGTATTATCGAGTATATTTGACATTGGTCTTGTACTATCGAGTATGTTTGACATCGGTCTTTTGTTATCGATTATATTTAATATCGGTCTTGTATTATCGATTATATTTAATATCGGTCTTGTATTATCGATTATATTTTATATCGGTCTTGTATCATAAACTATATATATAGTTTGCTAGCTACTGATCCTCTACGGATTGACAAAGGGTTTGAAAAATCTGTAAGGGATGAGGCCGGAGGTCGAGGTTCTTATGGATTTTACTAACCCTCTATGCGTGTTTAAAGCTCACATTAGTTTGTCGTCTTGTGTTTTGTTTTGGTTCAAACTCATTTTCATTATTCTCAGTTTAAATTTTTATTGATGAAAAAAGCAATTGGTTAAGCATAGTATCTAGAAGATTTGCGAAACATAATTTCAAGTTTACTGCCCAATATATCTTACTTTATAATGTGTCACGATGTGACTCGTTTACTTTCATTGTTCATATTTTTGTCAAAGGTTACTGTTTTCGTTTTTGGTGCTTAAAGCGCAAAACTGGGAAAAACTTTTAGAAAAGTAAACTTATGTAGTGACCCTTAATTTCTCCACTGGCTTAAATTATAATTATTTTCTATTCTGTTCTTCGATTTAAAAACAAATCAAATCAAATAGCTTGGATAACCGTGGTTTCACACTTTTACTTATACATTCCACATTATTCTAAATCCTCGTCATCTTTAAGAAGTACACTGTACCTTGTCTTCAGTTCTTTATCTTTTATTTATTTGCGAACTCATAAACTTGTTTACAAGACATGAACATATTTTAGTAGAATTTCAACTGGGGATTCCTGCTCTTCCTCTTTCTCAGAACTGACCTCATTCCGATTCTCTGAAACAAATGATATATATATGTAATACACAAACAGCCTGTAGGCATTGTCATTCATCATCTAACATAACAAGGTTACACATCTACACATTCTTCTGATGCACACAGGAAAACCCCTAGTAACGGGGATTCCCTGGTGCCTACAGGCGAACAGCTGTAAAAATATGTATTTATAGATGATGCTTGTTTATCATGGGGTAAGAGTGGGGAATGACCGAAATTTTGGAATTCTACTTTCGCTTTGGGAAAACTAACCAAATGTTTACAAATGTAAGCGATTTGTGAACGTGCTATATCATGCATGTATAATTAATTAATTAAACATGACAAAAGAACATACACATGGTTTTCTCCAAAAGCTTAATCAGCGGCTGGAATGCTTTTTAGAACTTATGGAATAGCAATGATCTTTGAAAACAATGTCGGATTGTGTGGCATTCAAACGATTTACATCTAGTAACACAGATGAGTCCTAAGAAGACTAAATCCGCGCATCACCTATTAAATTGGTATACATATTTGATCGATGGATTCCATAATTCGGTTTATTTACACAACTGTATGTTTTAGCACGCGACCATTTGATATGCTGATGGGGCGGGGAACAAAGAATGATTCAAGATTAACATCTTATTTTCATATATGAGTCGAAGTTACAATGCACTTCAGAAACAAGAATAAAATTGAGAATGGAAATGAGGAATGTGTCAAAGAGACAACAACCCGACCAAATAAAAAACAACAGCAGAAAGTCACCAACAGGTCTTCAATGTAGAGAGAAATTCCCGCACCCGGAGGCGTCCTTCAGCTGGCCCCTAAACAAATATATACTAGTTCAGTGATAATGAACGCCATACTAATTTCCAAATTGTACACAAGAAACTAATATAAAAATAATACAAGACTAACAAAGGCCAGAGGCTCCTGACTTGGGACAGGCGCAAAAATGCGGCGGGGTTAAACATGTTTGTGAGATCTCAACCCTCCCCCTATACCTCTAACCAATGTAGAAAAATAAACGCATAACAATACGCACATTAAAATTCTGCTCAAAGAGAAGTCCGAGTCTGATGTCAGAAGATGCAACTAAAGAAAATAAACAAAATGACAATAATACATAAATAACAACAGACTACTAGCACTTAGCTGACATGCCAGCTCCAGACTTCAATTAAACTGACTGAAAGATTATGATTTCATCATAATTATGAACATCAGGCACTATCCTTCCCGTTAGGGATTTAGTATCATACCATCATAGCATATATGAGAAGAACATAACCCGTGTCATGCCAACAACTGTTTTTAGAATAAATGTTTTAAGTTCCGACGCAAAGACCTTATCAGTGACTCAATATTAGCACCAAAATATGCAATCTTTAATGACTTGACAACAGTATCGTAATTATATCCCTTCTTAATCAGTCTATTTAAAGGTTTTGTAAGTTTCTGAGGTGAATACTGACACCTTTGTGCTTTATAAAGAATATTTCCATAAAAAAATTGGATGTGAAATACCTGAACGTATAAAAAGTCTGCATGTTGAGCTATATTTACGAATGATGTCTTTATACCGATGATAAAATTTAGTAAAAGTTTTGACTAGTTTGTGATATCGAAAACCCTGGTGTAATAATTTTTCAGTAATACATAAATTTCTCTCGTTAAAATCTAAAACATTGTTACAAACACGAGCGAATCGTACAAGTTGAGATACATAAACACCGTAAGATGGTGACAAGGGAACGTCACCATCTAAAAACGGATAATTAACGATAGGAAATGAAAAATCATCCCTTTTATCATAAATTTTAGTATTCAGCTTTCCGTTAGTGATATAGATATCAAGATCGAGGAAAGGGCAGTAGTCATTATTAGTATTAGCTTTATTTAAAGAAAGTTCAGCAGGATAAATTTCATTAATATACATACTGAAGTCGTCATTATTGAGAGCCAAAATATCATCCAAATATCTAAAAGTATTATTAAATTTGTTTATCAGATATTGTTTTGATGGGTCTTTGCTTATTTTTGTCATAAATTGTAACTCATAACAATACAAAAAGAGGTCCGCAATAAGTGGTGCACAGAATTCCGATAATCTGACGATATACGGAATCCCCAAAGCGAACAAAAATGTTATCTAGTAAAAATTCAAGTGCATATATAGTATCAAAGCATAACATAGTTTTTTTGTTTATTGCTACTAAAAAATGACCTAAAAGAGTTTGAACATATATATTCACATTCTGATTTTTTGAATGCCCATTTAATTAGGTGTGTGAATTTTTTCTTAATGAGAATGTGAGGCAATGTGGTATACAGGGTAGAAAAATCAAAACTTTGAACAGATTCAAAATCACCAATATGAGCATGCAATTTATCAAGTACTTCCAACGAGTTCTTGACACTCCAAAAGTAATTTATTCCACTTTTTTCGAAGGCCTTATTTGAACAATTTATTATAAGGTTTTTAATTGTACCAAGTGTGCTGGTAAGAAGAATAGACAATTTAGTAGTTGAACAATGGCTTGAAGACGAAATAAATCTATATTTGTAAGGAGTTTTGTGTAGCTTCGGAAGCCAATACATAGTTGGGACTTTCATTGTATTTGGCTCTGCTTGTAAAGCGGTGGCTAAAAGTTTATGTTTGTTGCAGATTTCGTTTTCTGAAAATGGAGTCAGTTGGAATGTTGGTGAATTGGTGATTTCCTTTTTCAGAACCTCAATGTAAAATTTACGTCAAACAATAATAATATTATTAGCAGCTTTATCGGCCGGGACAAAAACAAATTCCGTGGCTAGTTCTTTTAGTTTATGTTTGATACGAGAAAAAGGTTTATTGTGGTTATTGTTAATAGTAAAATGTTCTTTAAAATGTTGAATACGTATATCAACTATCTTCATTACTGAATTAAAAAAAGAGTCCAAAGATTTTTTGTCAGCTTTTTCCCGTTTTATCCATTTCATACAGTAAGTATGGAGTGAGTCGTGGATGATATTACGACACTCATTCCAATTAATAATTGACGGGGGACGATATTAAGGTCCTTTACTGAGGAATGATTTTAACTCTCGGTTTTGAACGATGTTAAGATCTCCTGTTACAACATGGGAAATGGGTCCATAAATATATGCGGAATTACTGCAATTACACGAAGTATGTGTATTTTCACTGATATTAGCATCTTTACACAATTGACTATAATAATTAAACACAAATTTTCGGGTAGATTTCTTGTAAATATAACAAATAAGAGGTAGCTCAGTATTGTCAAAATAACCAGGAATTTGTTCTTTAACAGAATGGTCGTTAAATATACCGGCAATATATGAAAGGTCATTAAAGAAGTCAAAACATTTAAATTCACATTCAGATATATTGATGAGGACACTGTGCTATCAATTAACAACCTAAACTTTTCTGATTGAGTTCCATTTTAGTCCGAAGGGCTTATTGAACTTTTCTCATCACTTGTCGTCCGTCGTCGTCGTCGTCCGTCGTCGTTGTAAACTTTTTACATTTTAAACTTATTCTAGAGAACCACAGAATGGAATGGAACCAAACATAGCATGAATGTTCCTTATGAGGTGTTGACCAAGTGTTGTAACTTTGTAGCCGATCCATCATCCGAGATGGCTGCCAGCGGGAAACTTAGTTTAACATAGGACCCTATGGGAAATACAGACAAATGTCTTCATTTAGAGAACCACTGAATGGAACAAAATCAAACATGGCATGAGTGTTACTTATGAAGTGCTGACCAAGTGTTGTTATTTTGTAACCGATCCATGATTAAAGATGGCCGCCAGCAGGGGACTAAGTTAAACATAGTACCCTATAGGAAATACATACACATGCTTTCTTTAAGAGAACCAATGAATGGAACAAAATCAAACATGGCATGAATGTTCCTTATGAGGTGCTGACCAAGTGTTATTATTTTGTAGCTGATCCATCATCCAAGATGGCCGCCAGCGTGGGACTTAGTTTAACATAGGACCCTTTGGGAAATACATACAAATGTCTTCTTTAAGAGAACCAATGAATGAAATTGAACAAAACATAGCATGAATGTTCCTTATGAGGTGCTGACCAAGTGTTGTTACTTTTTTTGCCGATCCATCATCCAAGATGTCCGCCAGCGGGGGAATTAGTTCAACATAGTACTCTATGGGAAATACATACAAATGTCTTCTTTTAGAGAACCACGGATCATGTATGGAACAAATTCTCTTGAGTGATGATCTTAATTTGATTGATTCATAGCCCTGTCATAGCAACTTTTGAGAAAGCAGTATTCCTCGTTCAACAAAATCAACGTTATCTCTAGAGAAAAGTACCAATTGAGACACATATACTCCATATGCTGGTGCCGCTGGGATGTTGCTACACATAAATGGAAAGTTGACTATAGGAAAATTAAAATCATCGCGTTTGTCATAAATTTTTGTATTCAACCTACCATCAGTAGTCACTTCGAGAAAAAGGACTAAATATGAAACAGATTTATCTGTGTTGGTAGTATCTTTAATTTCAAGTTCACTTTGATATATTAAATGTAAGTTATTACTGAATATATTATTGTTAAGAGACAGTACATCATCAATATACAGAAAGGTGAAATTAAAAGACTGGGCTAATTTCTTTTCTCCTTTCTGTACATGCCCTTGGATAAATTCTGCTTCATAGGAATACAAAAAAAATCTGCAAGTAGAGGAGCGCAATTGGTACCCATTGGGATTCCAATAGTCTGTTGGAAGACCAAACCTCTAAATTCAACAAATATATTGTTTATTAAATAGTCCAACATGGCAGTGATATCCACTTCATATTAAGCCTTATTTTAGGAAAAATCAATTGATGTACAAATCTAACGAGTACAAACAATGTAAAAGAGCTGTATAATTAAGGTTCATTTTTATTTTAGATCTTTTAGGGTTAGAACCGAAATGTTATGATAATGTCTCTGTATTACTACAACAACTTCTGCTATTCTGTCACATAGTTTGTGTTCATGTATGTACTGTATGTATTATTTATGTTGATGTATATAATTCAAATGTGTACCTAAAGTTTATATAGACTTTGGTTATAAAGATATACTACAATTAATTGGTGAATTACGAATTGTGTTCAGCCAAATCAAAATCAAAGATGGAGAAAGGCATCAAAGCTACCCTAAATTTTAGTTTTTTCTTATGTGTCTTACAGATCTTTTGAGTCAATTACAAATGATTTTACAGTATGCTTTTGCACCACTGTTTTAAATATATATATAAACACCGCCACATTCTGTCTGTATTACAATGATTGTCGTTGGTTCATGTCGGTTATATTTGTTTTTCGGAGTTTTATTTTGAATACGGCCTTAGTTTTCTCGTTTGAATCATTTCACATTTCTTATGTTAGTGCCTTTCATATGGTATAGGTTTTTATTATTGTTGAGGACCATATGGTGACGTATTGTTGCTTATATCTACCTCATACCACATTCCCCTTTTTTGTATTGTCATAAAATATATAGGTGTACATTACAATAAGAAGTTTAGTATCACTGAATTAGTATATATATATATTTGTTTAGGGGCCAGCTGAAGGACACCTCCGGGTGCGGGAATTTCTCGCTGCATTGAAGACCTGTTGGTGACCTTCTGCTGTTGTCTGTGCTATTACTATGGTCGGGTTGTTGTCTCTTTGACACATTTCCCATTTCCATTCTCAATCTTTAATTATTAGGTGGAATCATATACTATATCATATACATTCCCTTATTTATGATTTCTATTGTTTTAATATCCATTAGAACAGGTATACGATTTGTATTTGCAAACACATAATTTTATATGGTATTTATATATGAAATTAAAAGCAATTGAATAGTGTGTTAAACACCGTTAGATTCCATATTATATAATATACTTGTACAATGTATAGTGTATTAAACACCGTTAGTTTCAATAGATATAGGAAGATGTGGTGTGAGTGCCAATGAGACAACTCTCCACCCAAATAACAATTTAAAAATTAAACCATTATAGGTTAAAGTACGGCCTTCAACACGGAGCCTTGGCTCACACCGAACAACAAGCTATAAAGGGCCCCAAAATTACTAGTGTAAAACCATTCAAACGGGAAAACCAACGGTCTAATCTATATAAACAAAACGAGAAACGAGAAACACGTATATATTACATAAACAAACGACAACTACTGTACATCAGATTCCTGACTTAGGACAGGTGCAAACATTTGCAGCGGGATTAAACGTTTTAATGGGCCCAAACCTTCTCCCTTTTTCTGAAACAATAGCATAACATCACAACATATTAAAACATACGATAAAATATCAATTAGCAGACTTAACTCAATCAAAAAACGTATGATTACACAATGCAAAGAACGAATAAATTTGATCTGCGATATCTGAATACAAATGCACAGTTAATTAAATATTAGAGACAAACAGTCATGACCAAAAGGCTATCAAACAAATTCAAACACACTGAGAAATATTTAACCAATCAATGTTCACTTTAGAAAAAAACCGGTTTTTTATAATCTTGAAGTTTATACAAATGTTGTAAGAATAAGTGAAAAATTGAAGATATTACAAATAATCAAAGCTGGTATACAGCCAAGATCCATATAAATAAAAAATGACAAAAAAGCATTATAAACAGTATCAACAGGTCGAATTAACAAGAAAATACGATTTGAGAGTACTCGCAGTTACTGACAGCTAGTTAAAAGCCAAAACCAATTAATAGTAAAAAATCATGCATCAGAGACTAAAATCGACTAAAACACATCACAGGGATTTAGTATTTTAACGTCATTAATAGTCAAAGAAGACATGACTTGTGCAATGCCAAAAATAAATGTATCGACAGGTAGTAGTATAGTGAAGAGCGACTTCTATAGAAATAAAAGTTAACGTGGCTGTGTCCCCTATACATCTCGCCTCAAAAGATAATGTAATTTAGTTATGTTTTAATTTGCTAATGACAAAATCAATATTAGTGCCAATGTGAACTATATTCAGAGATCTAATTACAATATTGGTACGATAACCCTTACTTATAAGTTTGTTTAAAGGTTCGATGAGTTTACAAGGATCACATAGTGATTTCCTCGCTTTAAGTACAATATTACCATAAAATTTAGGATGAGAAATACCATCTTTAATAAGCTTTCTACAGGTATAGCCAAATTTACTAATCAAATCTTTGTATCTATGAAAGAATTTAGTAAAAGTTTTAAGTAATTTATGGTATCGAAATCCCTGACACAACAATTTACCAGTGATGCATTGATTACGTTCGTTAAAATCTATGACATCAGAACACACACGGGCAAACCGAACGAGTTGCGATATATAAACACCGTATGATGGAGCCAAAGGCACATCGCCGTCTAAAAAAGAAAAATTAACAATAGGAAATGAAAAATCGTCTCTTTTGTCGTAAATTTTAGTGTGAAGTTTCCCGTTTGAAATTGAAATGTCTAAATCTAGAAAAGGACAACTGCTGCTGTTTATGTTAGATTTAGTTAAAGTAAGTTCGTTTGGGTAAATTTCTGAAGTATATTTAGAGAACTCTGGATTATTCAACGAAAAAATATCATCCAGATAACGGTAGGTATTTTTGAATGTATCAACCAATTATATAATATACTTGCATGCAGATAAAAGTTCAACATTTGTTTTGTCTTCCTGGTGCAAAACTATTAAAGGTCTTCAGTCTAAAGAAAATTCAAAGTGACGTTTATAAAGTCATTATAGAAAAATTAGAGTCATTTGAATCTTGCTAATCAAATTTCTAGAAACTGAAAATTCTAGGAAAACTCTCATAAAGACAACGAAACATTGTAAGATATTGAATTGCAGAAAGGAAATATTTTGACCGTACCCCATTTCCAAATAAATATGATTTAAAACGTTTATAAATCACCTGATTTGGACAACAGGTTTCACTAATAAAAGATACACAATAGTCTGTACGAATGCCATTATTATATCCATGAAGAAGTAAGAAAATACAAATCAGGGTATATTTTTGTATTTGGAGTCAAGAAAGGTAATAGAAATACATACTTCTATTACAGGACTCGCGTGTTTCCTAGGGATGTGAAAATTAATTGTAACCAAAATTGAAAAGACACCGAAGGTCGCTTGTTTTAAAGAAAGATGTCTTTTTTGGGCATTTGTCTTTTATTTTCGTTGGTTAGCTTTTCATTTGACCGTGACACGGGCGTCAACCCTACATTTTTTTGGCTAATGTCACTTCGTTTCAAGAAGGTATTAATGAAGACAAGGTAAAAGTGCACTAACAATCTGAATCAACATAGAGGCAGTCTTCCTGGTTTAACCAAATTTTAAATTGAAAATATCAAGGTGAACGAAATCAATGGTGGTATAAATTTATAAACAATTAATATGTCAATCTGTATAACATGAATTTATTTCGTCGGGTACCTATTGCAAAGTGTGCCCTTTTCTGTGGTTTGCACAAGTTTAAATGAAACTTTGTGTTCTACTGAACTTCATTCATTATAGGCATTCAATTATAACTTGAATAAACATTGATATCATGTCTTTGCTAAGTTGTACATTTTGTTTGATGCACATTACGTTCTACCAATATTGACCTTCTATAAATATGTGATAACGATTTAATTGCGATTCTGTAACAATGTACATCAGGACCGATCCAAATTAAAAGTTTGTCAAAGAAAATAAAATGTTGCAGAGACGATTCGAAATGTGCAGTGGAATAAATTGTTCTTATAAAGTTCGACGATTTGGGATTTGGGAGCTCGGCGATAATGTTCTGACATCAGAATTATTATATCCATAACATATAACCAATGAATGTTTGCTAATAACTACGTTTTAATCCAAATGAATATTTACAAAATATACGATCATTTCGTATTACAATTTCGCATGTTAACATATCGCTTAAAGACTATCTGTTTACGTTGGATTATTAGACATAACATTTCACACTAATTTAACCTGATTCCCAATGATGATCAAAACAATGGAGCTTTATTTCAACATAATTATATTGAAAATTAACGATAAAAATAAACTTGCTAAATTATAAGTGCAATTAATCAAAACCGATTTCTGCTCTATTAAAAATACTAACTAAAATCCATAATAATAAAAACTAAAAAACTATTGTCTTCAATCCATAAATCTCAAACATTTGACTCACCAAAAGAAACTTTAAGAGAACGGACAAAAAGACGTAAAAGATTTTTTTAGAGGTTTACTCATTTTTAGCAGTTTCAAAATCTTAAAACCGAAAGTAGGGTGGGGTGCATACAAAATTTTGCCTACCCTCTCAATTTTTTATTTGTCGTTATGAAAATGAACAGAAAACACCATGTTGACATCTTCCTTTGGTTTATTTTTATGTTAATAATATGTTCAGTGTTGTTTGGGTGCTGTTTTAGTATCGCAATGTTACCTCCCTCAAAATAGTTCTTTCAGTAATCTGTAAAAAGCAGAAGGCATCTTTGAATCTGATTTATTATTGTGTTGTTTGGTTGCTGTCTCATAGACATGTTAACCTTCCCCGAATAATCTTTATTGAATTTATATTTTGAAAATAAATAAAGTTAACAATATCATATTTTTATTTGTCCTTCCTATTCTTTAGTTTTTGTTTGTTTTGTTTTATGTATTGCTGCAATATTTATTTTATTCGACAAGGCTACAGCTATCGTATCGAGTACCACTCGTCTTGCCGTAAGTGAATCAGTACTGGCATAACAAAGAGGCGAAATATATCAAGGGTAAATTCAGACTCACCAGTCAAAAACAGGCTGCAAATGCATTTTAAAATAAACAACCAAGAAGGTAAGGACAAAAAGACAAAATACACGTATTGTACTTGGCAGACACTGATCAGGGAGTTTATATTAAGTTCCATGACGTTTTTTAGTTCACAGAGCACCTACAACAAGATTTTTTATGGTCGTTTTTTTAACAATGATACAAAAGGTATATAAGAAGGAATACCCCACTACGTCTCAAGTTAAAAAAAAGAAATAAGCATTAGTCATCACGTGCTAATGTTTTCAGTTTACATAATTTCTGGGAATATTTGTATTTTTTATAACGGGATTGATTAAAGGGACCTACCACAGAAATGATAATTTCTGCTATTTTGCCAATTAATAAACTAGTTTATTATACGTTAAGTACAATATAATTATACATCCTCGTCTATTACTATAACGCACTCGGTGACTTTCTGATAATATTCTGTACTAGCAAGGTCAAGGTTTATTTGTCTGATTCTCGCCCACTCACGAGATATTTCGATAGTTAAGTAGCTCTAAACACGGAATTTGACATAATAAATTGGTACAAATCCTATAGAAACCTAGTTATTCGGCCGTCGATATATAAAGGACCCTTTCTAACAATCATATCTGGTAAAAGGGAGGTAACTGAAATACATTAATGCACGAAAAACTGTAAGCATTACAATACACAATCCTTTTGTAAATGACTTCAAAAACAACTTGCATTAAATTCATATTTATAAATGAATAGTATTTTTGTTTTTGCTTTATGACGTAAAAATCGCAGAATGTTAAGGTACACATCAACATTTTAATGTTATTTTGTAACACATATTTCTAAGAATAATCAAATAGAATTATATAAAATGTTATTTGATTTTTTGTCTTCATATTTTTCAAGGATTAGGACGTAAATACATTTTATGAAGAAATCGATGTTAAAACCACAATTTTTCAAAATAAATTCGGAAGGTCATTGATGCCTTTTGTAAATTAACAGTTCGTAAGATTGTACTAACCTGTCCAGTAAGCAGTGTCCGACATGATGTGAACTAAGTTGTCAAATGTAAATTATAACTTAGATTTATAAAATAATGTAATTCAATTTTAAGATAGATTTACATATAGTGCAATTTGATTTTAAGTAAGATTTATAAATTATTATAATGCAATTTAGTTTTAAGTTAGATTTATAAATAGTGACACTAACTCAAAAGAGTTTTTTACAGCAATAATATAAAATACAAGGCAGCTTAAAAACAAGAATAAAATGTTTTACAAAACAAGCATGAGGCCGAATTTGTTTACTGAAGGTAGATTCTGGACACATTTTTCTCTATAAAACTAGAAACTTTTATCCACCACATGACTTGTAAACCCTTCATACTAGCAGAAAGGTTAAGTGATTAGTAAAAAAGGGGAAATGTAGCTTTCTGTAGAGGAACCTTTTATTTTCAAAATCTACAAAATCAGTTTATTTACGTACAATGGAGCAAAGTATTAAATACATATATATGCATCCATAAATATACTCTTCATAATTATAAAAAAGTTGACACAGAAAACGTGGAACTCACGAGTAGAAATAAGGAAAGATAAGCTACAAAGCCTGATAGAGGATTGCTGCTCACAAGAAAGCTATTAAATTAAGAGTTCCAAATGGTGAAGTTAAAATCTCCATTGTAAATTTTACTGACGTCATCACGAGTTGGTTGACCGTTATGGAATAACCGTTTCACAAATGATATCGGATATGTTCCTTACGTCGTTACTACAATTCCCTTTCTTTTCATGAATGTGACCTACCGAATTAGACTATTTACCGGATGTGTTAACACATAAACAACACGACAGGTGCCACATGTGGAACATGACCTGCTTACCCTTCCGGAGCACCTGAGATCACCCCTAGTTTTTGGTAGGGTTCGTGTTGCTTATTCTTAAGTGTTCTATGTTGTGTCATGTGTACTATCGTTTGTCTGTTTGTCTTTTTCATTTTAAGCCATGGTGTTGTCAGTTTATTTTCTACTTATGAGTTTGACTGTCCCTCTGGTATCTTTTGTCCTTCTTCTATAAACGTAGAATTATTTTCACATGCATCAAAATTAATGAGGACAGTGTCTCATTTAGTATGAAACTGTAATACTGCACGTCATATCCACCATATCGCACTTTAGTAAAGGGACATATATGATCATCTCAATTCAACGAAGGGACACATGTGACCATCTCACTTTAGCGTCAATTCGCATTCCCGAGTCCTACATATATAGTATAACCTTCAAAATCAATATAAACACACACAAACTGATTCGTGATTTCCAATCAGACAGTATCTACGTTAATACATGTATGAACCAAATAATCTCAATTGTTTTACATTCAATTATTGAGTCATTAATTCGAAAGAACGAAAAAAGATGAGGACAAAAAAGGACAAAATCTTTGAATAATTGTGTATGTTTTCCAATCAACACAAATTGAACGATATATGTGTATGATACGACAAGATATAGCTTCCCTTTCTTTATCTAATCGTAAATAATATATACAACAAACAAACCACGAAAACATGCGCTCGCTTCTATAAAAAAATTGAGGGAAATATGAGATGGTACTGGACAAAAAACTCACAGCCAGGTCGAGGAAAGAAAGACAAAATCAGGGCCAAAAATAAAACAAAACAAACTGAGGTGAAAGGTATTCGTCGTCCATATATATATATAACATAGACCATTGACTTATCACATCAACATTTATCATTTCGTTAAATAAAATTTCTATTGATCTACAAATAGTACACATATATTCGTTTATCATCATATTACACTATTATAATGTCGTTATCTTAGGAAGATAATGTCTTTGTAAATTATTTTAATTCAGTAAGTAATCAGTTTAATTTTGAACTCAATCTATCGCCAAACTGTAATAAATTAAGTCGACAAATTCAGAGATTATAGGAAAAAATACCCTTCTGATTTGAATATTGCATATTGAATCACATCTTGATACGAATCATTCGATAGTATGATTCAACTTGTTCAAAAGTTAAATGACATTGTGTTTAAAATAAAAAGCTACAAAAGTAGTTTCAATTTAACAAGGAATTATAACTGATTAAATGTTTCAGATCTGCTCTGCAAGTGAGATAGTAATACAAACATTTGACCCGTTTAAATACAAACAAAGCTTCAATATCATGCAAAAGTATAACCTTTTAAGATTAAAGACTTAATAGAACCTTCAAATAACAAAATATTAAATCGGTTATGCAAATAGAGAAGACTAGATGCATGGTTTATTTCTTCAGTTTTTATTGACGTCGAAAAAGCTGTCAGTAACTGCGATTATTCTCTGAACTGTACTTGGTGATTTTTGTTGTTATGATGTACAAGTACCCGGCCACGTCCTCGTTTGTTATATGTAATTATGTTTGTTTCCATCTGATGAGTTGCTTTTTCAACTGATTTTTACTAAAAAAAATTTTTTTTTTATTGGAACCAGTTTTGAATACTAGAAAAAATAAATATAGGGAAAATTAGAATAAAAAAAATCTATTAATTAAGCTTGAGGTCGAATTTGTTTATTGGAGATAGAACGTATTCCACTATAAAATCCGAACATTTTTTAGCCACGAAATGTGAAATAAGCGTCACTGATGAGTCTTATGTAGACGAAACGCGCGTCTGACGTACTAAATTATAATCCTGGTACCTTTGATAACTATGCAAAAGATCAATCACTCCAATTCCAATGCAAAGGCCTTCAAATGAATTTAATTCCTGAAACCCTTTACTTAATTGTTTTAATCGTAATCCATGCCGTATTACGAACACAAATTCGTATACGATCACACTCCTTTGTATAAAATCTTGAAGCAGTTAAACAAGCTAAATAATGCGTTTGGTACATGTACTTGTGTGTTATTGTTTCATTAACGTAAACCTCATGCACCCTCTTCTTTTATTTTTAACAAATTAAAAATACAAGCAAAACAAACAAAAATGCCCAACACATCATTCAAATAAACGACATTTAACCAGTAGAAGAACGACAACTCTAAAAATGTTGGTTTATTTTAAATATACATATATATTATACTTTATACCTGTAAGAAGATGCGGTATGATTGCCAATGAGACAACTTAACACTAGAAAACAAATGACGTAGTGATTAACGACTATATGTCACGATACGGAATTTTAAAATAATTGACACAAGTGTAAAAGAGGGACGAAAGATACCAGAGGGACAGTCAAACTCAGAAAATAAACTGACAACGCCTAGCTAAAAATAAAAAATGCCAAAACAGAAACAATAGAACACATAAAACAATATAGAAAACTAAAGAGTAAGCAGTACGAAACCCACCAAAAACTAGGGGTGATCTCAAGTGCTCCGGAAGGGTAAGCAGATACTGCTCCGCATGTAGCATCCGTCGTGTAAACTTTCCACGTTCTAACATTAACCAAGTAGCATTCTATAACATATGAATGTACTCATATTTAAAGGCCAATAGATTCTTAAGTTTTTATTTGTATTTGTTTAGCTTGATTGCTGTCTCATTTGTAATTATACAACTACATTTGTACCTTATCTTCATACAAAACTTATTGACGTCAGACGAGGGCCTGTTTTTTTTAACATAATAAAATATCTATTTTATAAATATATTTATGTGCGGTTCGCGTATGATTTTTGAAGTATGTAATTTACTCTATTGTGTTTTCACAATAGTAGTAAACCGGTTTTGGCGGTCAGTATATAATGAAAGTTTGCACGAGATTTAACTATCGAGGTTTGGGCAGTGACCATTATCGTACGTTTCCTTTGTATTGAAGTTTAATTTCGTAATGTCTGATACCGAGCCTGATAGACTACTTGATATGGAAGATGTAGAGATGCCGGGCCAAGCTGCTTCTGATGAAATTACCAATGCTGATTTGTTGTCGCTGATGAAAACTTATTTTACCAGAAAGTTGACGGGAATTGAGCGAAATTTTGCAGATACCACAAATGTTCTTGCACGAAAGGTACAGAAATCTGAGAGTTCCTTCAAGTTCAAGGGTAACAAAGTGCAGTTTGATTTAAATTCTGATTTGTTAGATAATATTGATATTGCCGTAGACTGTATAGAGCACCGGAGATATGAGAAGGCCGTTAAAGTGTTGAAAGAATCTGGTCAACCTTTGAAGAAAAGGAATAAGCTGATTCGTATAGCTGATAAATCTGAAGGTGGGTGGAAAACTGTGGACGAGTATTTGTCGGATGACGTGGCTAGTGATTCAGAGGATGAGAAGCGCATTCGAGCGGCTGATGGCAGAGCAGTGAAGAAATTGAAAACCGTGAAGCAGGATAAGCGTCAAAACATAAAGAAAAGACCCGCGGAATCTGCTGGTGGCCCGTCTAGTATTGCTCACAATGGTAATAATGGTGGTTTTTCACAGCAACAGCCCTTTCTTGTCGCGGGGGCCGCCGCCCCCATCACATCTCGTCGGAACAGAGCTAGGGACATCTGTTACAACTGTGGTCTGTATGGACATTGGGCAAAAGATTGTAAAAAAGGGGGACATTCAGCAGCTTCCAGAGAAGCACAAAACTGAGAGATCTCCAGATATTCTTAAGGTACAGAATGTAGACAATTTTGACTCTTTTTATGATTATGAATCTGGTACCTCTTGTATAAACGTTAAAAATAGACTGAGAAATTCTTTAGATTTTTGGAAAAATATTCATGCTTCAAAGTTTATTTTAGATTTAATTGAGAATGGTTATAAAATACCTTTAATTAACGAACCAGAAAGCGTTTTGTTAAGAAACAATAAATCTGCTTTAGAACATAAAGATTTTGTAGAAAAGGCAGTTCAGGAATTAATTGATGCTAGCTTGATAAAAGAAGTATCGAACAGACCGCATGTTGTTAATCCGTTAACTGTACGAGATGGCAGTTAGGTCCGCTGCTGTATGCCCTGAGGTAATCGGTGCCCTCAGGTAATCGTGGCAATAGTGCCCTTATGCGTAGTAATAACATGATCTAAAAATAGAATAAACTAAAAATACATATTGTACTTTCTATTTCGACTGATAGTATACGTGCGAAAAATAGGAGAAAACAGGAACACATACAATGTTTTACAATAAGTTACGACAAATAATTCACGAAAAAAATCCAAATATTTGGTTTATTTGTGATCATTGCAACGTGAACAGATATTTATTTAGTGAAACGTAAATGACTTAAAATAATTAAAAAGAAAACACTTTTTGAATGGCGATTTAAACTTTTATAATAATAGTTGTCAAAAACTAGAGATTTATGTAAATAAATGTTTATACAATTATTTAAACTAACTATTAAAGAATAAAAGTTATCCACACATGCCTAAGGCAGCAAACATTTGATTTTCGGGGGGGGGGGGGGGCTATGGATTTATTTTGGAGACAGGTCGAAAACATTTTTTTCTTTCATTTCAATTTTAGCATTACATATAGTGGCAAAACAATTAGAAACAAACTTTCAAAAAAAACATAGCCCCCCCTCCCCCCCCCCCTGAAAATGAAATGATTGCTGCCTAAGTTTCGTGAATGTCCGGTTGAAACTTTGACTATCATTGTGTTGCATATATTGATTTTGGTTACTTCTTTTAAAGTAACATAAGTAGAAAATGATAACATTTAATAGATAGGTTATGTGAAATCAGTCCATCTTTTCCGACTGCATGAGGGGCAATGGCGGATCCATCCATTTTATAAAAAGGGGGGTTCCCAATCCAGGACACAAGGACACAAGGAAGGGGTTCCAACTATATGTTTCCATTCAAATGCATTGATCTCCACAAAAAAGGGTTCCTATACCCAGAACACCCCTGGACCTGCCACTGTCCATTGTTCAACTACTAAATTGTCTGTTTTACTTACTAGTACACTTGGTACAATAAAAAAAACTGATAATAAATTGTTCAAATAAAGCCTTTGAAAATAGTGGAATTAATTACTTTTGGAGTGTCAAAAACTCATTGGAAGTACTTGATAAATTGCATGCATATATTGGTGATTTAAATCTGTTCATAGTTTTGATTTTTCTACCCTTTATACCACTTTGCCTCATATTTTTATTAAGAAAAAAATCACATTCCTAATTAACTGGGCATTTAAAAAGTCGGAATGCGAGTACATATGTTCAAACTCCTTGCGATCATTTTTTAGTAGCAATAAACAAAAGAACTATTTCAATTGGACATGCTTTGATACTATTTATGCGCTTGAATTTTTATTTGATAACATTTTTGTTCGCTTTAGAGATTCCGTATATCGTCAAGTTATTGGAATTCCAATGGGGACTAAATGTGAACCAATTATTGCGGACCTGTTTTTGTATTGTTATGAGTTACAATTTATGACTTAAATTAGCAAAGACCCATCAAAACAATATTTGATACATAGAGAATAATACATGGCAAAATCCGTATCATATGTCGTATCATCCCGAGACATCAATATCAGCCCAAGGGCCTTTAGGCCCGAGGGATGATATTGGTCGAGGGTGATACGGCATGTGATACGGATTTTGCCATGTATTATACGCTTTATCATATGTTTCAACAGAAGAGTATTATATGAACTGTTTTCTGGTTCATAGCACTGGGTTACCTTCAGTTCTACTTTTGTCTTGTTTTAAAGGCATTAAAAAAGAACTGCTCAATTACTAATCCGAAGCACCTTGGTTACCTTACAATTTACGTGCTGTTGTTTTAAAAATATTTTGTTTATTTTTGAATTTTTTATAGTTGCATTTAGTGTGCCAAAAATTAAGAAAAAAATTGACGTTCTTGACGTCACATACAATATGAAAACGACGTTCGTGACGTCACATACCAAACAATGACGTCATAAAAAAATTGAGGAAAATTTTTCATAAGCAAAAAAAACAAAAACTGACTTTATGTAAAAAAAAAAGAAAAAAAAAAAAGTAGGGGTGTGATAAAGGGTAGGGGTGCGATAAAGGGTATGCGATAAAGGGTAAGGGTGTGATAAAGGGTATGCGATAAAGGGTGCGCATCAAAGTTGCGCGATATGGATTAAACAGCAGGCTATTTATCACATATGCAAAACTACTGTATTTACTACTAAACATATGATAAAAACATTAAACAATACTTTTAGATATTTGGTTGATATATTGGCTCTCAATAATAACGACTTCCGTGTGTATACTAAAGAAATTTATCCTGTAGAACTTACTTTAATTAAAGCTAATGATAACAATGACCACTGTCCTTTCCTCGATCTTGATATCTATATCACAAACGGGAAGATTAATACAAAAAAATTTGGTAAGAGAGATGTTTTTTCATTCCCTATTGATAATTATCCATTTGTAGATGGTGACGTTCCCTTGTCATCATCTTATGATGTTTATATATCTCAACGTGTACGATTCTCTCGTGTATGTAACAACGTATTAGATTTTAGCGAGAGAAATTTATGAATTACTAAAAAATTATTACACCAGGGTTTTCGATATCACAAACTGGTCAAAACATTTACTAAATTTTATCATCGGTATAAGGAAATAATTCGTAAATATAACTAAACATGCAGACATCTTATACGTTCAGGTATTTCACATCCATTTTTTTTATGGAAGTATTCTATATAAAGAACAAAAATGTCAGTATTCTCCTCAGAAACTAACAAAACCTTTAAATAGACTTGTTAAAAAGGGATATAGTTACGATACTGTTGTCAGGTCATAAAAGATTGCATATTTTGGCTTTAATATTGATTCACTGATAGAGTCTTTGAATCGGAACTAAACACATCTATTTTTAAAAAAACAGTTGTTGGCATGACACGGGTTATGTTCTTCTCATATATTTTATGATAGTATGATACTAAACCCCTAACGGGAGGGATTGTGCCTGATATTCATATGATGAACACACAATCTTTCAATCAGTTTAATTGAGGTCTGGAGCTGGCATGTAAGTTAACTGCTAGTAGTCTGTTGTTATTTATGTACTATTGTCATTTTATTTATTTTCTTTTGTTACATCTTTTGACATCGAACTTGGACTTCTCTTGAACGGAATTATAATATGCGTATTGTTATGCTTTTACTTTTCTACACTGGCTAGCTGTATAGGGGGAGGGTTGAGATCTCATAAACATGTTTAACCCCGCCGCAATTTTGCGCATGTCCCAAGTCAGGAGCCTCTGGCCTTTGTTAGGCTTGTATGATTTTAAATTTTAGTTTCTTGTGTATAATTCGGAGTTTAGTATGACGTCCATTATCACTGAACTATTATGCATATTTTTAGGGGCCAGCTGAAGGACATTCTGCGGGAATTCTTGCTACATTGGAGACCCATCGGTTGCCTTCGGCTGTTGTCTGCTCTATGGTCGGGTGGTTGTCGCTTTGACATATTCACCATTTCCTTTCTCAATTTTAATAACTATGTTTCTGATCTTATTTTGTATTCTATAAACGGCATCTATATATTTACACTACAAATCTACAACTCTCAGTCTATGGCTACACGTGCTGATCTTATCTATATTCATGCATAATATTCCTTAGCTGTGTATGAGTATCAAAATCGTATCATACTCGATGATGACCAGCCAGTACACACTGTAAGGATTTTATTCACCAGTATTAAAAAAATCTATTTTTTTTTCATTTGATATTACTTTGAAAGTAACGTAGTTACAAGCACAGGTTATAAAGTATATAACTGCTTTTTTAAAATGTTAATTGTCTTTATCAATCTTATTTTAGAGATGTTGGATATTTTCAAGGAAAAACCTCACATCTCCAGTGGACTTTTGTACATGGTCAGATAACCTTAGGTCATCTCTGAATTACTGTGTATTTCCTGTATCTCAGATCATATCTATGATTGCTCACATGGTGAGGTTACCTCAGGTCACCTCTGTATGATTGAGGTTACCTAATATTACCTCTGTATTGCTGTACATGGTGAGGTTACTCTGTATTACTGCACATACTCGTATTACCATACTTTGTATAAACTGTACAAAACACTATTTTTTTAGTTTTCCTCAGGGCACTTCTGCATTTCTATACATGGCCAAGTGCACATGTTAACTAATGTCATTGCTTAACTACTGTATATAAATATGTAACCTCAGAATACCTCTGTATGTTTGAATATGGTGAGGTTACCTAAGGTCACAACTTCATGGTCATTGTACCAGCTGCATGTTACCACAGATAAACTTTGCAAAACGCTAATTTTCTACAAACCTCAGGTTACCACAATTGAATGTTCATAACTCCCTTCGTCAGCTTAGTCTGTCCAGATAACATCTATGTTCTTTTTTTTCACGGACAGGCTACCTCAGGTCATCTGTAAAATATTGACATGACCAGGTTACCTCAGGTCATCTGTAAATTACTGTACATGACAAGGTTACCTCAGGTCATATGTAAATTAGTATACATGACCAGGTTACCTCAGGGAACCACTGTACTACTGTGCATGGTAAGGTTACCTCAGGGAACCATGGTACTACTATGCATGATCGGGTTACCTCAAGGAACCATTGTTCTACTGTGCATGGTCTGGTTACCTCAGGGATCCATTGTACTACTGTGCATGGTCATGTTACCGAGGGAACCATTGCACTACTGTGCATGGTCAGGTTACCTCAGGGAACCACTGTACCACTGTGTATGATCAGGTTACCTCAGGGAACCATTGTACTACTGTGCATTGTCATGTTACCTCAGGGAACCTGTGTACTACTGTGCATGGTCAGGTTTCCCCAGGGAACCATTGTACTATTGAAATGGTCAGGTTACTTCAGGGAACCATTGTACTTCTGTGCATTGTCATGTCTCCTCAGGGAACCACTCTACTACTTTGCATGGTCAGGTTACCTCAGGGAACCATTCTACTACTGTGCATGGTAAGGTACCTCAGGGAATCATTGTACTAATATGCATTGTCAGGTTTCCTCAGGAGACCATTGTTCTACTGTGCATGGTTATTAAACCTCAGGGAACTATTGTACTACTGTGCATTGTCATGTCACCTCAAGGAACCATTGTACTACTGTGCATGGTTAGGTTACCTCAGGAAACCATTGTAATACTATGCATTGTCAGGTTACTCAGGGAACCACTGTTCAACTATGAATTGTCAGGTTACTCAGGGAACCACTGTTCAACTATGCCTGATTAGGTAACCTCAGGAATACATTGTACTACTGTTCATTGCCAGGTTACCTCAGGGAACCCTTGTACTACTGTGCATGGTAAGTTTATCTCAGGGAACCATTGTACTACTGTGTATGGTCAGGTTACCTCAGGGAACCATTGTACTTCTGTGTATGGCCATGTTACCTTAGGAAATCACTGTACTACTGTGCATGGTCATGTTACCTCAGGGAACCACTGTACAACTGGGCATGGTCAGATAACATCAGGAAAGCATTGTACTACTGTGAAGGGAACCTTTGTACTATTGTGCATGGTCAAGTCTCCTCATGTAATCATTGTTCTTCTGTGCATGGTCATGGTCCCTCAGGGAATCATTGTACTGCTGTGTATTTTAAGGTTACCGCAGGGAACCATTGAACTACTGTGCATGGCCAGGTTACCTCAGGGAACCATTGTACTGCTGTGCATGATCAGGTTACTTCAGGGAACCATTGAACTACTGTACATGGTAATGTTACCTCAGGGAACCATTGTACTACTGTGCATGGTCAGTTTATCTCAGGGAACCATTGTACTACTGTGCATGGTCAGGTTACCGATAGAACCATTGTGCTTCCGTGCATGGTCAGGTATCCTCAGGGAACCATTGTGCTTCTGTGTATTGTCAGGTTTCCTCAGGGAACCATTGTACTACTGTACATGGTCATGTTACTCAGGAACCACAGTACTACTGTGTATGGTCAGGCTACCTCAGGGAACCATTTTACTACTGTGCAGGTGACCATTGTTCTACTGTGCATGGTCAGGTTTACCAAGGGAATCATTGTACTACTGTACATGTTCAGGTTACTGCAGGGAACCATTTTACTTCTGTGCATTGCCAGGTTACCTCAGGGAACCATTGTACTAATGTTCATGGTAAGTTTATCTCAGGGAACCATTGTACTACTGTGCATGGTCAGGTTACCTCAGGGAACCATGGTACTACTGTGCATTGTCAGGTTTCCTCAGGGAACCATTTCACTACGTATACTGTACATGGTCATGTTACTGCATGGAACCATTTTACTTCTGTGCATTGCCAGGTTACCTCAGGGAACCATTATACTACTGTTCATGGTAAGTTTATCTCAGGGAACCATTGTACTACTGTGCATGGTCAGGTTACCTCAGGGAACCATGGTACTACTGTGCCTTGTCAGGTTTCCTCAGGGAACCATTGCACTACTGTACATGGTCATGTTACCTCAGGGAACCACTGTTCTACTGTGCATGGCCAGGTTACCTCAGGGAACCATTGTAATACTGTGCATTGTCATGTTACCTCAGGGAACCATTGTACTACTGTGCATCGTCAGGTTTCCCCAGGGAACCATTGTACTACTGTACATGGTCAGATTACTTCAGGGAACCATTGTACTTCTGTGCATGGTCAAGTTTCCCCAGGGAACCATTGTACATCTGTGCATGGTCAGGTTACCTCAGGGAACAATTGCACTACTGTGCCTGGTCAGATTACTTCAGGAACCATTGTACTACTGTGTATGGTAGGTTTCCTCAGGGAACCATTGTACTAATGTGCATGGTCAGGTTACCTCAGGGAACCATTGTATTCTTGTGCATGGTCAGGTTACCTCAGTGAACCACTGTAAAAACTGTGCATGGTCAGGTTATTCATTAAGATAGACAAGAATGAGATTTACAGATAATTTAGTAGACTGAATTTTTTTCTGAAGTCATTTTTTTCTGTTTGTTTATAGGTTTATGGTAAATGGAAACATAAATATAGACTTTTTACAAAATCTTGCATCTTTTGGAGATATCATTCAAGGAAAAAGGAAGGATATCATGTTTACTTGAAGTGGTGAGGTCTAGTAAAAATAGCAAACAGAAAGTAGAAAAAAAATTAGTTGACTTCAAGATTGCGTAACGTTTTATTCTTCGTGGCAAGACCCCCTTTTTTCAATTAAATCACAATTTCACTTTTGTACATCCATGGTATGAACATGAATTTTTTTTCTAAGATCAGCTGTTATGCATGTAAGCCTATGGAGCAGCCAATAACAAGACTGCAATCTTATGTTAATTTGATTTGAATCGATTATATTTGTTGTTATTTTTTGGGTTACCTGAGGTAATCCTGTTATGAAAGAATACTTCGTAGATACTTTGCTGGTATATGCATTTATGCTGTAATTACACAACTTGTTAATTTAAAATGTAAGACTTCATAGATTTGTATTGTTTATGCGATTATAAGTAAATGTTACACGAGTTCACTTGAGTTAAATGGGTTGTATTTGGTGTTAAAATTGGGGTTACCTGAGGTAACCCTGTCATGAAGGAATACTTCGTAGATACTTTGCTAGTCTTTACATTAATTGTAATAAACCAACTTATTCATTTTGAATGTAGGACTTCATTGAAGTTATGTTGTTTATGGGATATATATATGTAAAGGTGATCTCAAATAACTTCAGCTAAGTGGGTTATATTTGCAATTATATTTGGGGTTACCTCAGGTACCCCTGTTATGAAAGAATGCTTATTAGATAGTTTGCTAGTGTCAACATTTATGTTGTAATCAAACAATTTCTTTATTTTACATGTAGGACTTTACAGATGTAAATTGTTTACGCGATATTTAGAAAATGCAATCTGTCTCAACTCGATTTAAATGGATTATACTTGAAGCTATTTTATGGGTTACCCGAGGTAACACTGTCATGACAGAATACTTAGTAGATACTTTGTTAGTATATGTATTTATGGTATAATAAACCAACTTCTTCATTTTCAATGTAGATATTCATTGAAGTTATATTGTTTATGAGATGTAAATGTAAAGGTGATCTGAATTAACTTGAGTTAAATTGGTTGTAATTGCTGTTATTGCTTTGGTTACCTCAGGTAACCCTGTTATGAACAAAATATTAGTAGATACTATGCTAGTGTATACATTTTTATTTTAATCACACAATTTCTTAATTTGAAAATGTAGGACTTCATAGATTTGTATTTTTTATTTGATGTTATTGTTATGGTTACCCGAGGTTATCCTGTCATGTAAGAATACTTATATGTAGATAGTTTTCCAGAATATACATTTAAGTTGTAATAAACGATTTACTTTTTTATAAATTTGAACTTCATAGATGTGTATTGTTTATATGATATTTAAGAAAGGCAACTTTAGTTAACTTAATTTGAATTGATTATATTTACTGTTATTTTTGGGGTTACCTGAGGTAACCCTGTTATGAAAGAATACTTCGTAGATACTTTGCTAGTATATGCATTGATGTTGTAATTACACAATTTCTTAATTTAAAATGTAGGACTTCATAGATTTGTTTTGTTTATGCGATGTATAGATATATGTTACCTGAGTAAACTTGAGTTAAAAGGGTTGTATTTGTTGTTATTATTAGGTTACCTGAGGTAACCCTGTCTCTCAGGTAACCCTGTAATGAATGAATTCTTCGAAAATACTTTGCTAGTGTTTACAGTAATTGTAATAGACAAACTTCTTTATTTCAAATGTAGGACTTCATGAAATTTGTATTGCTTATGTGATGCACATGTTAAGGTGACCTCAGTTTACTTCAGTTAGGTGTGTTATATTTGTAATTATGTCTGGGGTTACCTCAGGTACCCATGTTATGAAGAATGCTTTTGAGATAGTTTGCTAGTGTTAACATTTATGTTGTAATCAAACAATTTCTTTATTTTAAAATGTAGGACTTCATTGATGTGTATTGTTTATGTGATATTCATTAAAGGCGACTTAAGTTAACTTGATATGAATGATACTACTTGTTTCTATTTCATGGGTTACCTGAGGTAACCTGTCATGACAGAATATTTAGTAGATACTTTGCTAGTATAACCATTTATGGTGTAATAAATCAACTTCTTCATTTTTAATGTAGGAATTCATTAAAGTTATATTGTTTATGTGATGTGTATGTAAAGATGATCTGAATTAACTTGAGTTAAATAGGTTGTTTTTGTTGTTTTTGTATTGGTTACCTCAGGTAACCCTGCTATGAAAGAATTGTTAGTATATACTTTGTAAGTGTATACATTTATATTTTAATTACACAATTTCTTAATTTAAAAATGTAGGACTTCATAGATTTGTATGGTTCATGTGATGCAAATATATTTAAAGGTGATACCTAAGTTTACTTGAGTTATATGGGTTGTATTTGTTGTTATTGTTATGGTTACCTGAGGTAACCCTGTAGGGAATGAATTCTTTGTAGAATCTTTGCTATTGTTTACATTAATTGTAATAAACAAACTTCTTTATTTCAAATGAAGGACTTCATGAAAGTTGTATTGTTTATGTGATGTATATATATAAAGGTGACCTCAGTTAACTTGAGTTAAGTGGGTTATATTTGTAATTATGTCTGGGGTTACCTCAGGTACCCATGTTATGACGAATGCTTTTGAGATAGTTTGCTAGTGTAAACATTTATGTTGTAATCGGACAAATTCTTTATTTTAAGTGTAGGACTTCATAGATGTGTATTGTTTATGTGATATTTCTGAAAGGCGACTTAAGTTAACTTGATATGAATGGATAATGCTTGTTTCTATTTCATGGGTTACCTGAGGTAACCTGTCATGACATAATATTTAGTAGATACTTTGCTAGTATAACCATTTATGGTGTAATAAATCAACTTCTTCATTTTTAATGTAGGTATTCATTAAAGTTATATTGTTTATGTGATGTATATGTGAAGGTGATCTGAATTAACTTGAGTTAAATAGGTTGTTTTGTTGTTTTTGTATTGGTTACCTCAGGTAACCCTGCTATGAAAGAATTCTTAGTATATACTTTGTAAGTGTATACATTTATATTTTACACAATTTCTTAATTTAAAAATGTAGGACTTCATAGATTTGTATGGTTCATGTGATGCATATATATTTAAAGGTGATACCTGAGTTTACTTGAGTTATATGGGTTGTATTTGTTGTTATTGTTATGGTTACCTGAGGTAACCCTGTAAGGAATGAATTCTTTGTAGAATCTTTGCTATTGTTTACATTAATTGTAATAAACAAACTTCTTTATTTCAAATGTAGGACTTCATTAACGTTGTTTTGTTTATGTGATGTATATATATAAAGGTGACCTCAGTTAACTTGAGTTATATGGGTTATCTTTGTTATTATTGTTATGGTTACCTGAGGTAACCCTGTAATGAATGAATCATTCGTAGACACTTTGCTAGTGTTTATATCAATTGTAATAAACAAACTTCTTTATTTTAAATGTAGGACTTCATGAAAGTTGTATTGTTTATGTGATGCACATGTAAAGGTGACCTCAGTTAACTTCAGTTATATGAGTTATATTTGTAATTATGTCTGGGGTTACCTCAGGTACCCATGTTATGAAGAATGCTTTTTAGATAGTTTGCTAGTGTAAACATTTATGTTGTAATCAACAATTTCTTTATTTTAAATGTAGGACTTCATAGATGGGTATTGTTTATGTGATATATTGGAAAGGCGACTTAAGTCAACTTGATATGAATAGATAATACTTGTTTCTATTTTATGAGTTACCTGAGGTAACCGTGCATGACAGAATATTTAGTAGATACTTTGCTAGTATATGCATTTATGGTGTAATAAACCAACCTCTTAATTTTTAATGAAGGAATTCTTTGAAGTTATATTTTTTATGTGATGTATATGTAAAGGTGATCTGAATTAACTTGAGTTAAATAGGTTGTATTTGCTGTTATTGTTTTGGTTACCTCAGGTAACCCTGCAATGAAAGAATTTTTAGTACATACTTTGCTAGTGTATACATTTATATTTTAATTACACAATTTTTTAATTTAGAATGTAGGACTTCATATATTTGTATTGTTTATGTGATGTATATATAAATTACCTCAGTTGACTTGAGTTTAATGGTTGTATTTGTTGTTATAATTGGGGTTACCTCAGGTAACCTTGTCATGAATGAATACTTCAGATCATTAATTGAACTTTTATAAAAAAAAAAAAAAAAAGTTTATAATTTTACCAGCCATCCATCCCCACCCTACACGTACATACGAAATGAATGATCGGTGAATACAAATAATAAAATCATTTGGGAAGTTTGTTGACATCTTTGGTACTTGGTCATATTAAAATTTGGTATTAAGATCTATCTTAATAAGAACTATATTTTCGTGCGTATTTAATCAATGACGCACTGCCACGATTACCTCAGGGCACCGATTACCTCAGGGCATACAGCAGCGGACCTAACTGCCACCTGCTAACTGTATCGATTAATTCATCAGGTAAAGGTCGTTTAATTTTAGATTTGAGACACGTAAATAAACAAGTTGTTTACAGTAAGATTAAGTTTGAGGACTGGAAAACTGCCAGTCAGTTTTTGACAAGCGATTGTTATGGATTTGCTTTTGATTTAAAAGCAGGATATCATCACATAAACATTTTCCCCAATCGTCAGAAATATTTGGGGTTTTCTTGGAAGTTTGGTGAAACGGTAAAATATTTTGTTTTTACAGTTTTACCGTTTGGACTCTGTTCAGCGGGGTACGTATTCACTAAAGTTGTAAGACCTTTAATTGCTCACTGGCGCAAAGACGGTATCAAAATTACAGTGTATTTAGATGATGGTTTATGTTTAGCGGAGACTGAGAAGCTATGTTGTGAACAGTCTGTGAGGGTCAAAAACGATTTGATATTGTCAGGTTTTGTTCCAAACAAGGACAAGTGTATATGGACACCTGTTCAAACTTTACTTTGGCTTGGTTTCACTTGGAATTTGAAAAGTTCTTTGATGGAGTTGCCGTTAATTAAAATAGAAAATTTTGTCAATTTGATTGATGTAATTCTGTCTAAAGCTTTTAAAGTTAAAATTAGGTTATTAGCTAAATTATGTGGAAAAATAATTTCCTTTTCACCAGCTATTGGAAATGTTACTCAAATTATGACAAGGTGTACTTTTTCTGTTATAAATTTAAGACAAGACTGGGATCAGTACGTTGATTTGAGACAGCACTCAGACAGTATTCAAGAAATTATGTTTTGGAAGCAAAACATTCACTGTTTGAAGCCAGTACCGTTATTACGGAATAATTCTGAATTCAATGTTTTCACTGATGCTAGTGATATAGGTGCAGGAGGTTATTTGCAAGGTACTGATTATATTGCACACAGACAGTGGTCTGTGACAGAGGCAACAAAAAGCTCCACTTGGAGAGAAATCAAAGCAATTGAATTAGCATTAGATAGTTTTGCGAAAGTATTAGAACACAGTTCAGTTACTTTTTTCACAGATAATCAAAATGCTGTTAGTATTATTAAGAAAGGAAGTAAATTACCACACTTGCAATGTTTAGCTTTATCAATTTTTAATACTTGTGTGTCGTGCAATATTTCATTATATGCACAGTGGATTCCTAGAGAGGAAAACGAAAAGGCTGATGCTTTGAGTAGAATTATTGACATTGATGATTGGGGCATATCTGGCATGGCGAGAACAATTGGTTAGTTCCGCCAATTAGTCTAGTTAGTAACTGTATTAACCATTTAGTTTCTTGTAGAGCAGAGGGTACACTTGTTGTTCCTAAATGGCAGTCTGCTGCATTTTGGCCTTTGATTTTTAAACAGAACTCAGAATACGCTTGTTATGTTGTTGATGTTCTAGAATTTCATGAAGCGGAAAGAATTTTTGTTGCTGGTAACAATTTAAACTCTTTGTTTGCTAATGGCAAATTTCACGGGAAAATATTAGCTGTACGTTTAAATGCTTCGGTTGTGTAATATGTATATTTATTTTACAGATTTATATTACCACTGGGTATTGCATTTTGCTATGGTGTGACTGTGTACACGCATTGGACTGCCTTTTGTGGTCACTGGACCCTCATCTTATTGGTCGCTGGACTATTGTTATAGATTGCATTGTTTAACCAAGTCACTGGACTAGTATGGATATAGTTTCAAGGTACTGTATTTTATATTTATAACTTTATTTTGTATATATATATTTTGTAGACAATATTTTCTGTTGGATTTTGGTCACAGAACGAGCAGATTAAACATCCTGAACTTAAATCATTGTTTAATAGTTTATCTTCAACCATTATTGATGCTCGTGCAAAATCTACAGTTGAAAAATATGCTGGATATTTCAAAAGATTCGTTAAATGGACTGAAAAATACTCTGAAATTAAATGTGTATTACCCTGTCAAGAATTGTATGTAGGTCTATTCTTTGTGTAATCATACGTTTTTTGATTGAGTTAAGTCTGCTAATTGATATTTTATCGTATGTTTTTATATGTTGTGATGTTATGCTATTGTTTCAGAAAAAGGGAGAAGGTTTGGGCCCATTAAAACGTTTAATCCCGCTGCAAATGTTTGCACCTGTCCTAAGTCAGGAATCTGATGTACAGTAGTTGTCGTTTGTTTATGTAATATATACGTGTTTCTCGTTTCTCGTTTTGTTTATATAGATTAGACCGTTGGTTTTCCCGTTTGAATGGTTTTACACTAGTAATTTTGGGGCCCTTTATAGCTTGTTGTTCGGTGTGAGCCAAGGCTCCGTGTTGAAGGCCGTACTTTAACCTATAATGGTTTAATTTTTAAATTGTTATTTGGATGGAGAGTTGTCTCATTGGCACTCACACCACATCTTCCTATATCTCTATATTTACAAAATTTAATTCAATCAGCTAATCATTATAGCGTTATAGAATCCGCTTTTTATGGAATTAAATGGGCACATAATCTTGCTGGGGTAGCTAATCCATGTGATTCTGAAATGGTTAGATTGATCGTAGAAGCATCAAGAAGAAAGTTGAACAGACCTATAGAGAAAAAGAGTCCAGTTACTTCTGATATTATGATCAAATTGTTTTTGAAGTACAATTCAATTGGTCGTTCTCTTAAAGATTTACGCCTATTAACAATGTGCGCACTATCTTATACCGGATTTTTAAGGTATCAAGAACTTTGTAGTATAAAAGCAAAGCACATTTCAGTTTGTAATCAATATATAGACATTTTTATTGAGAAGAATAAAACAGACTGTTACAGGAAAGGCAGACATGTTTTGATTTCAAAGCTTGACACTCCACAATGTCCATGTACAATTTTAGACTGTTATTTAAAAGAAGCAAATATTGATTTGTCTTCAGATATGTATATATTTAGACCTTTGTCATTTTTGAAGAAATCGAAGAATTTTGTTCTAAGGAAGAAAAACGATAGTTTGTCGTATACCAGAGCGAGAGAATTAATTAAATGCGCATTATCAGAGATTGGTTGTAACTCTAAAGATTTTGGTTTGCATAGTTTTAGATCGGGTGGTGCAACAGCTGCCGCTCAAAACAATATTTCAGATAGGTTATTCAAAATACATGGTCGGTGGAAATCCGACCAAGCTAAAGATGGCTATGTATTAGAAAGTTTACAGAAGCGATTGTCAGTATCTCAAAATCTTGGTATATAATATGTACTTAACATCAAGTTTGCTTTCTTTGTGCGTCGAGATGGTCATTGCGCCTAACAGTACCTAAATATGTATTTAGTTTTCTATGATGCCTTTATCGTATAAAGGTACATATCTGAATGTGCTCAGATATGTATGCTTTACAAAAATCTAGAGAGATTTAGCACATAAATACTTTATGTTCGTTTGAACAGAGTGAATTTAGAACATAAATATACTTATGTGCGGTTCGCGTATGATTTTTGAAGTATGTAATTTACTCTATTGTGTTTTCACAATAGTAGTAAACCGGTTTTGGCGGTCAGTATATAATGAAAGTTTGCACGAGATTTAACTATCGAGGTTTGGGCAGTGACCATTATCGTACGTTTCCTTTGTATTGAAGTTTAATTTTCATTAAGAAATCTGTTTTTTAATGTATTGAAGTTGTATGTAAAGAATTAATGTGTTTTGTATATATTTTGTAGATGTTTGATAGCTGTCTTTTACCGGTATTGTTGATTGTGTGATATTTATAAACCGGGATTTGTTTTCATAGATGCATGGTTGCCGTATTCAAAACATGAACTGTTAATGGTGTTTGATATTAGAAATATTGTGATCTCTGGATCTATATTTATTAAAATTGAGATGGTCATTGCGCCTAACAGTACCTAAATATGTATTTAGTTTTCTATGATGCCTTTATCGTATAAAGGTACAAATCTGAATGTGCTCAGATATGTATGCTTTACAAAAATCTAGAGAGATTTAGCACATAAATACTTTATGTTCGTTTGAACAGAGTGAATTTAGAACATAATTACAAATACCTCTTGTTAGTAAGTTTTAAAAACTATTTTTATTTCATATGTGAAAACATCGATTTGGTTCAAGATATTTCACTACAAAATATATTTACAAGTGAAGGAAGAATGTTACATTTATTTACATTTCCTGTTGTTCCACGATTCAATTGACAAATTAACTAAGTGGGTAAATGACATTGCTTTGTTTCCGATAAGTCAATTTAAGTATCTTGTTTACTTTAATTAATACATACATTTTTGTACATGAAGACATTTCGTAGTGAAGAAATATCATTAAACGTAGGTATTTATTTATTATATTCTGACTTTCTATGAAACACAAGTGAAATCTCCATGTTAACACACGATATCGCTATCGCTCTGGCAAAACAAAACACTCTATAGCAAATATCAGTCAGCGTAAGTATTTATTTATTATATTCTGACTTTCTATGAAACACAAATGAAACCTCCATGTCAACACACGATATCGCCATCGCTCTGGCAAAACAAAACATCTCTATAGCAAAACAGTACATCTGTGGCAAAAACAAAACATATTTAGGGTAAAACAAAACATCCCAATGGCAAAACAAAACACTGTAGGACAAACAAAACATATATAGGGCAAAACAAAACATCCCAATGGCAAAATAAAACACTGTAGAGCAAACAAAACATATATATGGCAAAACAAAACATCCCAATGGCAAAACAAAACACCTATATGGCAAAACAAAACATCCCAATGGCAAAACAAAACACTGTAGAGCAAACAAAACATCTTTATGGCAAAACAAAACATCCCAATGGCAAAACAAAACACTGTAGAGCAAACAAAACATCTATATGGCAAAACAAAACATCCCAATGGCAAAACAAAACACTGTAGAGCAAACAAAACATCTATATGGCAAATCAAAACATCCCAATGGCAAAACAAAACACTGTAGTGCAAACAAAACATCTATATGGCAATTCAAAACACTAGAGCAAAACCATACGGCACAATATGGGGTACTTTGCTAATTTGCATTGCAGCCATTTTGCCTTATCATGACGGCAGCCATTACAAAAGGCTTAAATAAGCCAATATACATATTCCTATTTTGAATCAACAATTAATCAGAATATAGGTGATTCAGAATTGTACATACGTTTATGATTTCTTTCCTTGTTCAAAAATCTATCTGCCTTTTTCAACTGATTTTAATAGATATAGGAAGATGTGGTGTGAGTACCAATGAGACAACTCTCCATCCAAATAACAATTTAAAAAGTAAACCATTATAGGTTAAAGTACGGTCTTCAACACGGAGCCTTGGCTCACACCGAACAACAAGCTATAAAGGGCCCCCAAATTAATAGTGTAAAACCATTCAAACGGGAAAACCAACGGTCTTATCTATATAAACAAAACGTCTGTTTGTTTTAAGCGCGCATCGTTGTCAATAAAATGGAATTTGATGCGACTGTCGTACAAGTGAGAGGTTTAGCTAGCTATAAAACCAGGTTTAATCCACCATTTTCTACTTAAGAAAATTCATGTTCCAAGTCAGGAATATGACAGTCATCCATTCGTTCGATGTGTCAGGGCTTTTGATTTTTAAAATTGACCAGGGAGTTTTCGTTTTAAATTTTCCTTGGAGTTCAGTTATTTTGTGATTTTACTTTTTTTCCACAAGTCAGGAGCGTGTATTTCATTAGTTGTCGTTTGTTGGTGTGGTACATATTTAAAATTACATATAAAAAAGATGTGGTTTCATTGCCAATGAGACAACTCTCCATAATAGACCACATGACCCTGAAATTAACAGCTATAGATCACCGTACGGCCTTTAACAACGATGAACACCCTTACTGTATAGTCATCCATAAAAGGCCCCAAAATGACAATGTAAAACAATTTAAACTAGTTAACTAACGACCTAATTTATGTACGAAAAAGGAACAAAAAACAAATATCATTTTACATTCGATAAAGATCAGCATCCATTTCAGAATGGGATTCTATCAAGTTTCATCAACGGAAAAATCGTATTTGGGACAGCATAAATTAACCAGAAGTATTCTTCCAACTGGTACAGTAGAATCTTCTAATGTAACAGACTTGATGTCTACAACGGAGAAACCGTACTGGGGATCAGATAATTCTACAAGACTGACGAATACAAGTGTAGGATCTCTCAATGCAACAGCTATAATGACAACAACGGATAAATCATATTTAAGATGGGGTAGTTCTGCAACTATGATAACTGGAAAAGAAGGGTTGCAAAATGTGACAAACTTGATTTCGTCCACGAAGAAACCGTACTTTGGATTGGGTAATTCTCCAGGAGGTATTTACACAATAAGTCTTCATTAACTGTTAAATTTTTAAAAAAGCAAGCGCAAAGAGTTTGCTTAAATACGTATACCATTTTTTTAAAGGATTTAAATAACTTTGCATAGGTTTAGAATTACATTCTGCGTCGCTTGTTTACATTGGATTGAAATGCTACCATGTATATTCAATGGATTCAAAAGTTTACAACAATATTAAGGTTCGTGCTTGCTAAAGATAAATTTAAAAGGCATATAATATTGCATTTAAAATGCTGTTTTACTCATACTTTGGAATTTGTAACAATAATTTTTGAATATAATGTGTCAAAAATCTTGAAACGCAATAAGTCTACTATAAGATTTTGAAAATGTTTTGAAGACTTTAATTTGATAGACACTATTTTTTAACAGTGAAACTTATTATTATTATCATAATTTTGTTTTTCATTTTTTTGAATGTAGAGAATTCAAATGAAAGCAGTTCATCCTGCTCCTCTTCAGCTACTATGGTCGGACCTTTATTAGGCGTTCTTTTGGTACTTGTATCTATCATATTCATCGTTATCATTATAAGGCTGAAGAAAAAAGGTACATATGTTCATTTGCATTGACACCAACATACTTGTACAGCAACTGGAACTCGTGATATTCCAATTCTCAAGGATCGCATTCTTAACAGGAAATAAACAAGTAGTAACGTATTTTTGAACTAAACAAACTATTATTATTACGCAGCTTATAATGATCAATAAAATACAAGCAACACAACATAGGTGATCGATCGGTGAACTACGGAAGCTGTAAGGGGACGCACAAAAAATTAGAAAATATGTTTTTTTTAATTCGAGATCACGATAAAACATTATCGTTTTACCGAGATCTCGAAAAAAACATATATCGTTATCTCGATAAAACGAAATTGTTATATAGAGATGTCGGATAACTATATCGTTATCCCAATTTATGATATCGAGATCTCGGATTATTATATCGAGATCTCGTATTATTAAATCGTTATTTCGGTTAAATATATCGAGACCCAATAAAAATATATCTTTATCTTGATAAAACGAAACTGTATTTCTGAATTCGTCATTTTGATGTTATCTAACTTAGTAAACCTTTATTCAGCATGATTCAAACTGAAATTTATTCGGTATGCGATTGTTTAGTATAGAGGATACTGCACACACAATATTATACAGATGCGCAAATGTGTTGATGTAAGATGATTATAAACTTTTATATTTGATTGTCAAAACGGTTTAACAAAAACAAAATGGAAATTAAAAAAAATGACAGGCTGATCTACCAATAGAACGAATTGGAAACAACTGTATTGCTCCTGACCAAGGGAAATGGTGTGATAAGCATGGTTAATATGTAGTTTAATCTGACACTTGTATGACATTTGTTTTTATAAATATATATATATATACCTCCAATTAATTGAGAAACAAAATAATAGGGAGCAATACACCAAAAAAAAACCCCATCAGATCCGATAATTAGGATTCACAGATATACAACACAACGTCAAACATACAAATGACTCAAAAACTGACGCCATCACAAAAAGAGTTTGTAAATAAAAAAACCAAGATCCTCTTCCCTTGCATATGAATTAATATTAAAAAACATTTCAACATAATTTCCCATAAGTTTATTGGTAGGAGAAGTTGAAACAAAGATGAAAGAAAAAAAACAATACAATTTGACTATTTTTGTTGTTTCGTTAAAGGTTTAAGGAAACATCACAGATATGCCAAGGACACAATCAGGTACATTTGTTAACAATTAAACACATTGAACAATTTATTGCAGCATAACGTATTGACAGTCGGGGATTTATCTAGTTAAATAATCAGGTCTATACCATAATTTACCTGAAAATGCATAATCTAAGTCGGCAAAATAATAGTACAGTTTTTTCCCCCAGTTGTTCCGTTTTATAAATTCTCTCGTTTGAATTTACCTTTGAGTTATTTTAATAAATACACTGTATATTTGTTAATATCAGAATTCCCAATTAATATTTTTTTTGCGCTGTCAGTTTAGATAAAGGCCTTCCATTGAAACTACTATCAATTGAAAGGAGACAATCCAGTATAATTTGACAGCAGTACATAGTTTAAATTTTTGCTGAACAATATTGCTATCAGCTTCTTCAACCAAACTAACGTTTTAATACACGTTTTATCATTTGAAGTTGATCATTGAAGAATACAAATTTAATCAGAATTTCTTGAAATGCCCTGACGACAAAGATACACAAAAAAATTGTTTTTATAGATATACATGGATTTAGTTAAAGAAATATAGGATTATGTGAAGTCATTAGAAATACTAAAATCGTAAGACCAATTCTTTATCTTGGTCTGTTTGACATATTCTGTATTTCGAGTCGCTATTATGTATGAAATATTTTCATCCTGATTATTGCTCTTTCACCATACAATCCGAAATTTAAATACAACAGCTCAAATCATCATTATGTTCCATCGTCCTTTATAAACTCAATATGGATACATCTTTCAAGTCTTAATATACGTAAAATCAACGACCTATTTCTCCTCTAGGACATATGAAGACATTGGTTCTATACCAGGCGATCACGTTTATACAGCAATGCAACAAAGCTCAGGAAGAGGCTCATATATCCAACCAAGGTCACCGTATATTAATCATCATACTCATACACTTATAGGAAAGATTGAAGAATATGAGCTTAATGAAGTAGAATCTGAAGACAATCAATACAGTCAAATGAAAGATCATCATCAATATGTTGACATCATTGCATGAGACGAGCATAAAATTAAAGGATACAGTCATCCTTATATATGTCTTGTCTTTCCTCTAAAACAAGTGTATTGCACTTTAAGCAGTTACAATTCTACCTTACCTTAAAAATTGGATAAGGCATATATGTATTATTTATTCTTCTGTACGCCGATGACACAATCATTTTTGCGGAGTCGGCAAAAGGGTTACAAAAGGCTCTGGATGGTTTTGAGCAATATTGTTTTGAGTGGAAACTCACTGTTAATGTTACAAAAACAAAGATTGTAATTTTTTCAAAGAGAAAGTATAATAAGAATGTTACTTTTAAACTATGTAATGAAATTATTGAAATTAAAGATTCATATGTTTATCTTGGTCTGCTGTTTAATTACAACGGAAATTTCTTTCAAGCTCGTAAAAAATTGGTAGACCAAGCTCAAAAAGCACTTTATGCTCTTTACAAGAAGATACAAAATATCTCACTTCCGATTGATCTACAGCTAAAATTATTTGATGCTTTGGTGGTTCCTATTTTGACCTATTCCTCGGAAATATGGGGGTTTGAAAATAAAAATAATACTGAAAAGTTACATCTACAGTTTTGTAAGCGCACTTTGGGTGTGCGATCATCTACGCCATATGGTATATGGGGAACTTGGAAGATTTCCGCTTGAACTGCAGATCAAGTTAAAAATGGTATGTTTTTGGCACAAGCTAGCAACAAATGATAAAAAACTATCGGGTAAACTTTATAAGTTACTTTGGTACATGCATGAGCATGAAGGTTGTAATTTTAAGTGGTTTAACTATGTAAAATCTGTGTTTAATGATTGTGGCTTTTGTGAACTATATAATTTTCCGGAGCAAGTTGATTATAATTATATTAAAATTAATGTAAGGCAGCGTCTCCAGGACCAGTTTATTCAAAAATGGTTCTCAGATATAAACAATTCATCAAGGGGGGAATTTTATCTACACTTTAAAGAAGAGTGTTGCTTGGAACCATATCTGTTAAAATTAAGGCGGGGTCATAGGGTAAACATATGTAAATTAAGGGTATGTAATACAAAGTTTCCCATCGAAACAGGAAGATGGAGAAATGTACCACGAAATGAGAGGATTTGTCCACTTTGTAAAGCTGGTCTTGGAGATGTATACCACTATATATGTAAATGTACCAACTATGAAGTTAAGGATTTAAGGGGGACGTTCATACTTCCATATTATTTAAAATATCCAAATGAAAAAAAAGTACTTGGCATGCTTAAATATAGTAATGGTAATGTGCTGTCTAAGCTGTCAATTTTTATTCAAAAGGTAGAAAAGATGCTTGTCTAATTTAAAACTGTAATAAACACAAACTTATTTTTGAAGATGTATAATTTAAAAATGCATTATGTTTGTATGATGAACTATGTTGTAATTAATATTGTGTATATAAATATGCTCCTGTTACGCAGTCTTCTGCGGCTGAGTTTTCTCTAATAAACTAAACTATGTTAATTTGTTGAACAAACAAGACAAATTTCAGAAAATAGTAGAATATTTTTTGTTATACATGTACAATCTTAAATTACTGCATAATTAATTTTTGTGTTGACCTTTGACCTTTAGATACCAGGATACTCGGCTTGTAATATCCTTGGGGAATAAAATCTTCATCAGAAGGGGCATCGACCTGTAGTTTTATATAATTAGTTATTAAAGGTGCCAGGCTTATAATTTAATACGCCAGACGCTCGTTTCGTCTACATAAGACTCATCAGTGACACTGAGATCAAAATTGTTATAAAGCCAAAACAAGTACAAATTTGAAAAGCATTTATTTAATCACCCAAAATTCCAAATAATTTTGCCAAATACGGCTAAGGTAATCTATTCCTGGGATACGAAAATCCTTTTTTTTTTCGAAAAATTCAGGATTATAATTCAATAAAATCATCACAGCTAGCAGGAATAAAATATTGAATTTGCGCAAGACGTGCGTTTCGTCTACAAAAGATCAGTGACGTTGGAATAGAAATAAGTTAAAAAGGTCAAATAAAGTACCCAGTTGGCAGCATTGAGAAGCAACAATTCCTAAAAGTTTTGCCAAATAATTCAACTAAGGTCATCCAGTCCTGAGGAAAATAAAGCATTAGTATTTTAAAAATGTTAAGTTTTGTTAACAGTTAGTTTATAATAAGGACCATATCAATGATAATTCATGTAAACACAGACGCGCTGACTACTGTGCTGGTACATGTAATTCAATCGGAGAATAAACAACTCCACCAGCAGTGGCATCGACCTAGTGATTGTAAATAAACTCATCATAGATACCAGGATTGATTTTTTGTATTTGCAACAGACGCGCGTGTCGTATACAAACGACTCATAAGGGAGGCTCGAATAAAAACAAAGGCCAAATAAAGTAAGCAGTTCAAGAGCATTGAAGTCCAAAAAGTCCTAAATTGTTTGCCAAATACTGGTACAGTTAAGGGAATCTACTTATAAGGTAGAAAAGTTTTAATAATTCAAAAATGTAAAGTTTTGTAAACAGTTAATTTATAAGTATGATCATATCAATAATTATTCATGTCACATGAGTGCTGAATACTGGGCTATTGGTACCCCCTGGGAATAAAAACTCCGCTAGCATTGGCATCGACCCAGTGGTTGTTAATAAACTTAGAACATATCAGCCTCCTTTTTTTATATTCCCCAATGTTAATAAGCCAAACTTTGGCTTTTTAGGAAGAGGATGTATTCTGAGATTTTCCAAAAATGTATGATACTTGTCCAAAATGTAACAAAAATATTAGGATGTTGAAACATTATAGAAATACACACAAAATCAAACAACCATATCCACCTATCAGTCATGTGTATTATCCACCCCTACGCAACCGCAAAATCGCCACTACCAACATCACCAGTGCAGCCGCCAACAAGGGAAGTTCATATAGATGATATGTAAAATCTCCTACTTCTATCCTGCTTTTGTCTTTGACATACATAACACCAAGTTTACATGTAAATAACATAAGTCTGTAATACTAAATAAAATAAAACCCCAAAACTGCATATATATCCTTTCTTCGTGATTTAAATCTCCAACATAAACACGCTTTTTGTTACAAAAAAATATATTCTAAATCCAAAAACTATCGACCAAAATTAATCATTATGGCGTTTTTATAAAACATCCGTGCAATGATAATGTTTGGTTTTCCTTTTGTGATAACTATTTATTTTTATTTTTAATAAAATGATTATGTCTTATTAGTGTATTGTCAAGTTTAATTTCATTGACTATATTAAGGGTGCAAGTTGATCAGAACAAAAATGTCATTCTGATTTTGTAAATGTGTTATATACATTGCTTTGAATATATTGGAATTTTATTGAGAACATTTCAATACATATTTATGTTATTTGTTTGAATATTTTGTGGTAATACTGCTTACAAACTATCAATTTTAAATAACTTAAAAGATCGGTTTAAGGATAGACAACAAGGTTGAACGAATCATTAAACGTCGTGTATATTCGGTAAGTAAGAAGAACATACTAAAATAAACCTTATTTGTTTTATTTGGAAACATAAAAAAAAACATATTCGAAATACCCAGACATTTGTCTAAGCAATGACTGTTTTATTTGAGCTCAATATAATGGGGTCTATCTAGGTTTTCTGCTCCTGCAAGAACAGATTCCTGTTGTTCCACAGACTGGTGTAATGCCAGATCACTAATTTCTTCATAACTATGAGTAGCATCATCTCTTTCGCTATCTTTTGTGCTTGTATCTGATCCTCTTTCTGATGTTCTATTTATTGTTGGATAATCAATAACTTCCAAATATTCGTTTCGTAAACCATCATATACATTTGGAACATTGTTGATCTGTGGCGCTGCGTGGTATCTTTATAATAATAAAAATAAATAGCAGCTTGATCATATTAAGGGTTGATATTGATGAGAAGAAATCTGGTAAAGTGCAATACAAATTAAACCAGAAGTACATTCATTTGAAGAGTTTATACCACTATTTTCAAAAAATCTCGGACAAAATAGCTGTCTTATACACGAACCACCGACATAATTTATTTGCTCAGCATAAAAGACCAGGTAAAATATCCGTTCCAGGCGGACATGTTTGAATATTCCACATTTTAAAAATATTATACTACCACCTTCAACAATGATCATAAGCAATACACATATCTTTCATTGTGGTTTTATTAGGATATTTGATTGGTTAAATTATACAAAGACAAAGATTTTGTTTTCGGTATAGTCGTACGGTGACCTAGAGTTGGTTACATACATTTCGTGTTGTCTCTGTTTGATATTTGTCTTATTGCCATAAACACCATACATTGTATCTTTTTTATGTTTATATTTGCTGCTAGTTCATTTAAAGAAATCAGAATAATGACGCTCAGACCTTTAGATGATGGAGTTAAGATACTGTACTTTCTTTTATATATCCTCTTTTTCGAAAACAAATTAATGTTTCTATATATAACATTTTGAAATCATACTCATTATCTCTTAGCGTTTTGGATGGCCTCTTTCATAAAATATAAAAAAAAGAAGATGCGATAGAATTGCCAATGAGACAACTCTCCACAAGAGACCAATTGACAGAGAAATGAACAACTACAGGCCACCGTATGGCCTTCAATAATGAGCAACGCCCATACCGCATAGTCAGCTATGCATACCCCCAAAATAACAAATGTAAAACAATTCAAAGGAGAAATCCAACGCCCTGATTAATGTTAAAAATAATGAACGAAAAACAAATATGTTACACAGAAACAAACGGCAGTCACTGAATAACAACCTCCTGACTTGGGTAAGGCGCATACAGAATGTGAGGAGGTTTAACTTGTTTGAAGACGCCATCCATTCACTTACCCGGCACTGTGGTTTTAGAAAGATTAGAGATCAATACATCATTTTGTGAGTGAGAAATATTTGTTGTTAACATACAGATCTGTATATTTATTTTTCACTTAATGATTGCTTCTTGATATAAATTAAATGTTAAATAAAAAATTTACGTACATTTCCCTAGGAGAGAATCGTCTTTGAAAATCTACAAACAAGCAAGCTTTCTTTGAATTTAACAATTTATATTATATGAATATGTGCATATCATTATTGTTTATAATGTATGAAAGCAGATATATTTAGCTCATGCAACACTATTTTTTTAATTCTACAAACAGGAGACCAAACCAAACAAACAACTGAAACGTTTGACACTATACTAAAATGTACCTACATTTGCAGATTGTTAATATGTACTTTTCAATCACATTGCATTACTCTGATAATAAATATGAAAATCATTCCATGATTCTGACATTTGCTTATATAATGTAAATTGAGTGTATGCTGGTAATTGACATTGTACATACTATAGATAAGATAAATTACACTTTTGAAACTCTATATTTACACTAAATTACAAACACGATATCTATTAAGTAAAAAAAAAAGAGTATATATTTATTTTGGTGTTTGTTATTATTATTCTGTGTTTTTTTTTTTATGAAAGTTTATGTTTCCGAAAGAAGATCGGTTGATTGCTGGCTGATTGGTTGTTTAACTTCAGTGACAAATTTAGATTTATATTCCGAATAAGAAAACAAGACGAATCGAAACCGTTTCATAATCTTCATACCACAAAATCTTGAATATGGAACTTAATTTAGAAAATATCGTTGTGATGCAGATATTGTTTTTATTTTCTCTTTATTTTCTAATTTAGTGGAATTCTTTTCGCGTATTAACCTTAACAAAAGTACTTGTCTTTTTAATAACGTAAACCAAATATATTTACTTCTATATATGCCTTTAATCAACTTCAGAGTGGTTTGTCTTTAAATTGATTCTGATTGATATTAACCTCACATATCTTGATAAAAAAAAGAAATTTTCTTGACACTGTGACATAGATAAATAGTCAGAATAATTGATTGCATATTGTTAATGAAGGTTCGGTTCTTACTTTTGTTTTGTCCTGTTTTAACAATAAGAGTTGTCACAACAGCCGTAACGATGAAAATTGCAGAACCAGTCAGAATCAACATGATTGTCAGGAAACTAAAACCACTTGCATCTAAATAAATAACATGCTATTTCATTTGCAGTACATATGTTTCAAATAAAGAACATTTGCAATAAGATCATTGTTATATTCCAATCAGGAGAAAAAGATCAACATCCATATTTTGTTGTCAATGTGATTTGATTATGAATCAGCATTTGCTTAACTTTTGGCAAGGTGCATACATTTTTCTTTAATACCGTTGTAAAACGTTTAAGGAGGCTCGCGTTATAAGATTTTCAGAAAAAAAATTAAACATTTATTTTTCAATACAAATTTTATTAATTACCTTAAGTAGTTATTACTTTATCATATGGTACAAAAATCTTTCCAAAAAATCAATTATTTATGGCCCCAGGTGACTTTTAAAATGTAGTGACATTGAAAAAGCTTCAAATTATCTCCTTTTTGTGCAAAAATGCAATCATTGGCATTAAAATTGAAATATCTTTTTTTAACTCATCGGTAACTTATATTTTTTATTGTTGTTTTCGAATAAGCTGAACATAAACTAAATAATTTTAAAATTTAAGCGATTTCTGTAATTAAGTTCTTTTTTTTTATTTCGATATTACCGCTATTTCTCCTATTAGTTCAACAGAAAAAAAAAGGACATTTACAAAATTGTATGCTTCTTTCGAAGGCAGATTGTGAGCGTAAATGAACAGTGACCCCATTTATTTTTTTTAACAAATTTGATTTTTTTTCAGTACTTAGAAAATTATGTGTCGATTTTCTATTCAACTTTCCGCAAAAATAATTTGCACCCTATGATCGTTTACACGGAATTTAGATACTTTCCGACAAGTTTTAATTTTCATTATCACATGTGCATACATTGCAAATGAAAGCTTTTTAAAATAGTGTATCTCATTTTGTTTTATATTTAATACTTTTTGATAAATTTTATTTCAAAGTCGTGTATCGTTTCTTTTGTTGACTAGTATATCAGATAAAGTTCATTTATAGAAAATTATAGCAAAATCCTATATTAAATAAAAAAAATGATTTAGACCCGCGAACCCCCTTAAGAGGTACATATTATTCCCTGTTAGTGTAGCGATCATTTCTAATCCGATGCCAGTTACGTTTGGCGATTTGTTCAATATCGATATTTACTTACCAAACATCTTGATGCAGCGACTCTCTCGTCGTTTTCTTAGCAGAAGGTGCTTACCATGTATACGAATAGTCGTTGTGCGATTATACAATGTTCTTTCCCTGTTTATGATCGAAAGGGGAATTGCGTAAGTCAACCTCTTACTTCTATGTGATAGTCATCAGCCATCAAGATTATAAACTTTATGATATAAAAGGAACAGGAACGAAAATATCAACGAAATTATCAACCCAGTTATATTAGATCAAAATGTATAAATTACATATTTTACCTTTCTTTACAATAAACTGAAATGAACTATTTCCAAATTGGTTTTCAATGAAGATAGAGTAACTGTTATGAACAGGCTCGCCACTCTGGATTAACTGTGCCATATATCCGTTAACCGTTACTTGTTTACCATACATTAGACGTTTGAGGTCAATCTGTGTTATAAACTGCCTATATTCTGATACATTCGGCAGTATGACTTTTGCAGTGAACCATTTTACAACTGTGGGTTCAGGTGCAGAATAGAACTGAACCGTAAGCACTGTGTCTCTTGTATTGTTTATTGCTGTTTTTAGAATAAGCGGTCTGCCTTCAATACAAAAATATAAGATAAATATCTTATCGTCTAAATACAACAGAAATGACATTACATCGAAGAATTAAAACATCTTAAAAGTTTTTAAATTAACTATAAACAAGAAACAAAATTCTGATCTAATTTTAAAGTGTATTAGATAAATGTAGAATCACAAAAGAATTGAACTCCGAGTAAAATTCAAACGGAAAATCCCTAATCAAATGGTAAAATCAAAAGCCCTAACACATTAAACGAATGGACAACAACTATCATATTCCTGACTTGGTACGTATATATACAGGCTTTGTTTGTATGTGGAAAATGGTAGATGAAACCTGGTTGTAAAACTCTCTTTGTATGGCAGCCATAAAAAAAAATCCATTATATTGACAACGATATGTGTACCAAACAAACAGACATTAGTTTTTCGTTCATGTTTTGTACATACAATAGGCCGTTAGTTTTCTCGTGAATTATTTTACACTGTCATTTCGGGGCCTTTTATAGCTGACTATTTCGGTATGTACTTTGCTCTTTGTTGAAGGTCAAATGGTGACCAATATTTGTTAATTTCTGTGTCATTTTGGTCTCTTGTAGAGAGTCTCATTGGCAATCATGCAAATCTTCTTTTTTTCATATTAGGACAAAATATAAAAAAATAAGGTTACAGCAGTCAACGTTATGTTATTTTCTTAATCATCATAAAACAAACATATATATATATTACACATTTACCACGAAACAATAACACAACGATGGGATGTACAAGTACAGAGACAACACGCTGTGCTCTCAGGATAAAACTAGTGAGGGTCACTGATGAGGCTTATGAAGACAAAACGCGCGTCATGCGTACTAAATTATAATCCTGGTACCTTTGATAACTATTATGCTACTTCAAACAAAAACCTCGAGTATCTTCTATTTACGATCAGTGTAAAGTATTTGAAAACAGAGTGGAAATGTTCACATTGTAGATTTAAAGTTAACCTTACTTTTTGAACTGTTTTATACTGTAACAGAAAGCCTAGTAAACACAAACAAAAACACAAAAACGTCTTTTGGATCTCTCGGTTTACAATTAACTACGAATACTACTAGCTTGATAATTTGTCGAATTGTTTGTTAATACTAAGGCCGTGTTCTCATAGACCTAAACTCGGTGTTGTGTTAGTGTAATTACCACGTAAACTAAACAGAATTACGTTCCCATTGAATAAACTTAATGTTAACATGCAGTCAATAGTCAATGTAGGCCTTTGGTAGGTTAAGTGTTTACAAAACAAGGTATTTAAAACATGCATTTTACCATGTATATTTCAAAAAGAAACTTTTGTTTAATAAAAATGATATTTATAACAATTATTTATGTAGTTGTTTTACCGAATTATTTGTTTAAACTCGATATATTAATCGGTTTGTTATATAAAACAGAACTTTTAAGTAGCCTCATAAGGGAACAACCATTTAACCACATGCAGGAAGGGGATAATGGTTTTTGTGTTCGACACAGATTATTTGTTTCGTTAATATCACGAACAATTTTATTTATTTTTCCAAAGCTATCAATCAAACCATTTTGCTCACATAATAGCACATAATAATACGATATGGGGGGAGGGGAATCTGAACAGAATATTTTATCATCAACTTTAGAAACAATATATTTTTCTTTGAATTTGTTCCCCCTTTTTTAAAGTCGAATGGGCCTCCCTTAATCCGTAATCCAGACTCAAAGCATCATCATTGACAAACACAAAATTCATTAGAAAATGTCTTCCCGAATCGACTAGACGTACACAGAAATATTTGCCACTGGTTTTAACTCACTCAACGATTCACTCATAAATGCATTACTTAAATATCATAAACATCTCAATCCTTATACTCCGTTTGTTAACACACGGATGCAGCCTTCGTGATTTATTGTGTAATGAGTTGCGGATGCAGATGGGGGCGGGTTCCGGGAATTGGAACCCTTTTTTTGGACGATCAATGTTTTGAACGCGGCCATGCATTTTTAAAAATGCCTTTATCCGCTTCTGGAAATCGAGACATCTAAAGTGACTCAAAAATAGGTGCAAATCATCAAAATGACTTTCATCACTGCAAGAAAAGTTGTCCAAGAAATCTTAATTTGATTCTATGTTATGAACATTTTAATGACATGTAGTTTATAAGTGTAAACAAAACTAAGCACAGGTAACTAAACCAGGTGTATAGATGTGAACACATTCTATGTGAAACCAGTGTACATTACATTAAACTAATTGTGAACATGTTTACTGTACATGGCGTTTGGTGTGAACACGGCCTATGTCAATCGTGATTAGTTCTAGATGACCTGATAAAACATACATACGTACCTTTAGTTAACAGTATACTACTATTTGTCCATGTTAGTTCCCTTTTATCTAAAGTGATAACGTTGCATGTGTATGTGCCCATATCGTCAAGTTTACATGGATCAATAAATAATGTGGATGTGTTCTTTTCTTTGCTGAATAAACCTGATATATGTCTGATGACCATTCCTTTGACTGAATGTGTCCATGAACTAAAAGCATACCATGGTAAGAAACCATCAACGTGGCAAGCTATTGACACTGGGTTGGATATATTGCATTCTACATCACGTTTTAGTTGGAGTATGGGAGCTTCTGTTTGTAAAAAAACAGAATTATCAAACAAAACTTGATCTTCTGTTCGAATCTTTCATCTTTGCAATTAATGCAGTTATTACTATTTTGGAGCATTAAGGCAGCACACAACAAAGATGTTTCTGCTTCAAATGTCCAACCTTTAAAATGCTGTTACTTGTGAATGCATATAAATTAATAAAAGAGGAATATGAAGATACAATGTAGATACACCTCCATTTTTGCATAGGTACTATTTCTGTACTTAAAATGTGTAGTACTGGAAATTTATTTCAATATTTTGTACTAGATCTTTACTTTAAATTATTGTAATAATTGTAATAGTTTTAGTACAGAAATCATACCAATAATATTCCATATTTGGAAATTATAACTTTAAGAGATTCGAAATAGACAAACTTTCAAATTGCAGAAAAAGTAACAGTGTAACAAAAAACCCGGTAGTAACAACATAGTACTGACTATTAAAAGTAGATTTCCAGTACTTCATATTTTTGATACCGAAATAGTACACATGAAAAAGTACCGGAGTAAAAAGATTAATCATTTAAATGAATGCAAAATTTTTGTTATGCAATCATTATGTAATAAATTATTAGATAATTGATTGGCAAATTTCGGTCAAAACAGGAGCTACAAAAGGATGTCTCAAATGATAGCTATCGTATTCCATTCTCTCATAAATCTGAAATTAGTGTCAACATCCTTACCACATAAACTTAGATAATGTTTAAATTGGTGTAAAATTTTATCTAAACATTCTATCCGAAATCTGTTACACTTCTTTGTTGATAATCGCTCTAGGAACAACTATGACGAAAACGTTACTATGGGACTTGACCTAAAGTGTGTATCCATGTGTTTGTGTTGTGTTGTTGGGTGTATCAGTTTCGTGTCGTGCCTTTCACTCCTACACGGACGACAAATGCCAGTAATGCGTTGTGTTAGTACTTCATTATTCTGTTTTAAAAATTGAAGCATCATAGTATCATAACCAACTTCCAACGGAGCTTGTTTATGATATCTATGCCCACCGTCATTTTACACCCAATTTATGAAATTTTGGAAGTGTTTCCAAATAATTCTCAAGAAAATATATTAATAGGTTTTAAAATTTATATTGTAAATATACACACTGCAGTTATTCATAGAAAAATAGGCACGTATACATTGTACCCTTACATCCAATTACAGCGCCCCCTATTTGACTTCCTTCACCTGCCCTGTATACACAAAAGGCCAACCTGATGCTGGGAAAATGTTATAATACTATTTCCCTTTGCTGTGACATAATGATGTAAAGAATTCTTATTCTTAAGGCCGTACGGTGACCTATAATTGTTAATGTTTGTGTCATTTTGGTCGTTTGTGGATAGTTGTCTCATTGGCAATCATACCACATCTTCTTTTTTTTTTATATATATTATGACACCATTAATGCAATACTGGGTTATTTTGAAATCCTTGGCTACAATAAATTCTTGTATGTCCCCATTACTTAGTTTTTCTTCTGTACTTCTTTCAGTTCAGGCTTAATAAACTACCTGTATCGAATCAGATCTTATCTTCTTTAAAAAGAATAATAAACAGTACCAATTAAACAGATAAAAATGACAGTTCCAATCAATTTGTATTCAATTTATCCAAAATTTACAACGTAAGCAAAAATTCAATAGTTTCATACTAATCTCCATTCCATGCTTTAGCGTATGCCATATCGTGGTAAAAAAATTCAGAACTTGTTATAAAATCCATTATTCTGTCTTGGGATGATACAAACAAAGATATTAGACACTTAAAACATTAAATATGCAATACACTCAGCTGTAAATTTGCCTTTCTTGCCTGTATCAGTCTATGAACAATCTGAATTATGTCCCTTGGTAGTATTCATGTCAAACAAAAGTCCTTTCAAACAGTAGAAAATGAAACATTATATATGCTTGATATAATAAAAGATAGAAACTTCAAAATGAAGCAGTATTGAAATATTTGCTGCTTGCATTTCCAAGAACATGCACAATTCTTTACACAGGAAAGTTCAAATTCTATCTATTGCCTAACATCATCAGCAGTACAAACGTAACCAGACAATTTCCAATTTTAATAATATGTCTAGGGAAATAGGTAGAACATTTAGGGAACTACAAAGCAATAGAGGCAAATATTTCAGTTAAAAATATTTGTCGCGACTTGAATTCTGGTGATTCAAATTGAATTAATCATTAGGAAAGTTGGAAATAACTACAAAAGAACCATAGTTTGGTGCATTTTATACAATATAGTTATTATTGAAATCCTAAAATCAAATTTTATATCAGTACCCATGAATATGACTTATTATCATGATTATGATGAATCAGCACTTTTCTCAACACAGTATTTTCTCAGTGAAAAGTTTCTATTCTAAATTATAAAAATCAAATGTTCTAATCAAAAGCTTAAAAAAAGTATTGTATAACTATAGTCAATTGATTTTGATTTCCCTTGCTATTGTCATTATAGGGAAAACGGTACTATTTTTTAATATTAATATTAACATTTTCTAAATTTACCACTTTTTTTGTAATAAAAACCTGGATAAAACAGTTATGTGTGGTGTGAGAACTTCATCATTCTGTTTTAAAAATTGAAGCCAAATAGTATCATGACCAACTTCCAACGGAGCTTGTTTATGTTATCCATGCCCACCATCGTTTTACACCAAACTTTTGGAAGTCTTTTTAAATAATTCTCTAGAAAATATATCAATATGTTTCAAAATGTATATTGTTAACTGTATTAAATGACTATGTGGGAAAATACAAATGTATGCAAACCTGATACAATAAGATAACACACTTGACCTAACATATAAAATTGTTACAAAACTGATAATAAAATAAACCCTCTCGGAGTATCCATGAAGAAGATAATTTAAATTTAAAGTGGAAATTTGTTGTAAAATTTTGCAGACACAGTTAACATTATAATTGATTACATAATTGTTGTATAATACTTACATTGCATTAATTTGAAAGATTAATCTGTTAGCTATCCATAAATACCACTTTTATTAAGTTTCAAGCGTTACATCATTTTAAAACTTGGGGAATTGGAGGTATAACATCTTTGTATTGTGCTACTTTAAAACTGTGAAAGATGCAGTAGTCAATACTTTGGTGTTGAAATGAATATCAATAATGTAGTGATTTATATAAATTTCCTTTTTACAAAACTTTGAATTAATCGAAAAACTAAGGAATTTCTTATCCAAGGCAAAGATTACCATAACAGTATTTGGGACAATTTTTGAAATTTTGGATCATCAATGCTCTTTAACTCTGTACTTGTTTGGCTTTATGAATATTTTGTTATGAGTGTCACTGATGAGTCTTTTTGTTAGCATTTTGGTCATGAATGTTTGTCTCTAATATTTAATTAACTGTGCATTTGTATTCGGATATCGCAGATCAAATTTATTCGTTCATTGTGTAATCATACATTTTTTGATTGAGTTAAGTCTGCCAATTGATATTTTATCGTATGTTTTTTTCTATGTTGTGATGTTATGCTATTGTCTCAGAAAAAGGGAGAAGGTTTGGATCCATTAAAACGTTTAATCCCGCTGCAAATGTTTGCATTTACTTACATGTATTTGAAGCATAACAATAATGCTTCAAACAATTAACGACGATATATATCGTATTTCACCGAAAATGCGTGTAAGACACTAGTCTGCTCTCTTGTCACCTCCAGATTAGAACTATTGGAACGCTTTGCTATATAATGTAAACTCTTCCACTATAGCAAGACTGCAACGTGTTCAAAACACAGCAGCTAGACTTATCACAAGAAAAAGGAAGTTTGACTTTATAACACCTGTTCTGATGCAGCTACATTGGCTCCACGTGCAATACCGATCACATTTTAAACTTTTTCTCTACGTTTTTAAGGCATTACACGATAAAGCACCCAAATGTTTGAAAGAAGTGAGTGTACCACACGCTTCTATTAGAACACTTCGGTCAGAAAATTAAGGACTCATAACGAATTCAAGTGATGTTCGCACTAAAACATTAGTTGAAAGACGATTCAACCGAGCTGAAGCTACATTGTGGAATGACCTACCAATTTATTTACGTCAAGAACAATCGCTTCCTCGTTTTAAAAAAGGTTTGATTACACATATTTTTAGACTGGCGTACTGTGATGTGTAAGACCTGTGAAAATTATTTATTATTTTAAAAGTTTAAGTGATAGGACCTTTTTATTTTTATTTTATTCAAATTTCTAGTTTAAAGATTTTATTTAAGAGACAGTTTTAGCTAAGTGAATAAATAAATCCTTTAATGCAAATTTTTATAGATTTAACTTGTGTATATACCGCAGGGAATGTAAATACTTATAATTTTCATCATTATATTATTTAATTTTTTTGATTGACTGTTACATTTAATATGTTTTATGGTATTCATTGTGATATATATATTTCCTTTCAATGCTCTTAATTTACATCATTATTCTATTTAATTTCTGTTTTATTCTTATGTTCATATAAATATATATAATTGCTATAATTGTATGCATTGTGATATATAGATAGAGGAAGATGTGGTGTGAGTGCCAATGAGACAACTCTCCATCCAAATAACAATTCAAAAAGTAAACCATTATAGGTTAAAGTACAGCCTTCAACACGGAGTCTTGGCTCACACCGAACAACAAGCTATAAAGGGCCCCAAAATTACTAGTGTAAAACCATTCAAACGGGAAAACCAACGGTCTAATCTATATAAACAAAACGAGAAACGAGAAACACGTATATATTTCATGAATTTGACCTACCGAATTAGACTATTTACCGGATTTGTAATCACATGAGCAACACGACGGGTGCCGCATGTGGAGCAGGATCTGCTTGCCCTTCCGGAGCACCTGATATCACCCCTAGTTTTTGACGGGGTTCGTGTTGTTTATTCTTTAGTTTTCTATGTTGTGTCATGTGTACTATTGTTTTTCTGTTTGTCTTTTTCATTTTTTGCCATGGCGTTGTCAGTTTGTTTTAGATTTACGAGTTTGACTGTCCTTTTGGTATCTTTCGTCCCTCTTTTACATAAACAAACGACAACTACTGTACATCAGATTCCTGACTTAGGACTGGTGCAAACATTTGCAGCGAGATTAAACGTTTTAATGGATCCAAACCTTCTCCCTTTTTCTGAAACAATAGCATAACATCACAACATAGAAAAACATACGATAAAATATCAATTGGCAGACTTAACCCAATCAAAAAACGTATGATTACACAATGAACGAATAAATTTGATCTGCGATATCTGATTACAAATGCACAGTTAATTAAATATTAGAGACTAACATTCATGACCAAAAAGCTGACAAACAAATTCAAACACAGGACATCAATGAGAAATATTTAACCAATCAATGTTCACTTTAGAAAAAAACCGTTTTTTTATAATCTTGAAGTTTATACAAATGTTGTAAGAATAAGTGAAAAATTGAAGATATTACAAATAATCAAAGCTGGTGTACAGACAAGATCCATATAAATAAAAAAAAACAATAAAGCATTATAAACAGTATCAACAGGTCGAATTAACAAGAAAATACGATTTAAGAGTACTCGCAGTTACTGACAGCTAGTTAAAAGCCCAAACCAATTAATAATAAAAAATCATGCATCAGAGACTAAAATCGACTAAAACACATCACAGGGATTTAGTATTTTAACGTCATTAATAGTCAAAGAAGACATGACTTGTGCAATGCCAAAAATAAATGTATCGACAGGTAGTAGTATAGTGAAGAGCGACTTCTATAGAAATTAAAGTTAACGTGTCTGTGTCTCTATACATCTCGCCTCAAAAGATAATGAAATTTAGTTATGTTTTAATTTGCTAAGGACAAAATCAATATTAGTGCCAATGTGAACTATATTCAGAGATCTAATTACAATATTGGTACGATAACCCTTACTTATAAGTTTGTTTAAAGGTTCGATGAGTTTACAAGGATCACATAGTGAATTCCTCGCTTTAAGTACAATATTACCATAAAATTTAGGATGTGAAATACCATTTTTAATAAGCTTTCTACAGGTATAGCCAAATTTACTAATCAAATCTTTGTATCTATGAAAGAATTTAGTAAAAGTTTTAAGTAATTTATGGTATCGAAATCCCCGACACAACAATTTACCAGTGATGCATTGATTACGTTCGTTAAAATCTATGACATCAGAACACACACGGGCAAACCGAACGAGTTGCGATATATAAACACCGTATGATGGAGCCAAAGGCACATCGCCGTCTAAAAAAGGAAAATTAACAGTAGGAAATGAAAAATCGTCTCTTTTGTCGTAAATTTTAGTGTGAAGTTTCCCGTTTGAAATTGAAATGTCTAAATCTAGAAAAGGACAACTGCTGCTGTTTATGTTAGATTTAATTAAAGTAAGTTCGTTTGGGTAAATTTCTGAAGTATATTTAGAGAACTCTGGATTATTCAACGAAAAAATATCATCCAGATAACGGTAGGTATTTTTGAATGTATCAACCAAAATCTGCTATTAAAGGGGCACAGTAGGTGCCCATATGAATACCTACTACCTGACGATACACTTTATCGCCGAAACGTACATAAATGTTATCAAGCAGAAAGTTTAAAGCTTCAATCATATCCTCACATTTCCAGTAAGTGTATCTAGCATACTTTCTTTTTTCGTTACAGAAAAGGGCCTTAAACGAGTTACAGCAATTAAAATTACAATGAGATTTTTCGAAAGAGCATTTTATCAAATACAAAAACTTTTTCTTTATAAGATTGTGTGGAAGTGTAGTGTACAGAGTAGAAAAATCAGAACTGTCAACAGAATTGTAAGGACCATTGAAAGCATGTATTTTATCTAAAACCTCTAAAGAATTTTTAACACTCCAAAAATAATTAATACCATTATTTTCATAAGCTGTATTACAAAAGTTAATAACCAGTTCTTTGATAGTAGTAAGGGAGGTGGTTAGAAGCACTGATAGATTAGTAGTAGAACACTTACTCGAAGCGGAGATGAAACGGAATTTAAATGGTTTTTAGTGTAATGTCGGTAACCAGTACATGGTAGGGACTTTCAAATGTTCGGAAGATGCTTTAAGCTGGGCAGTGGCAGTGGTATGCTTGTTAACGATTTGACTCTCTGTGGTGCGCACTGACCTGAATGTAGAGGAATTGATAATTTCGTTTTGAAGAACTTTCGTGTAGTATATGCGTCACACCACCACTACATTATTTGCTGCCTTGTCTGCCGGTACGAACAAAAACCGCTCTGCGAGTTTGTTTTTTATTCTAGAAATGGGTATATCATGGTTCCTATTATTAATTTCAGAATTGTTTTCTAAATGAGATATTCGAATATCAACAGTATTCATAATTTTATTCAAATAACTGTCTAAAGATTTTTTATCGTATTTTTCACGTTTGCACCAATTTTTACAATAGGCAGACAGAGCGTCTTTAATAACCTGACGACACTGTTTCCAATCTATTGTAGATGGAGGACAGTATTTCGGTCCTTTCTTTAGAAAAGTTATGACTTCACGGTCATCGACGATGTTGAGGTCTCCTGTGATAACATGACCATAGGGAACATATTTAAAACTAGATGTTTCGCAATCTCAAGTGGAAGGAACATTATTTTCTATATTGACGTCTGTTGTAATTGACGTATAATTGAAAATCAAATTTCTGCTCGGTTTTTTATAAGAATACGAAATAATGGGTTGTTCTATATTATCAAAATTCGTGTCATTTATAAAAAAAATCAAAAAAATTGTTTACATATGATTTTACTAGTGATATCATTTTATAATACCATGAACGTTCTACTTTGAACCTGTATTGACACACTCAATAAGAAAAAAAATAATTTAATCCTTTAATTTTAAACCTCACTCTAGGCATTTACAATGATACTACCATGAAACCAAATAAGACACAAAGTAACCATATGAGTGCCCATTTTAGTAATGATATTCTACATATATTGTTGTTATAATAATGGAATAATGAGTATCTTGTCGTTAGTTTGATGTCGTGTTATTGTAAAAAATCTCTGTTCATAAGGTAATGTGACAATGATAAAATGAAAGAGACTAAACACTTACTTTGTACTTCAAATAACATTTCTGCCGTTGATACAAATGTATTTATCCGTGCCGAACAGTTGCATGATTTGCCATTATCAGTAAATGATGCTTTATATGCAAGCTTTGACACGTACGTATTGCAATTAAGAACAGATGTTGGTGCAGGTTTTAAATCCAGACAATCCCAAGTCAGTTCAGTAAAGACATGATTTGTTGTTGCACTACACCTTATTTCCGTTATCAAGCCATTTATTAATGGAAACACAGTTAACATTGTTATCGAAGGACCATTGATATCTGTAAGATTAACATTTTTATCTATATATCTTTTTCACTTGGCATAACTAAAATTAAATGCATTATTCTCATGGATAATTTTCTACATTGAATGTCATTTATTCAGTTCTCACCATTCGAAAGTATCACATACACTTAACAAATATAATCAGTTGTTAAAATTCAATCATGATTTTTGCTATTTGGAGAATGAATTTATAATGTTTTCTTGGAATCATTTTATCTGCAGCTGTTATAGAAACGGTTTAGGTATTGATTGGTTGTATGGACTTCTTGTATTGTTGTCGTCTGTGTGTTGCCCTTGACAAGTCTATTTATAATACATGTGCATTTTTAAAATTTATTTATTATACATAACTTCGTCTCTAATTCATCATACATAAAAAGAGTTATATCATGACCTGTACAGTTCTAAATGAAATAAATAACTTATCAAGTCATATTAACTAAGACTTAGGCCGTGTTAACATTGACCTAAATTCGGTGTTGTGTTAGTGTAACTCACACGTAAACTAAACAGAATTGTGTTCCCATTGATAAAACTCAGTGTTTTCATGTAGTTTAAATCATGTTTTGTTTACACACAGTCGATACTCAATGTAGGCCTTGTGTAGGTTTAAGTGTACACAAAACTAGGCATTTAGGACATTAGTTTAACCGTGTTTATATTTAAGGAGGAAACCTTTTGTTCATAAAATTGATAGTTTGGACAATTATTAATAAAGTTTTTTTTACAGAAATTGTTGTCTAAAATGTATATTATGTTTATTTTGTTTTTGTTTTTTTTTAAATAACGTGCTGTATTAACCCCTGATCAAGACTCAAAGCAGCATCATTGCCGAACCAATAAGGCAGCACCCATTGATTTTTCGGGGGAATGGGAGGGGGGATATGGATATTTTGGAAAAAAAATTGTTTCCAGTTTTTGGAGAGAACAAAATGTTTTTTTAACACTGACTTTTTTTTTGCTCCCAGCTGCCAATATATTTAATACTTAAATTGAAAGAAACAAATGTTTTCGACTTGTCACCAAAATTTGTCTTGAAAAATATCCATACCCCCCTTAAGAAAATAAAATAGTTGCTGCCTAGTTCATTTAAAAGGTCTTCCCGAATCGACTTGAAGTACATATAAATATTCGCCACTGGTTTTTACTCAAACAACGATTCACGCATAAATGCATTATCACTGAACTAGTATATATTTGTTAAGGGGCCAGTTGAAGGACGCCTCCGGGTACGGGAATGTCTCGCTAAATTGAAGACCTGTTGGTGACCTTCTGCTGTTATTTTTGCTACGGTCGGGTTGTTGTCTCTTTGACAAATTCCCCATTTCCATTCTTAATGATATTACTAAAACAAAGTGTGAGGTAAATGATAGAGTATCTCAGATCCGTTAAATTACCCTTAGAATAAAAAAAATTACACTCTCCCTTTGCCAAATACTCCTTTAAGAAGATATATCATTTGAAACAAACAGAAAAGATAAAGATGTAGTGATCCCTAATATCTCAATCCTTTATATCTGAATCAGATTTTTCGCGCGAACAGTTAAACAAAATATTCTAAAAATATTTAACACTAAAATGTATGCATGGGGGAACTTTTGATTCAGAATACTTATTTTTATCATCTGTATGATCAGATTATTTTTATCCAATTGGAGATCGAAATATTTCCATTCCCCTTTTTTGAATTCAAATGGTCGTTACCTTACTGCTAGAAAAATTGTCCGAAAACTTTGCATTCGGTTCTACGTAAGGAACATTTAAATGACATATGATTTACAAGTGTGAACAGATCTTCTGTACAGGTAATTAAACAAGGTGTATAGATGTGAACAAATTTAATGTGAAACCAGTGTCCATTACATTAAACTAATTGTAAACATGTTTACTGTACACGGCGTTTGGTGTGAACACGGCCTTATCTAAGGCGGATAATTCAGCATTTTTCAGAAAAAACGTTTGCAGTCAATTCACATCATTCTCCGCAATAGTACTGATTTGACTGCAAATGAATTGTCTGAACATGATTAAATATAAACTTGATACGATATTGTTCGAACACTCTCACATTTAATGTGAATTTAGATCAACATGACCGTTTAAGACTCAATCTCAATAGATATAAATCAAATGAGAGAAAACGAAACCGGGTTAAAAACTAAACCCTGGAGAATCACATCAACTATAAGACCAACATCGGAACCACAGAAACTCTGAACTGCAACTGAAAAAAACAAATGCAAAGTCAAGTGGTCTATCGCATGTCCATATATATGTTCTTTCAAAATCATCAATTTGGTTATTCTTTATGAAAGCAAACCCAGAATGTATTTGGGAGTATCCATATTTACAAAACGTTGCATTTAAGATTGAACAACTGAGCAGTCCTTGATAATCTATTTTTAGACAATAGCATTTTGAACAAACAGTGACACATACGAGTAAAGCAATCTATACCTGTATGTAGAAAACACCTTGGTTCTTTTTTCCTTCAAATATCCCTGTATTGAATTTCTCTACCTATGTTTTATAATTTAAATTTTTCTCTGCACACTATTGTGCATAAACATATTATACCAACCTCTGAATTCCATTCTTGTTACATTAACTACAGCATATTCATATTTTGTACCATGTCGACAGGTCCATATACCCTGGATATATTTATTTGATACGTCGTGTACCACCAATACAGTTTCGTTAGTAGCTAAATTTATACTTAAACTATCATTTTCTGAATGGGAGTGACACAAGGGATTTGGATAAGACAGAAGACAAAATCCTTTTTCTTCATCTGTATTATCATGAAATATTATCTTGAGCTGTAAATCATCCGTCCTACATGTGAGATGTAAATCTTGTCGTTTAATACTCCATGTTAGGCACAGATGGCAACGACAGACCAATAAATCTAAATAAAAGTAAAAAAAGAGGATTGTCTATCATGATGATGAATTTTATAAATGCCTATCTGAATACATTGTTAAATTATTATTTTAGTTAACTTTTAAATTTTGAATCCGAAAACCAGACTTTTGTATTCGTTTTGTCTTTGATCACCAGCAGTAAAGCCGTTGGTTATATACCAACGATTACTTTTAATGAACACAAATCTAACAGCAACATATCAGTGTTTTACATCCTATAAATGATCTTTCAACCGTTTTGATGACGAAAACCTATGAATAACTTTTGAAAAAAAACAATGATTTGTTTTTGAGTCCAGGCAGATTTAGCAACTGCTAGATGAAAGGGTAAGTCTGCTAAAAGACAGGCAACGTAAAAACAATCGTTTGAACTTGGAAGCTTTTATCTTTTTAATATATATATCTGTGTATGGTACATTCGGCCCAGCAGCAATACATAGCATTTTCAGATTAAAAAAACCCAATTAAGACAGAAGTAGAATTTGAGTAGGTACATGTAGTGATTTGGTCAATTAAACAAATGACATGTTTCATAGAAATCCACAGGATAGCAGAAACATGCGCATACACTTTTTAACATTAAATAATTTTAAGTGGTAGATATTTTGACCGAGATTGTCCTTTCTTACAGTATTTTTATTTCCAAACGTGTTCCATACGACTTTAAAAACGCAACACTCATATTGTTGATTTTTTTACCAATCTTGTTTGATTCTCTTACAACTACTTTTCATGCTTATCATACTTTTTTCTCTTAAAAAAATAAAAATCTAACTTACCTTTGGTTATTGAACATACCGAATTTTTGAAGTCGCACGAATTTCTTAAAGCCAAATTTAGGACCCATGAAAGATTGTTTCAGTTTGTTTTGCTTTGTAAAACAGTTCTTTTAATCCTTTGCCTCACTTAAACTAGTTAAAAATATTGCATTTCCATATTACAAAGAATGAGAAATAAAAAACTGAATAACCCCTTACGAAAACTGCAAACATGAAAACATAAACTTGCTGCAGCCATACTGTATGACTTCAGAAACTCGTCTTACTGTCTTTCCCACAACGATACAATTACACAAGATGTGTTGCTGAACATCAATGAACAGATCAACGTGTAGTGACAATGAAACGTCAACAGATTGCGACATGTTTACGGCAGCAACGTCAACTGCTAATCAAATTGCCGTGGTCCATTGCGTACAGATTCATGCCATAAATGTTTCCCATCAACTGAATTGCCAAACAATCGACTGAAAGAAAACCTTTAAAGCCTTCAAGTTCGAACCGCATAATTGCCAAAACCAATTAATGAGTTGAACAAATGCAAAATCAGAAGGTGTAAAACAAAACCTAAAACATGTAAGACAGAATTTGTTGACCTTTCTGACAATCAGTTTGGCGTTTGTAACAGACAGTTTTTGCTTTTGACGGTGACACATTCATTCAAAAATAACAAAAAATAATCTAGTGTTGCGTTTCTTAATTAGTCGTTCAGTATATCTGTATGGTTTTAAATTTCACACATTATATATGTACAACTATTAATAATAAGGTCAGCGATTTTGTTACAATGAATTCACGTGTTATAAAGCCAATGTATCATGTAACATTTTATACACATCAAAATTGAGTCCTTACACAGACATGTCAGATAGTTGAGTATAATGTTATCGCATAAACAATACTTTATCCGATGATAGATTTCGTTCTTATGTTATACTGTTATATCACTGTCCAGGTTAGGGGGAGTGTTGGGATCCAGCTAACATGTTTAACCCCGCCACATTATTTATGCATGTGTCTGTCCCAAGTCAGGAGCCTGTAATTCAGTGGTTGTCGTTTGTTTATGTGTTACATATTTGTTTTTCGTTCATTTGTTTTACATAAATAAGGCCGTTCGTTTTCTCGTTTGAATTGTTTTACATTGTCTTATCGGGGTCTTTTATAGCTGACTATGCAGTATGGGCTTTGCTCATTGTTGAAGGCCGTACGGTCACCTATAGTTGTTAATGGTTGTGTCATTTTGGTCTTTTGTGGATAGTTGTTTCATTGGCAATCATACCACATCTTCTTTTTATATTAGCATAATAATATTGAAATCATTAACAAAATGCTTCTAAAAAGTTACTTTTTGAAGCAAGTGTCACCATTGGACGGAGTACCAAAAATAGGATTCAGATATACAATTAAACAAATATTTAAATCAATTGTTCGAGAATACCGCGTACGGTCCAAATACTCATATGGTCTGGAACACCTATGCATCTACCATATCGTATGGACTAGTTTTCTCTGAAAAAGTGCTAGTGTATACAGTAAATTTTCAACATAAGGACATGTTTAATTTTGTTATAAATTTTGAAATTTAATTGATCAGCTAATGAACTATTTTACAGAATGATATTTCATTTTTGTGATTTTTTTTTTTTATTTGATTTAACAGTTTATGTACTATTTCTGAACCAAAGTGTACAATAATCCCACCAAAGTTGTTCTCTGCATGGTATTTTAGTTATGTTTTTTTCATTTATTTTGACCTAATAGTCAAATTAACTGACATGATATGCTGAACACAAGATAGAAACAAATATAATAAAACATATAATACTTCGTGGAAAATTCAAAAAGGAAAGTCCCTAATCAAATGGCAAAATCAAAAGCTCAGTATATTTGTGGTATTATATTACCTTTACTAATTGATAAAGTTACTGCTATAGATCGTATGACCTTTATTGTTGAAACTAAGTCTGTACTACTTTCTTGTAAGTTCTTACTGACCGTGCCCGAATTGGTGGTTCCATACCCTTAACAGCACCAAACTTCTTACTTAAATTTCTGCTTAACTTAATTTCTTTTTGTGATCTATTTGTAGCATAGAAAAACACATAAAGCTTTTGTCAAAACACTATATCACTTAATTCAAGCTCAAATTGGTCCGGTAGTAATATATGCTTTATACAAGGAAAACACCATATAAATTATATTGGTTAGCAACATAAGCCTTTTCAATTATTATCAGTTCTTATTTGTTAATTTCCTCTCCAGTGACAATTTTCTTATCTATAACGGCAACAGTAGTATACCGCTGTTCAAAATTCGTAAATCGACAGAGAAAAACAAATCGTGTTGCAAACTTAAATTGAGGGAAACGTATCAATTATAAGAGAACTACGACACAACAGAGACATAACACCGAATGTAACACACACACAAACGAATTACAATGCAACAATTGCAATATTCCTGACTGGGTACGGTCCATGGATGGTGTAAACTTCCCACTAACACCATGCACCATACACGTTACACCTTTGCACCATACACCTTACACATTACACCATACACCATTACCGATTCTATCTACACGATCCAATAGTTATCAAAGGTACCAGGATTATAACTTAATATGCCAGACGCGTAATGTAATTAAACTACCTATAATGTAATAAATTACCCATAATGTAATTAAATTTCAAATATTAAGATTATTATTATTGTTTATGTTTACAATTCGAAAAAATAAAATAAAAAGAACTTCGTTTTCAACCAATGAAATGTCGTACACCATCATTCACTCCATTCCCGATCGAAAGTTACACAATCGCACCATTCCTCATACACCATTACACCATTCCCCTTACACCATACACCATACCACCATACAACTTACGCCATTGCACCATATGCCGTACGCCATTACACCATACACGTTTTTTAGGAAGTTTACACCATCCAAGGGCTGTACAAGGCATTTTATGAAAAATGGTTGATTGAACCTGGTGTTATGGCATGCCAAACCTCCCGCTGTATTAGCAGTGTTAATTATAACATTGAAATGACAACATTTCACGACAGGATTACAATAAATAAACAGATAAATGGGAGAAATATCAATTATATGGTCAGTTTCATAAATTTCCTTACAAAACTTTGAATTTTTCGAAAACATTTTCTTATCCCAGGAATAGATTATCTAAAGCTATTTGACACAACTTATTGGAATTTGGGGTCCTAAATGCTCTTCAACTTTGTACTTGTTTGGCTTTATAACTATTTTGATCTGAACGTCACTGATGAGTCTTATATAGACGAAACGCGCGTCTGGCGTACTAAATTATAATCCTGGTACCTTTGATAACTAAATACAACAGAAGAAAAAAACGATTTACAACTACACACATTAAAAAGTAAAATCAAAAATCACAAAAATACTGAACTAAGACATTGACAAAATCTGATGACAACTCAAACACAACATCAAAACCCAACAAATTGATTTTAGATGAAAAAGTAACGTGCCACGTCTTAAAGCTCGTTTGTATCAGAGCTTGTTCTTTGAATAAAAATAAATGTATACTGCTCTTTTGTCGGGGTGTTGTCTCGTTGACATATCCCGATTTGCATTCTCATTCTTAAAGTTGTCAAAACATAAAATATAAATTGACCCCTTTTTTCTTTATGTTCGAAAAAGAGTGTGTTTTGGTAAAACCCCTACTTTAATTTTACAACATAGATCGACAAAGTAATGTATTCATCTCATAGCTAAACAACTTGCTAACTTGTTTGAAATTGGAATTCAAGTCAGACTTTTGAGTTCCTATATAAGTATATATCAATATATCTAGTAATAAAGGGTACACCAAACAAAAAAACCCAAAAAAACATGAAAACTTACTAGATAATCTAACTGAATGTCATATATATTTTTAAAATACATCAGTCATAATATACATGTTTTATTAATACCAGTCTAACATAATGCAAACAATTAAACTTTTGGTTAAGTCTGTATGCATGCTGAATGAAAAAGCTGTAATTTGACACCAACATAATTGTATACATTACAAAAAAAATGTAACCTGATTACTAACTACAAAGGTGACAAATTTTCATTATAATGGGTATGATTACTGAGGTTATTAATAAACACAGCTGGAAGTGGATTTGACATATTTAAATACTAGGGTTGACAAAAGTTGTGTCAACGATCCCACCAATAATTCAACTCGATATCTTTTTTCTCGAAACTTCAAATGCGTACTATCCATCTCCATCTTCAGTTTTTATTCCTATTTTTATTAACTCAGAGACACAAAGAACTTTATCCCGAGAAGTTCATTGACTCTTCGTTGTTATCTAGTACATACCAAGAGACAGAAAGATCTGTTAACAAATGCATGAAGGCTTTTGAAACCAAGTCATCAGACACATATGTTGTATTACTTTGATTATAGTATTTTTTTAGTAAGTCAAACAACGTGGTTTGTTTTTTTACTTTTCAGAATGGTTACTTTTCTAAACCAAAGTCGCCAAAAACATATATTTATGTTCACGATCTAAGTAGTGCTATTGTATTACGTATTGACAAAAAATGACACTTTATTAAGTATTGAAACAAAAACCAAACTGGTATCAAATCTAGCTGTTCAGACCTGTTGGTCACAATAAAATAGATAAAGTTGTTTGCCCATAGGATAACACTGGCGGATCTAGATATTTTCATAAGTGAGGGCCCACTGACTGCTTAAGAGGGTGCGCGCTCCAGCCACGCTTCAGAGATTCCCTATATAAGCAACCATTTTTCCCCCTAAATCCGCCTCTGGATAAGATATTGACACATTGTGTAAATAAACTACTTTCATGATCTAAACGACGCAGGTGCAATTTGAAAATCAAAACCGTATATGGTGATTGCAATGCCATGATTGATTTTTTTTTAATTATTGAAACTACCTCCATCTCAGACATCATTTCTTCGAGTACGTCTGTTAAAATTCACATACCACCACCCATATCATCTTTTAAAACTGTTGCAGAATGCGAGATAGCTCTTAAGTACAAATTATTTTTTAAAGTTCATTTTCCAGTAATTCTTTTTATTGGATCTTGTTGCCACATGCAGAGCGAAATAAGTTTTTGTAGAAAATCTTGCATATGCACAATCCATCATGCACAAGCTTTAGTTCATGTATTGATAAATATGTCCCATTCGTGGCGTTTTGTGAAAAAGGAGACAAAATACTCAATTTCTCCTTTACTTATTGATTTATCTGAATACAATTTTGACACTATTATAATTGTTTCATTTTGAAGCATCAACACTTTTAAAAAGTTTTCTATTTTGCTTTTAAGATTAACCAATATCGAGCTGCATAAGTTTTTCTAAATACTAAAATCTTTATTTTTTGCATCCCTTTCCATTTCTTATTCCTTGAATGTATAAAAATCACTGTAAATGTCTATATATATCTGGCATTCCAGTTAAAACGTAACGCGTTTAATTTCAACCACAGAAATAGACCATGACTCCGTTGAATTTTTTATTGTTTATCATACGGGGTTCAGAAAAATTGTCCAAAATGTAAAAAAAAACTTAAAATTTGTTCCGAACTTTAATTACGATTTTCATACATCTGCACAACTTGAACACTCTACGACATGCTGTGTGCAAGGGAAATTATATCAATCTTAAACAAAAAGACCACAAAAAGCCATAAGGTATGTTCGTCTTTTAAATGTTTTAATTCAGACTGGTTGTCACAGTACTATGGATACAAGTGAGAATAGTTAGAACAAACAATTATTATTGGTGTCCAAAGGCAAGATGTTCAGTTTTTAAAGGAATCCTCCTTTTTGATATCTCTAGTTTACTGAGCATCATTTAAACATGGTACTGGAATTGTAATGTGACCAAATGGCATGCCCAGTATTGATACTTGTCTTGATTTAAGTATTTTCATTTTAGGGATGCACATTATAGAGCTGGTTTTTTTTGTATTAAAATTATAGCTCTCAAGTCATTATCATATCTCTTCACTTATAGTATAAGGTTATTGCATGAATATTGGGGAATATGTCCCAAGTAGAATTTTATATTGCACAAGCTTGCGAGTGGAATGTATGTTCAACGAGGGACAATATTCTCCAATATTCATACAATAACCCTTTTATTGTATAGCAAAATGATATTTGAAAGTACAAAATGGTTAAAACTAAGATTTTTTTTAAGAGTACGTGAAGAATTTTGAAGAATTATTGAACTAGTGCAATATTGGAATTTATGTTACTTTCTATGTGAAATATTATATTGCTATGCAATAAAATATAATACATCTAATACTTCATTTCGGGCGCTTTACGCCATCAATTTACTTAAAGAATAAAAAAATATAATCATATTTGACCTTCTCCCTAGCTATATTCGCTGAAACAACAATAGAAACTATGGAGGCACGTGGCGTTGCTTATGAAATTGTCGTCATAGGTAAAATAGCGATAAACAGAATACCATTGGTCATCGCAACTCCATTGCTTTTCTCGCTTTCACGGTACCGGCTCAAACCAGAAAATCAATCTCGTTGAGATGATCAACGATTATCTATAATTATTGAACAATTCAGCTATATCAAAGCAATAAACAGTAGTTTCAATAAACAATACGACGCTGGCTAGAATCTGATTCTTGTGCACAACGTAGAATTGTTTGTATGTTTCAGTTGATTCTAGAAGATTTCAGATAAAATATTAACTTACCATTGAGAAAAGTGATTACAATAAGGTGTAAAAATTGAGATTGGTATTTATGAAATTCCATGGACAAAGATATACTTCCTTGTTACATCGATTTAAATTTGGTCTCACGTTTTACAATATAATAATTGACACAGGAAGCAAGACAAGGAAATAGGAAATGAGTATTGTTTATTTGTTAAAATGTACAAAACGTTCCACTAATATTTCTAATTTTCCTGTGTTGTTAGAAATTGCGTGTTCTGAAAATGTACCTGATTGATATACAGAGCGTATATATAGAAATAGACAGATAAGAGTTTTGAACACTTATAAACACCAAAATTCTTCTGACATATGCAACAATACAATACAAAATCAAAAACACAAGCATAAACGATAATTAAAATCGATGGGTCAATCTCCATAACGCGCATCACGTTTACACTGTTAAAAATGCCACACATGTGAACATGCGTGACAAATGCGTTTCACATGTGTGTCACACGCATGTGAAAAAGACGTGTCATGCCACACATGTGACACATGTGTGAAAAACGCATTTGATACACATGATTTAAACATATTCTCATGTGTTTCACATGTGAATTACATGCGTAAGGAAATACACATGTGATACATGCGTGATTACTGCATGTAAAAGGCATAGTGCCTATATTAAATATTTTTAAAATGTCCTCCTATTTGTCCAATTACCACGATTATTGGCATGTATCTTAGTTCTAATATGAATTAAGGTGGTACCCAACACATTCACTAAAATTAAATTGGCTCGTTTAATTTTCATAAAATTTTGACAAAGTATTTACTTTGATCATTTGATAAAAGTGTAAAAAAAATTAAACATTGGAACCAGCCGCTTTATCAGAAAAATTACACTGGTTATATAGCATTTTGACAAACACTAATTTTGATCATTGAGAAGCTTGATATTCCCTTAACAAGACAATATAATTAAAACGTTCAGTTGATTTTAAAGAGTTATCTCCCTGTAGTGTTAGGTACCACCTTAAATGTGTGATACATGGGTTTTCCATATATATACACAGGCAAATTTTGTTCAGGTAAATTTCATGTGAGATTCACCTCAAACAATTATAGATTTTTAATTTGAATATGTAAGTCATTTTGTGGGTATCAGTCATGAGACAATCAAATCCCATTATAATTATAATACATAAATAAACTCATCATAGATACCAGGACTAAATTTAGTATATACGCCAGACGCGTTTCGTCTACAAAAGACTCATCAGTGACGCTCGAACCCAAAAAAGTTAAAAAGGCCAAAAAAAGTACGAAGTTGAAGAGCATTAGACCAAAATTCTAAAAGTGTTGCCAAATACAGCTAAGGTAATCTATGCCTGAGTTAGAAAAGCCTTAGTATTTCAAAAAATTCAAAAAATTGTAAACAGTAATTCACGTTCAATTAATTTGAAATGGGCTCTAACATGAAATTCATGTTAAATTTTTCATGTGAAGCTAACGTGAATTGAGCATTCGTATTATTTTTTCTTAAATGAAATGAAAGTGAATTGAGCATCTCTCATTCATAATATTTAAACATAATTTATTTTAGATATTAAGTTAATGCTAATCTAGTACACATTCTATTTTGATATATATAAATATTCTTCTTGGTCTTGACTATGTGTTCATACTTCAATTGTATTTTACTTTCTTTATCTTTAACAATATAAATCCCAACCCATAATATCTCCAATGCAAGAGATAAGATGTAATAAAACAAAGAACGCAAGCAAATATACAGATCACCTTAAGTTTACTCCTAGAATTGTGTTGGTTATGATAAAGTTGCAATATTGTTTTTAGAAAGTGATGTAAGGATTGGTGATTCAATTAAAGAATATGTATGCACTGATGAAGATTTAATTTTGAATTTGTATATATAAGTCATTTTGTGGGTATCAGTCATGAGACAATCCAATCCCATTATGGAAATTGTCTTACTTGCAAAAGATGCCAATTCTTCTTTAAAAAGTTTTGAAGAAAAAAAGTAGTTTACCCTGCCACATATTTGTTTGCCTGTTTTAAGCCAGAGTTTCAGTGGTTGTCTTAAATCTCATCTTAATAAAAACCATATCTAATTTTTTTATGTAGAAGCGCTTTGATTGGTATAGACTATGGTTAATTAATTAGATCATGACATTGTTTAGACACCTGTTTATCAACTTTATTGTTGAGGACTGTAATCACTGTATGTTAGCACCTTAATGCCTTTCGTGTGTTTTTGTTTTTGTGTAGCTGTTTGATTGATTTATACCTTATTTCGCATTATATTAATAAATTGAAATAGAAAGGTTCTGTTAAATATATTTGATAAGCCACATTGAATGCCTTACTGTTATTAACAACCGTTTCCTTCTTATTTCAAAACAAATTTTGGCAAAAAACAAACATATACCATTAGAAAATTGCAAAGTTTGGTTGCACAATAAGTAATAGTTCTAGTAATATCAAATATTTATATAAAATTTGGTTTAAAACATGCGTTATTCATGTTTAGACTATAATTGTAATTTTGACACAATAATTTGAATTTGAATTGTATTATTTCTGAAAGTACTTGTGGATGAAAATATATATACACTACTTAATTACATGTGTTTTAGGTTTCTTAATTACAGCACTCCCATATCATATCTTCGTTTAAGAGTTCTCTCCTGCATGTATCTGGCGTAATTGCTATTTTTACCCACAGCTTCCTTCATACATTTGCAATTATTCTTCTAAGATGTTGCTTGAATAATAAAATCCTGTAATATATTGTCAGCATTTAGACTCATGGATTACAGTTGCTGTAATTGAAAATAATAAAATAACCATCAGATATTGGCTTACCAATCAAGCAAAAATGATAACATAAATTTAGTTGAGACAAACTTAAGTTAAGAGTACAGAAACTAAAAAATTCTTCTATTTTTCCACTTGTAAAGGGGGCATAACCATAGTAATCAGTAATCATAGTGCTTGTAATCACTGAATGGTGAAGATTGCTTTAATTTATCAGTTGTTAGTTAAGTGAATATTGCATTGTATATTGTTTATAGCAGACGACGTGATACCAATACACGAACGCAAACATTTTGGGTTCGTATAAAAACGGGTGCCAAATTAAAAAAAACAGGGTTTACTTCAGCATATTAAAGAACCCCAAGAATTAAAGAACAGGAGTGCACACGCTGATATGTCTCGCCTTCTAATCATTGATATTATGTTGATAGTCCTAAATATAAAGCTTTATTATAATTGTCACATAAGCTTGACATTAACAACAAAGAAAACTAAACATTGACCAATGAACCATAAAATTGAGGTCAAGTCAGATGACACATGCCAGCTAGACATAAATACCTTACAATCATTCCATACACCAAATATAGTAGACCTATTGCATAAATAAAGGCAACAGTAGTATATCGCTATTCAAAACTCATAAATCCATGGACAGAAATCCAAAATCTGGGTAACAAACTAAAACTGAGGGAAACGCATCAAATATAAGAGGAGAACAAAATCAACTTATTCTAATCCAATTTCATGGTTTCGTTAGTACATATCAGATAATCCGATAATAAGTCTAATTTGGTAGATCACATTTAGGTAAAAGGGGATGGAATTGAAGTTACGGCAAATGGAACATATCCGTTGTTAACTGTGAAAACGATATTCCACAAAGGTCAACCAACTCGTGATGGCGTCCGTGAAATTTACGAAGGGATGATTTTAATTTCTCCACTTGGAACTCTTGCTTTCATAGCTTCCTTGTGAGTGGACATGAAACATACACTGGCTCATATATAAATATACTGCCTCATATATAAACACAAGACGGAAATCGTTAAACAACAGGAACATGGATATTTATAAAAAAATCAATGAACTAACACATTTAAAGACAACACAACATCCTTCTACTTTAATCTGAAATACTGATATACAAATATTTGACGGCACGAAGGGGTCTTGTAAGCGAAACGCACGTCTGGCGTATCAAATTATAACCCTGCATCGTTGATGGATTTTTACCACTGTTTGGACTTTTTTTCTGAGAGTATCACCACCCAAGTAGTCAGCACTCTTTTGCTGACATTAACTATCACTGATATGTGTATTTTACTGGATTTTGACATGCATGAACAACACGACGTGTTGCTTCATGTGGAGAAGGATCTGTTTACCCTTCCTGAGCACTTTATATATCAGCCCTAGTTGTTGTTCATGTTGTTTTTGTCTTAGTCCTAAGTGCCATTCATTCTTCTTATTGTTATTGTTCTTACAAAAGGCACTTGATTGTGTTAAAGTCGTATTGTCCAAATCTTCACCTCTAATTGAACGTCGAAAACCTGCAATCAAACACACAAAAGAAAATCTAAGAAGAGCAGTCTAATATGTAGGTAATATATTCAATATCATGTATACAATAAATAAAATAAGTACAGAGAAAGGATGTACGCATCACTGTTGAGACTATTACCAATAGTGTTTACAAAAGAACATTTACAGATAAGTACATGTAATACTGTAAACGTTAAATATGTAGATATCTGGATAAACTTAAGTTAAGAGAACAGAAACTAAAAAAATCTTCAATTTTTCCACTTGTAAAGGGGCATAACCATAGAATAGTAATCATAGTGCTTGTAATCACTGAACGGTGAAGATTGCATTAATTTATCAGTTGGTAGTTAAGTGAATATTGCATTGTATATTGTATATAGCAGACGACGTGATACCAATATACGAACGCAAACATTTTGGGTTCGTATAAAAACTGGGACCAAATTAAAAAAACACCTTAATACAGGGTTTACTTCAGCATATTAAAGAACCCCAAGAATTAAAGAACAGGAGTGCACACGCTGATATGTCTCGCCTTCTAATCATTGATATTATGTTGATAGTCCTAAATATAAAGCTTTATTATAATTGTCACATAAGCTTGACATTAACAACAAAGAAAACTAAACATTGACCAATGAACCATAAAATTGAGGTCAAGTCAGATGACACATGCCAGCTAGACATAAATACCTTACAATCATTCCATACACCAAATATAGTAGACCTATTGCATAAATAAAGGCAACAGTAAAATTGAGAATGGAAATGGGGAATGTGTCAAAGAGACAACAACCCGACCAAAATAAAAAAATACAACAGCAGAAGGTCACCAACAGGTCTTCAATGTAGCGAGAAATTCCCGCACCCGGAGGCGTCCTTCAGCTGGCCCCTAAAGTAGTATATCGCTATTCAAAACTCATAAATCCATGGACAGAAATCCAAAATCTGGGTAACAAACTAAAACTGAGGGAAACGCATCAAATATAAGAGGAGAACAAAATCAACTTATTCTAATCCAATTTCATGGTTTCGTTAGTACATATCAGATAATCCGATAATAAGTCTAATTTGGTAGATCACATTTAGGTAAAAGGGGATGGAATTGTAGTTCAGGCAAATGGAACATATCCGTTGTTAACTGTGAAACGATATTCCACAAAGGTCAACCAACTCGTGATGGCGTCCGTGAAATTTACGAAGGGATGATTTTAATTTCTCCACTTGGAACTCTTACTTTCATAACTTTCTTGTGAGTGGACATGAAATATACACTGGCTCATAGATAAATATACTGGCTCATATATAAACACAAGACGGAAATCGTTAAACAACAGGAACATGGATATTAATAAAAAAAATTAATAAATCGGACGGGGACGATAAATGGCTGACCCGTGTTAAGAGAGAGCCATATATCTTGCACGTTAAAGACACCCTTGTAGATTTCGAAAAAGAGTAGGCTAATGCCGCTACAAGGCAGCACTCGCATCCGCAAAGTGGAAAGGGATTAATATATGTTGTAAAACTTGTTTCCCAATCCACTATAAATAAATATGTTTAAACTAATTAATAAAAAAATCAATGAACTAAAACATTTAAAGACAGCACAACATCCTTCTACTTTAATCTGAAATACTAATATACAAATATTTGACGGCACGAAATAGTCTTGTAGACGAAACGCGCGTCTGGCGTATCAAATTATAACCCTGCATCGATGAAGGATTGTTACCATGTTTGACTTTTTTTCTGAGAGTATCACCACCCAAGTAGTCAGCACTCTTTTGCTGACATTAACTATCACTGATATGTGTATTTTACTGGATTTTGACATGCATGAACAACACGACGTGTTGCTTCATGTGGAGAAGGATCTGTTTACCCTTCCTGAGCACTTTATATATCAGCCCTAGTTGTTGTTCATGTTGTTGTTGTCTTAGTCTTAAGTGCCATTCATTTTTCTTATTGTTATTGTTCTTACAAAAGGAACTTGATTGTGTTAAAATCGTATTGTCCAAATCTTCACCTCTAATTGAACGTCGAAAACCTGCAATCAAACACACAAAAGAAAATCTAAGAAGAGTAGTCTAATATGCAGGTTATATATTCAATATCATGTATACAATAAATAAAATAAGAACAGAGAAAGGATGTACACATCACTGTTGAGACTTTTGCCAATAGTGTTTACAAAAGAACATTTACAGATAAGTACATGTAATACTGTAAACGTTAAATATGTAGATATCTGGATATATGACAGACACAAAAATGTTATTATTGAGTAGGGAAATGATACTATATCATATTTAACATGTTTAACCAATTGAGGATTGCAACAAAAATTTGATAATTTTAGCCATTTTTGGTAGATGCTAATAGAGAAAGTTAATTATTATTTATTCAAACAGATCAGACTACTTTAGAAAATTGACAAAAAAATACAGAACTCAAATGCAAATTCAAAAAGGGGAAGTTCATAAAATCTTACAAAATCAAACGATATCAATCAACGAAACAAGCGAACACATTTGCCATATTCGGATATTATTTTGGCAAGAGCAATTCGGTGAGTAAAACTAATTTAATTTTCTCTAAAAGTAATCTTAAATTTTGAAAGCTACATTGTATTTTTTGTAATAATAAGGATTGGAACCAAATGATATATATATATATGAGTACAATCAGTTTGTTTGCATCTGTTCAAAGTAACTATTTAGTTTGCAATACCGGTAAACCAAGTGCATTGTAACAATGTACCAAAATTAGGCAATTCGTTGTCTATTCTTAGAAGCAATATACCGAATTAAAAAATTCTCATTATTTAGATTTTGTCTATTCACAACAGGCCTTATTCGACAAAGGCCGTGTCCACACCAAACACCATGTACAGTAAAAATGTTCTCAGGTTTCAAATTTCATTTGTTCACATCTTAACACCTTGTTTAATTACCTGTTCATAAGATTTGTTCACACTTGTAAACTATATGCCATTTTAATGTTCATTATATAGAACTGAGTGCACAATATTCCAGACAACTTTTCTAGCAGTTAAGAAACGACCATTTGACTAAATAAAAAGGGGTTGTAATGTGTTTTCCTTTGAAATATATTCTGATTCTCTTTTTGATAAATGATTTTTTTAAATGAATTATGATTTCGGCAATTATGATACTTTGATTCTTGATAAGGGGTTAATAAAGCTTTTTGAAGTTATTTTTTATAACAAATAAATTTATCAAGTTTAGACGAATATTTCCGTAAAGAAACTGTATTAATAATTGTTATGGATATCAATTTTATCCAAAAAAAAACTTCAACGGTAAAATGCATGTTCTATATAAATACCTAGTGTTGTGTTCACTTAACCCACACAAGGCCTACATTGAATATCGACTGCATATAGACAAAACATGATTTAAACTACATGTAAACATTTAGTTTTATCAATGGGATGGTCATTGTGTTTAGTTTACGTGTGAATGACACAACATCGAGTTTAGGTCAATGTGAACACGGCTATATTTAGTAAATTGACAGAAAGACAGAAGACAAGACAAATGCAGCCTTATACATACAAGTATTGCCTTTTTACAATTTGATGAAATGATTTTAATCTACATTTTATTTTAACTTTCATTAAATATACGTATCATAATTGCACAATGATAAGTGGGCATCAATACATTGATGTATATAAGGATATTATGTTCTGTAAACTTAATCAATTTAGCATAATTATATGGTTCACTTTTGTCTCTTATAGAGAATTATCTCTCGGGTAGTACGCAAAGAGTCGTTATTAATGGTCAGACATCTTCGAGTCAAAAAACATATGCTGGTGTACCCCAGGGCTCTATACTCGTTCCTCTGCTTTTTCTTTTCCCATATAATCTATTTTAATGATATTAAAGATGAAATTATCAGCAGTATAAAACGGTTTGCTGATGATACTTCCCTTGTCAAACAAATTCATGACATATTTGAATGTTTTCAAACTCTGAACAGTGACATCGACACGTTCAACAAATGGGCCTATCAATGGTGTGTTACTTTCAATGCACAAAAAACTGAGTATCTTATTATTTCTAAGAAAAAGCAAATACCCAATTACCCTCCTTTGATCTTAAATAATGTTAATATAAAGAGAGTTACACACCATACAAATTTAGGTCTTATTTTGAATGATAAACTTTCTTATTTCTTATGCAGGAAAAATACTGCAATCTGATTGGTTGACTACCCCTGTGTAAATAACACCACACCCTTGTTCACTCGGGGATAAATAAAATTTGCCAAAATTAAAAAAAAAATTAAATTTTGCCAAAATAAAGAAAAAAATAAAATAAAATAAAAAACAAATAATAATAAGAAAATTATAAAAAAAAAATAAAAAAAAAAAAATAAAAAAAAAGGATTTTTTTTTTTTTAAAGCTAAAAAACCCCAACACTTTTCACTTTTCTCAATTTTCCAAAAATAAAGTAAAAAAGTGTTTGACAATGTGCAACAACATGGACATTGAAAAAATATTACGCTGGAAATTATTCATTACCATTTTTACAATTTTATATCCTGGTTTCAAAATGAGTATAGGAATTGTTCATGAGAAATAATTTCGTTATCTTGGTGTAATCAGGGGTGTGCGGAATTTTACACCGTTGTTGAAAATTCATACATCCATTCGGCTGCGCCTCAGGGTGTATGAATTTTCAACAACGGTGTAAAATTCTGTACACCCCTGATTACACCAAGATAAGTAATATTAGACCGACCATATTGCTGATGATGACGATGACGATGACGACGACGACGACGACGAGGAGTAGGAGGAGGAGGAGGAGTGAGATATGGTGCACATTTTTTTAAATCCTGGTCAATGGTGCACATCTGTTTTAATTCCTGGTCAAGGGTCGGAAGAGAAAATGTTCAGAGTTGACATCTTTCTAGTATTATGAACTAATTGGAAGCTGCAGAGTTATGAAATCGGCTTTTGTTGACAAGATACGACTGCATACGAATGAGTTTTACATTAGATGTTGTAGATTATTGCGTTGCGTTGTGTATTTCATCGTAAGTTATCTAAGGCGTTAAAGATAGAACTACGTCTGCCATTATACGTTTCTATTCAATACAACATAAAGTATAACAATTACGCGACGTCACAAAGATAGCGGCCGTACCGCAAAAAGGTACGTTAATATTAGCGCAAGTCTTAACATTCTGGGGCCGCAGAAAATGATTTTAACTCAAATTTGAAATACAATATGAAAAATTCGAAAATTGTGACCTAAAATGAAATAAAATCATAGTTAAGTCTCTCAATATTTTTAACTGTTCACGTCTGAATAATTTAACACTTTTACAAGTCTATATAATAACTGGAGTTGATTGAACAGTCTATACATCCACTAATATCTCCAGGGCAGAAAAGTTCTCCAGGGCAGAAAAGTTCTCCAGGGCAGAAAAGTTCATTCACTGTCATCATGTGTACTGCGTATTTCCAACGGATATAGCTTCACAATCGGACGGTTTGTGATTCCTGTGTCGGTCTTAATAACAGCTGATCGAACTAAATCTTGTACAACTGCTAATTTCCACATTATTCGATTTGTGTCATTGTGTACTTGTACAATGTCACCTATTTGTATTGTTTGTTCGTTTCTTCCAGATTTACGGTGGAATTCACGGAGTGACGTCAGATATTCGTGTTTCCATCTTGAGCGAAAATGGTTTATTATTTCATTATTTCTCTGTAAATTTTTATTGAGTTTCACGTGCAAATCTTCTGAAGTAACACTGTCAATATTCTGTTCCGATTGGTTGTCAAGTCGACGACCATATACAAGGTGCGCTGGCGTCAGCGGTTCGGGATCTTTAATATCAGTAGAAATGTGAGTTATAGGACGATTGTTTAGAGTTCCCCCGATTTCGATTACAATTGTATTCAACATTTCAATAGTGACACATGACTTTCCTAGTATTGCTTTAATTGACTTTTTCGTGAGTCCAATTAGGCGTTCCCAAAAGCCTCCAAACCACGGTGCTCGGTTGGGTATGAATTTCCACTCAGTTCCTTGATCGGCAAGTTTTTCTTGTATTCGGTTGTCTTTGCTTGATCTTGTAATCTTTTCGGCGGCTGCCTTGAAGGTTGTTGCATTTTTGGACAACATAATCCTTGGTGTAGATCTCCGAGCGACAAATCTTTTAAAAGCAAGTATGAAAGACTCCTCAGTTAAATCTGTGACTATCTCCAAGTGTATAGCTCGTGTAGCGGCGCAGGTGAATAAACAAATATATGTTTTGCTTAATTCGTTGTGTTTTCCCTTTGTATACAAAGCTCTTGTGAAATCAACGCCGGTTACTCTTTTATCGTGATCTATGATATCTTTACATTTGTTAGGCCAGTGGTTTCCGTCACAATATGTGCATTGTTTCTTCCGATTCGAGTTGAATGATTTGTCTGTTGTGTTTATCGGACGGGTTTTATCTGTAGTTACTCGTTTAACGCCTGTTATGAAATTTGCGCTAGGAGTTGTGGTTGAATACGTCTGCGTATAATCTCCGTATCCGGACTCTTGAATAGAAATCTCTTTACCTATCGCGTTTCTAAGCGATTGAATAGTCCAACTGTCGCTCCCGTTTTCTCGTGTTATATTTTTTCGTACTTCATGCGGTATCTTCCCGAGAATTACTGGTATCAATAGCGATCCGTACATTTCCTGACATTGTCCAAGAGACTCTAAACCCCGTATGTAAGCTTCTGATTTGTCATGAAATGTTCTCAAACTTTCTAATGTATCATGTGGTGCGGGTATATCAAGTAGTGCTCTCATATATGCATTAATGATTTTATGTGGTTGCCCATAGCGGTTTCTCAATAATTCAATTGCTTTGTGATAGTTTGGATTTGTCATGGTCAATCCTGAAATTACGTTTGCAGCTTCAAATTGCAGCAATGAGCTGTTCAAGTTCGAAAATTTCTGAATGTCAGTTAATGTGTGACTGTGATGAATCGTGGTCTCGTATGAATCCCAGAAATATTGCCATTGTAGAATGTCTCCATTAAAATTGGGAAGAGATAGCTTTGGTAGGCGATGGTTATTACTTGAGGTAGAACTTGACTGAGATTATGGGTGACTTGTGTGATTAAAGGGTTTTGTGTACGGAACAAACTCTGGTGCGTTTGAATCTAGTATCGAAGATGTTGCGTTTGTTACGGGTTTTAAGAACTTTTTAAATTTTCGAATTTTACCCTCTAAATCTAAATAATACTCATCTGTTTCAAGAATTTCATTTGAAATATCTTCTGATTCGACTGCATTTAATATATGTTCGTCTATTGAGGCTAACGTCTTCTTTTTCTTCTCAATTGCTTCGAGCAATGTTGATACTTCCTCCGTGTCTATTTGTGAATCTCCGATGGCTTCCTCCAGTTTTTTAAAAACTTTTGTTACCGCTGCTTTGTTCCCCGCTCTCAAGAATTTTAATCGGCTGATGTCCATTCTCTCCGTTTGAAGTCACGACACCAATGTAGATTATTGCGTTGCGTTGTGTATTTTATCGTAAGTTATCTAAGGCGTTAAAGATAGAACTACGTCTGCCATTATACGTTTCTATTCAATACAACATAAAGTAAAGCAATTACGCGACGTCACAAAGATAGCGACCGTACCGCAAAAAGGTACGTTAATATTAGCGCAATTCTTAACAGATGTACTATGTTATATAGCAACTTTGATTCTACCATAAATCTATGAAGGTAATAAGGATTTTATACGACTATAATATAGAGATAAATATTCAAATAAAAGGTTGCAAAATGTAGACGTTGGTTGTCGCATGAACAATAAAGAGGGGCTTAGGTTTGTATATAGCTTACCAACCACGTCAATGGAGGATACCGTATGACGGGTAATTCAATCGATATTTTTCTTATGTTGAATAATGTGTAGGGTACACCAAAGGGGTTGAGACTTATAAATAAGGACTTTTCATGTAATTTATTTTTTATTTTTATCTAATGGAACGTAATATTGACAAATAATCCCAGAATGCGACTTTTCATCTTGTGATTTATTAACACTTGAGACAAAAGTTTAATCATTATTTTAAAACTGAAATGAAGTTTTAAGCGTTTTCGTCGTACTCGTATGTTGACTTGTTGACTTGTCAATACATTAGATCACAAGTTGCTTTCATAACAAGGACATAGTTCTGTACAACAAAGGTTTTGTTCAACACAAACATTCTCTACTGCAAATCTGTTTTCCTATGCAAGAACAAATCAAATCCTGCAGAAAATCTAATGACATATATCAGTGAACAGAACTGGGATTGGACCATTGCAAGGATGAACCTTAGTAGCTTTGCTTGATGTGATGTCATTCGTATGTTTGTTTGTATGCTGGCTCGTAGAACGAGTTGTTTGAATGACGATTCGTTTAGTGGAAGGCGAACACTAGAGCAGTCTTTGTAAGTCGCAAGTATAACACGTAACATGTGCATAGCGCGGTGACTTTATTTATATTTACCTTATGTCATACAACTTAATTATCAGTTTTATTTCAACATAAATAGAGGTGTCAATATATGAGTTACTGAGTTGTGATAGACCCGCCAGTTGTGCAGATGAAGTTTTAAAAGCTTAACAACAGACTTTTTCACAACGCCAAAGACACTTGATGTGTTGTCACAACTAGAAAGAGCTTGAGCTCCTGGTAGATTTGCACGTGTAGTGTTTGTAAGGGAACTCAACCACTAATGCAAGGGGATGTATTGCCTACCAGTCTTAGCACAAGTGACAGCACCCATGCTTAGTCATAGTTAAGCATGCGCAAAGTATAAACAGAGAGAACTAAAACATCAATGTATGTCCCCTTTAAAATAAAAAAATAAAGATACAAATAAGTGTAATTTTAGGTGAGGAGGCCTAGGTGCTGGACCCCCTGGACTCCATAACTGTCATACAAACAAACAAACAAAAACAATAAACTCCATATATTGTATAAAATTGAGAATGGAAATGGGGAATGTGTCAAAAAGACAACAACCCGACCAAATAAAAAAACAACAGCAGAAGGTCACCAACAGGTCTTCAATGTAGCGAGAAATTCCGGCACCCGGAGGCGTCCTTCAGCTGGCCCCTAAACAAATATATACTAGTTCAGTGATAATGAACGCCATACTAATTTCCAAATTGTACACAAGAAACTAAAATTAAAATAACACAAGACTAACAAAGGCCAGATATATTTGATATTCAAACAGCCTTTGCCTTGCAATCATTTACTGCAATGTAACAAACGTTCTAAGTCTCTTAAATAATAAGGTCAAACAAAGACTGCACTCCCCTTCTCTGCCACTAAATAAAGTACGGAAAATCTATTAGAGGTGCAAAATTTAAAATATCTAAAGACAAAATATCTTGAACAGAAATATTGGTAGCAGGCCTTGCTACTTGAAAGCTAAAACATACATCCTTCCAAAAAGGATAGCTAAGACTATCAGAGATTTCTCTGAGTTTCTCCTTTTGAAAATTCAATACTCTTTCTGTCCAAGGCTTTTTAATAAGGTATATATTAAAATAATGTATAGTAATCATATTAAAACCTTCTTGTGGAATATCTCCGATTAAAGTACTTCGCCTAATTCGATCAGTTTTCCATTCCATATGAATAACAAGAATAAAGAATACAATCCATTTAATTTTGATTCTGGCAAGTTGGGTAGTGCAGTTAACAGGTGAATTAATTTTAGAAGCGCCAAAGTCTTGATAACAGTAATATTTCCCATTAGGGTTAATTTTCTATGTTGCCAACTCTTTAGAATGCCTGCCACTTCCTTTATCTTTTTGAAGAAATTAATTTCTGGCAAACTGTCACGATCTAAAGAGAATTTAATTTCCAAAAGTGTAAAATTTGAATAGCACCACAGAAGTTTTAAATCAGGAAAGATAATCACATCTGAATACTTTTCTTCTCGACCCACACAACTTTAGTTTTTGAAGAATTAATTTTAACCCAGATACTTTTTGGAAAGAGTCAAAACAATTTAAAGTCTCCTTCAAAGAGGTTTCAGTTCCATCTAGAACAAGGAGAGCGTCATCAGCAAATTGACTCAAAAGGGATTCATTTTCATGAACAAAAATTCCCTTCATTTTGGAGTTTCACCTTATTTTCATAAAAAGTAACTTAACACCTATAATAAATAGGTAAGGGGAGAATAATAATACTTTATTCCGAAAGCAATACAGCTTATAGGATACATATACACAATTTTACACCAATATAAGAAATTCACAAGAGATATATAGTAAATAAAAATATAAGGTGTGCATGAAAGAACATATAATACATAATACATAATACATAATACATAATACATAATACAAAATACAAAATACGAGCGGAGAATTATATGATACTTAAATAAAGTGAGAACAAAAATATTATTTACTGCAATTACATTCTAAGTTTTTCAGCAGATTTTAGAAATATACCTAAGTTATTCAATTCTTTAATATTTCTGACAGATAACAACTGGATAAGTTTGAATGTAGAAGGATTTCTCCAATAACACTTTTTTATATACTTTTCTCGAATCTGACTATATTTTTTACATTCAAGTATAAAATGGTATTCATCTTCAATAGAGCTAGTATTACAATTTGTACATAGTCTATTATTTTTATCAACATTATAATATCTACCTGTTTCTATACTTAATATATGAGCTGATATACGATATTTACAAATGTATGGTTTGTATATATAATTTACAGGTCTATCTAAATCAAATTGCAATGTGTGTGTACAATACATGTATCTATACAAATGACATTTATTTGAATTCTCAAAAAACATAGTTGCTTCACTAATGAATGCACCAAGCATTCTTTCTTTTAATTGCGATAGAAAAATATCTTTACAATCTACACTTTGGTTCAACCAAACATAATTAAATCCATATCTTAACAAAATATCTCCAATTTTACAACACCAGTTGTGTTTATCGTTCTTTTTAATAAAACTTCTGTCATACATCTCATCATAGCTATTCTTTAATATACAATTTTCTGTACTCAAAATCTTAAGACAATATTTGACCATTCTATACTGCCTTTAAATGTACATTGGCAATCTACCTAATTCACAATAAACCATATTAGTTACAGCACTCATTTTGACTTTAAGAATACGTTTTAAAAAATACAAATGAACTTTTTCAATATTTGGTGCCATATGAAATCCCCATATTTCCGAGCAATAATTCAGTATACTTGCTAAATAAGTATCAAATAATGACAACGAAGTTTCAGGATTATAATAATCATCATGTATTTTATTGAATACTAAACACAGCCTTTTTACCCTGTTTTGATAGTTTCATTTGAGTATTTGCAAAGTTACCAGTATAATAAAATAAAATTCCCAAATACCTGAACTCGTTACATATATCGATAGAAAGGTCACCTTGTCTACAGCTTCTCTCAAAATCACAAAAGCTTGAAAGATGGCCATTATTTATAACACAACTTGATGCTTTCAAATACAATATTGCAAACCATCTGCATATAGATGGTCCAAAATAGAAACTCTTTAATTCAATAGAGTCAACAATGGTCAAAAGCCTTTTAAAAATCTTCTATTTATAAAATACCAGTTTTGTTATGTTTTTCTAAGTAGTGCATCACATCAAACAATGGACGCGTATTCTCGCCAATAAATCTGTCTTTATTAAAGCATTTCTGACTGCCACTGATAATAAATGGTAAAACAGGTTTTATTATATGAGCAATGACAGCGGACGCAATCTTGTTGTCAATCTTCAAAAGGATAATTGGGCGTCAATTAGCTAAATAACGTCTATCTTTATCTTTTTATGGAATACATGCAATGACACTTTGATACTGAAATTTAGAAAATTCCCCAATTTCATAGCCAAAATATAACGATGTAAAATAAAAGATCCATTAACTCACCAAACGCCTTTGTTAAATTCTACAGTATACCCCTCTGAGCCTGGACTCTTTCCATTTGACACAGATTTAAGAGATTCTTCACATTCTTTAAAAGAAATATTACCCTCACACAAATCCTTCTCATTTTCTGTGAGTTTAACATTGTTCCAGATTTGTACTTGAACATAATGTTTTAAAACAAAAATCATTTCTTCTCGTAAAACTGTAGATTGATCTGATATATGTTCTATGAGCTCAGTTGTCGTTTTTTAATATTTGTTTTCTTTTCCGATCTACATAAAAACTAGCAGCAGTATCAATGTGTTATCTACTAATGTTATCGAGGCCGGGATAAGGTACCGGTACTTGATGTTTTACAACTAACAAATGTACAGATGTCAGTATAATAAAAAAAAAAACACATCAGTGTCAGAACATTTGACAATCGTTCTCCCTCTAACATTACACTTCTTAAATTGTTCGTCTGCATAGAGAGCATGTAAAACGAATATCGTGTCGGTCGGACTGCTAAACAAGCTTGCACAGTCCGTGTATTGATCGTAGGGTTATTTTTATTTACGATTTTTTGATTTTTGAAAGTCCGTCCTAGATAGAATGTTTGTCTAACAGGCAGTGGATTTCTGGCACAACAGAATTTCGAAATAAATTCCCCGGTGAGTTTGATCAAAGAGTGTTTATTCTAATTGTTTGCCAGGAATTTTGTCCAGTCTGGGATACTGCTTCCTTCATTTACATGATAAACCTTGTGTCCACCAGTTCCTTGAGACCGACACACTCAATTGAATGAACTAAATTTCTTACTAATAGCAACGAAACCCTCATTAAAGCATGTTTCAACCTCTGCGGGTAGAATGGACATATCAAGCCGGTATACAGAAGTGCATCCAGAAGAAATATTCCCGTTGGTCACAAAAAATAATGAGAGCACAGCGCGGAATGAACTCAGTAGTGATCATATCACTCTGCTTGAAAGTTTTGTTTTGTCCTTTTTGGTCAATAGATCGTCACCTATTAATAAGCTTTGAATTTTATAATTTGCTTAGTCTCGAGCATCGCTGAAGAAACATCAACTGTCGAAATGCACATCTGGTGCAAAAAAATATACCGTTTATGTAATTGTAGCATGCTCCCCACATAATTCAGACACATTGCCTAACCGGACATATGGGTACACAGCATAGCGTCATTCCTGAAATCTTTCATTTGAGGCGCTACAGTGTTAACAAAAAGGGTGGCTATATTCTGATTCCATGAGGACATACACTAGTAATGTATCACCAGAAAATATATAATAGCACATCAGAAGAGCGTCCACAATAGTATCTCATATGCTTTCTTTTACCATTCAAAATAAGAGGATATACGAAGCGACATTATTGCCTCATAGGTAAGAGTTAGAGCACGAACTGATTTGTGGAATTGTTTTCCAGAAAGCATTTGTTCAACGGTACATGCTGAGTCTACTCCTGGATCATCTAGAAGATCTTTTAGACACCTATCACCCCATAGTTTTCCAATAGAAGCAATTAAGCATGGTACGGTACAGAACCACCACACACGAATGATATCTTCTGAAATTGAAGATGCCATGACCATTCGATTTGCAATGATATATACCTGTTGGTCAAAGGTCTGCAGTGAAAAAAGCACATATCAACACACCTTTTCATTGTAGAATAAACAGTAGCCATGTCGCTTGGTTTGGAGTCGACGACGATAGGTGTATTAATATTATAAAGATGTTTTACGATGATAGCTTATCCAGAAAGGAATGAATTGTTTATCTATAGTAGTCAAATGGTTTTCAAAGAGAACTTGAAGAGAATTTCTTGAGAGAAGCATAATGCTGTTTCCATACTTCGGTCACCACAACTGGTGATTTTTTCTACGTCATCTTCTTGATAATATGCGTTCTATTGGTTTGTCGTATTGTTGACAACTGACAAGAGCAGAGGTCGCCTCTGTTATTGTCAGGGAACGCACTTGTGTACGTGTGATCCTCATTTCATTCCAAACGTTATTGGTATGAAACAAAGTCTGAACCTTAAAGACCGTCCAGACATTTGAGTTGAACGTATCCTTACCATCTGTTGTTTCAGTATTAATGTGAAGTTTGTATGTCCCTTTTTAAATGAGGTAAACTTCCCAGGAGATGAACAAATACATTGGGGAACATTCTTAATCTTGTCAATATCATGCAAATCTATTGGTAAGTTTTCGTTAACAATGAATTCAAAAACAACTAGAAGAAATTGAAAAGAAGGGCTTGGTTTTTTGAAATAATGAAAAAATGTTACAAAAACGACTTTTCCTTGGAAAAACATGATATTTTTTTTTCAAACTGTTTGGTTATTCTTAAATTTGTAATTCGCCTAAATCAATACATTGTATCAAAATAAATGAAGAAAAAAGCGTTTAATTAACGTTGAAACACATGTGGTAATTTTTTATTTAAAAATATTTCTCGACTTATATGAAGTTTACAAACATTGCACCGTACGATTTTTAACGACCGGGCAAAAGTTCAGATATTCATCTATCACATGAGATATAAAATCAGCTGTGTGTTAGATGGGTGCATTAAATTAAAAACTAAGCGTCTTTTCCGAAAATATCACTCGCCTACATGTATAGTGGAAAAGCAGAACATACCAATTTCAAATTCTTTTCTTTGATCCGGCCTAATTAGTTCGATACCATCACCTCCCGCACAGGATGCGAACCGAGAACAACGAAATAGTTTAACATTACTGGACATATCATAACTAGGCACAATATTATTTAGATGAAAACTTCTTGCTAGATTTGGGTCTTGTTATGTTTCGTGCTGTTAATTTAGTGATGTCTAAAAACATACCTGCCACATATACTACAAACAGCAAACCGAATGTTGTGTAAACGAATCCAATCACTGTCGCCGCTGCCTTTACTACAATATATGGTATACATTAGTTTTAGCCCAATACATATAACACGTCATTAATTGAAACAAAAGTTACACGTTAACTTATTATTTTATTTTATTTTAAATGTCCCCATAAATGTCTATTGATAAGTGTACTTGGATCGGTGCCATGTGTTTGTTTTTCTTTTTGTTACTTAATTTTTGAGTGCCTAGTGTTGATTCTAATAGTCAAGCTTTTCTGACTGATTTTTATAGCTTATCCTCATGGGTGCTCTTTTACGTAATTAAAATCGCAACATTCTGTATCCCAAGTCAAGAACTTATCGGTTGTTGTTATCTGTCTTATCTACAGCGCGATTAGTTAGTATTTTTTTCGAATGCTATCACGAGTTCGTTGAATATTATGGAATATCTGTTTTCATTGATAATGAGGGAAATTTTCAAATTTTCATATCTTTTCATAACTGCGATCCTTTCTCCTTTTCCTCGAATATGAACTACCGAATTAGACTTATCACCTTGTGTATAAATACAAGAATAACGTTATACGTACGCTAGATCATCCCTAGTGTGTGCAGAGTTCGTGTTGCTTAGTCTTAATTTTCTTTGTTGTGTTTTGTGTACCGTTGTTTCTGTGTTTGTCCATTTTTTTGTCAGTTTATTTTCGACTCTGACCATCCCTTTAATATGTTGCCCTTTTTTAGCTTTACAACTAACATTTGGTATTTCTCTTGATTTGCTTTATGTTATAGTCATGCCGGGGCCTAAGGATTAAAATATTTCGAATAATTCCTACTTTTGCAAACAGTATTTGTTTTTAAATTGACCACATAATTGATATTCATGGCAATACCGAAATGCTGACTACTGGAATGGTCATACCCTCGATGACGAAACTGCCAACATCAGCGGCATCGACCGAGTGGTGTTAATAGTTATCAAAGTACTAGGCTTACAATTTAATATGCAAAAACGTTGTGTCAAACAAAGATGTTCCTATTCTCGTTGCGTTGTGTGGAATCTGATGTATAGGTTTTCGTTGCAATCAATGTACAACATTTCTTATTATTCAATTATGAAGGCTTATCATTATGGCCAGTATGTTTTGGTGCACAAATAGTTATCAAAGGTAATCGAATAATAATTATATACACCAGACGCGTGTTTCGTTTCCTTAAAACTCATCAGTGACGTTTAGATCAAAATAGTTAAAAAGCTAAACAAGTAAAATTTGAAGAACATCGAGGATCCGAAAGTTGTTTTGAAATTTTTGAAAATGACCATATAATTGATATTCATGTACAATTACATATGAGGGCATTTTAATACAGGCAAAAATGCCACACTTTTGCACATGTGTGAAACATCCGCTTCAGAAACTTGTTACACGCATTTGTTTCAGATGTTTCCTTCAGCAAATGTTTTGAAAACGCTTGTGATACACACATATTATTGCATGAAATCAGGCGTTTCGCATTCGTGTGAAAACCTAACCTAACGACACATGTTACCATGTACCAGCATGGTGCATATATCAGATATTGGTTTGTTTAATTGTCCTCATATATGTTCAATAAACATGATGGAGACAGTAACCCGAATCGCTAACTGTATTGTATATTTCCATGGTCCATTAAATAAATAACTAAAGATCATTCAAAGTAAATAATACATATGTTTTAAAAATGTAAATACAATGAAAATGAATATGCTGCTTACTTATAAACGGGTGTCATTCGGTTTATCGAGAGAAATTATCGTGAAAGAATATTTAACGGCGGTGAATTATTGAGAGACGATCGTGAAAGTTCTGGTAACGGATTGTGAAAGACATTTAATCGAGAAGACATATGAAACTTCAGTTAATATTCTAATTTAATTAATTTCACAGGCACATTTACGACAAAATAAAACTGTTTGTCAAAATGGTTCAACATTATGATCAATATTTCAGAGTATCCAGTTTCAAAAGTACATAGTTATTACAAAACGACAAAAGGCAGATTGCTTCTCGACATTTCAATGACATAAAAAATGTAAACAAACACGATTTTTTCACGAATTCGAGTAGATGAACTACGTTTATCAGAATAAGGGCATTGTATTTGAATTCATTAAACGGTTTTGATAGTTATTTTGTATAATTATAATCTGAAACTTGTTGAATAAAGAATTATCTACACACAATTGATTTTTTGGATCATGAAAGATGACGTACCGCATTTTTGAAGATCGTGAAAAGGATCGTGAAAGATCCTATGCTACGAAGACGTTCACATTATTCTTTCACTATATGATAATTGATATTTGTTATTGATATTGAAAAAGGCAAGATAGGTCAACATTCTCAATAGGTTTAAGCCAAACAAGTAAAATGTTGAGGAGCACGGAAGATTTAAAATTCCAAAATGTTGTACCAATTACGACTTTGGTAATCCTTAGTTTTTCGAAAATTTCATTTTTTTAAACAAGAAATTTGTATCAAATGACCACATAATTGATATTCATGTCAACATCGAAGTATTGAATACTGGGCTGATGATACCCTCGGGGGAAACGCCCATCAGCAATCGACCTGGCATCGACCCAGTGGTGTAAATAGTTATCAAAGGTAGTAGGATTATGATTTAGTACGCCAGACGTGCAAATACGTTAAAATTATTATTATGGCATTTGTGAACATATTGTTTGTAAAATAGTTGGATGATTGTAGGATGAAGTTTTTTTTTATTTTCATGTGAAGTACTCACTTATTATGAGTTATAGGATAACCATATTTTGTATATTGGATCCCATACTAAATTTCCTTCGGACAGGATTCACCTTACCCTGAATTTGCCTCATGTCATGGATTAAGATTCATTTTAGTGGTCAAGTCCGTATCGAGAACTCGTTAAGCTTTAGGATAACTGTCTGTTGTTCTGATTGTAATGTGTTATTTTCGACTTGTGCAAGGTTTCAACTAACATTGAACTCATTATCATGCATCATTCGGCAACTGAATGTTTGTTTTATGTTGTTTGGCCTTTTGAATATAAACATTTTGTACCTGTATGCTATAGCCACAAGGTGTTTCGTGTATGGTGTACATAGATATAGGAAGATGTGGTGTGAGTGACAATGAGACAACTCTCCATCCAAATAACAATTTTGAAAAAAGTAAACCATTATAGGTCAATGTACGGCCTTCAAAACGGAGCCGTGTCTCACACCGAACAACAAGCTATAGAGGGCCGCAAAATTACTAGTGTAAAACTATTCAAACGAAAAATACAACTGTCTAATCTATATAAAAAAAATGAGAAACGAGAAACACGTATATATTACATAAACAAACGAAAACTTCTGTACATCAGATTCCTGACTTAGGACAGGTGCAACAGGTGCAGATGTGCATGTCTGTCTGCATGTGTCTTATATGACAATGATGACTTCAATTGTGTTTTATTTATTAAATGATAGTAAGATGTCTATGTCTGGCTGTCGGTCAGGGTTCAAATACTTTTGACCTTATGTCCCGAATTAATTGGCCATTTACATTTATCAGTTTCTAAGGCACTGTAAGGATCGGAACACATTTATTTGGTGAACGGGATATTTGTAGAGATCTGTATAGCATGGTTCATCTGACCATGACTTATTTTTTTATGAAACATTGAATTGGTTATTTTAAGGAAATTTTGCGGTTTTTGTTATCTTGAATATTATTATAGATAGAGATAAACTGTAAACAGCAATAATGTTCAGCAAAGTAAGACATAACAATAAGTCAACATGACCAAATTGGTCACCCATAATTCAGATTTTCTGAACTTCCTCCATAAACAAATATGGCCGACTTAACTTCTGCAACTCTGTCTACTCCAGGATGTAGTTTGGAAAACTTATTGTGTCATATATGACAAATGTATGTCATGTATTCGTTTTTATTCTGTAGGTAATCACAATTTTGGTTTTATCATGTATGTCTAATATTTAATCATTTTATAAAATTTACTGTTTAAAAAAGTATGAATATTCGTTCTAAATAATAAGGATGCTCTTAATCCAGGCAATGAAAACATAGCCGTATTGGTCGCAACGTTTTCGGAACTTTTGGTCTTCTTTGCTTTACAACTTTTTACATTTTCAAACTTTTTTCATCTGAGTGTCATTGGTTTGTGTGGACGAAACGCACGTCTGGAGTATTAAATTTTAAATCTACACATATATATGAATAAATATCCAAATTAAAAATGTAAGTGATACAGTTACTATTATTAATGAAAACATTTCTAGTCGTGATACTATACTAGTCGACAAAATAAACGATGCACGACTTTTTTTCAAATTAAAGATAAAGTTTTCTGTTTAAAGGACTAATATTGAAGGTAGTAATACTTAATGACCATAGAAATATAAATCCGTTTAGAAGATTTTTTTTGGGGCTTTCATGACGTCATTTGTCGAAATTTTATATTTTTGAAAAAAAACTTAAATAAAATTACAGTTTAAAAAAACAGACAATCCAACTGATGATGCCAACCACTCATTTAAAGGTAAAGACAATGTTTGCCATCAATAATTTTTTACAAACCATACAGTTTCTTCGCTTATTTCGAAAGCAAAGTTCGGCCTACCAAAAAAAATGTATATATTTTCAATTGATTTTTCCATAGACAGTATAAAGTGAATTTAAATAAGCGGTACTAATCTTAAAACTTATCTGAAAGATTCCAAATTTACAGTGTGTTGTTTCCATATCTTAAGCATTGATTGGAGACGAAGAAAAAAAAATTTTTATTGCATTTTTTGAGATTTTGAAAAAACATTTTTTTTTAAATTTAAAAAGCAATATTTCAACTCATTAGATACAAAATGAAATTTACTTGATAAGCATATTGGATAATTAAAAAAAAAAGAAAGAAAATTCATTTAGTACTTAGAAAATTGTATGTGTGTCGATTTTCTATCCAACTTTCAGCAAAAAAAAATTTGCACCCTATAATCGTCTTCACAAAATTTATCATTTTTCGACAGGTTTTGATTTTCATTATCATATGTCCATACATTGCAAATGAAAGCTTTTTAAAATAGTATAGCATGTGTGTTTAGAATCGTTAAGTCTAGTGGTAATTTGTTTACCGGATTCAAAACATATTTAAATTGTAGTATTCAGTTATTGTTTATCATGTTTATGTTGAAAAGAAAACAAGAAATACTTCTATGTAGAAGTATTGTATATATTTCACATTGTATTGATTTATTTATGTAACATGTTTGAAAATTCAATTAGATAACACGGTATAGTTAAATAAATAAAATAAATGTATGTATTTTCAATCTAAATGATAAAAACAGTAGGAATAAAAGAGAGCGGGTTATCGAATTGTTAAAAGCTCATACAGGTGAAATTGCTGTTTGGCAAGAAAAAAATAGATTTTGACGAAAAAGTTAGTAAACAAATGTCGATACAGAAAGATTTTAATATATTCTGCAGTCATGGCACGACAGCAAGTAGGGGGTCGCTATTGTAATGAGTAGTTAAAACGTTACTGTTATTAATGAAAATCGAGACACTGACGGGAGAGAAATTCTGCTCAATATACAAATTGAAGACACAATATTCACGTTGGTATGTATATATGCATCAAATTATAAAGCATCTAGAAATACGTATTTTTTAAAAAGGTAAGTTATAATATAAAAGAATTTGGTATCGGTATACCGATAGTTCAGGGAGATTTCAATGCTTTAAATGTTATAGATAGAAAAACAACACGACCAAATAGCCAGATTTCAAAACCATTAAATAGTTTGAAATCAATTTTGAAATCAAACAAACTCATCAACATCTGGAGATGTTTGAATCAAAACATTCAACAATTTAGATGGCGGAGTAGAATAGACATGATATTAATTGACTGAGATTTTTAAAAGTCATAAGTAGAAAATTGTAATAATAAACCAGCTGTTATTAATTCAACTGATAATCAAAGCGTTTTCTTAAGTATTAGGACTGGTGTGTCAGAAAGAGGAAAGCGATTTTTAAAGATTGACAACTCTATTTTAAAAGATCAAAATACAAAGAGATTATAAGTTATTTTATTCATAAATATACTAAAAGTAGAAATAAGTCAGGTAAGCATAGCATATTGTAGGAATAAAGCAAAGGCAATCAGAGAATTAAGTCGGGAACTAGAAAAAAACTGGAAGATAGAAATAATTTAAGAGATGCATTACCACAGAAGGATGCATATTTAGATGAAGAAATAAAAAATAGATTTAGAACAAAAAAAGGTAAGATATACGAACAGAAAGCTATAGGTGCACAGGTTAGGTCAAAGGAGAAATGGGTTGAATTTGGAGAAGAAATTATGCATATTTTTTACGTTCTGAAAAACAAAGACAGGTAAAAAGTCGATAAATAAACTAATTGACGAGAATGAAAATATGACAACAGACGAGGCCAATGTATTAACAAAAAATAAGCAATACCATGAAAATCTGTAAAGTTCGAAATGTAAAAAAAAAAGATTTAGTCGGAAATTATAATTGTGAAACTTAATTAGAAAATAATTCAAATAATGTTGACAAATCAGTTTGTGACGGAGAAGTAACAATGGAAGAATGTACTTCAGCTATGGTCTAAAAGTTGAATTTTATCAGATGTTTTGGGGAAAAATATTTTCTAGTCAAGGTTTTACACACCGGTAATGAAAAAGGAAGTCTATCGCACTCAGAATGTACTAGTTTTAAGACATTATTGTTCAAAAAGAGGGATAATTTATTAATAGGTAATTATATGCCAATTTCCTTACTGATCATAGATTTAAGAGTATTGTCTTTTATTCTAGCGCAACGTTAAAAAAAATACCACCATCATTTATTAATGAAGATCAAACAGGATATATTAAAAACAGTTTTTAAATTTTAACTTGAAACAAATTCAAGATATCATTGACTATGCGGATGCATATTCGATTGAAGGGGCAATAGTTCTTGAAGATTTTACTAAAGCTTTTAATTCCTTAGAATGGTTTTTCATGTAATTCACTTTGAAACATTTTGGATTTAATGAATCTTTTATTATCTGGTAATAAACATTATATACTGGGTTACAAACTTGTGTTATTAAATTTCCAGGAACAGACAAAGACAAAAAAATTAAAGGAAAAAAGGCAGGGGTGTCACTTATCAGCTCTTGTTTTCGTTTTATCCGGAGAGATCATGGCTTTCGAAAAACAGAGATATCTAAGGGTGCTCAGTTAATCTAGATAATAAAAATCATAGCATTAAAATTTCATAATTAGCGGATGATACTACTTTTTACTTTCAGTAATAAGAAAGAAAACACAGCTGCTATGAATGAAATAGAAATTTTTGTGTTATTTTCTGAGGATACTTTGAATAACAATATTACAGAGGGAATATGGATAGGAAAACTGACAAAAAGTAAAGATAAAGTAGCTGAAATAATTGGACAAACAAACCAGTCAAATCATTGGGAATATATTTTGGTCACGAATGTGAAAAATTAAACTGGGAAAGTAAGATTGAGAAAATGAATAGACTATTTCCTTTATGGGGGAAACGTAATTTAACTTAAATTGGGAAAATCTGATTATAAACACATAAGTTTTACCACTTTTTACATTTTATGAAATTGCCTGTACAGTTCATGAGAAATTCAGAAAAGAAATAGACAGTATATATTATAAATAAAGGCAACAGTAGTATACCGCTGTTAAAAATTCATAAATTGATAGAGAAAAAAACAAATCCGAGTTACAAACTAAAACTGAGAAAAACGTATAAAATATAAGAGAACTACGACTCAAATGAGACACAACACCGAAACATAACACACTGAGAAACAAACTATAATGTAACAATGGCCATTTTCCTCACTTGGAACAGGGCATTTTATGACAAAATGGTGGATTGAACCTGGTTTTGGGGCATGCCAAACCTCCCGCCTTAATGGCAGTTTTAATTTCAACATTAAAATTACAACATTACACGGCAGGGTTACAATAAATAAACAGATAAATGGGAGAAAATATAGGACAGAGAAACAAACGAATAATAGCAATCCAAAGGCAACACGTTAAAGAGTATTTTTATACACCAGAAGCGCGCTACGTCAACACAAAACTATGCTCAGATGTAAATAGTTTGAAAGCCAAAACAACTACCAAGTTGAAGATCGCCGAGGACCAAAAATTCCAAAAAGTTGTAAGGCCAGGGTTAACCGCCTGGGACAAAACATTATTATTATCAAGAGTAATACATAGTTTTGCAAACAGTATAATGACTATATAATAGATATACATGATTAAACAGAAGTGATGACTAGTTATAAACAAATCTGGGACGGTAAACCAGATAGGGTTAAAAGAAATACCATGATAAAGTCAAACGAAGAAGGGGGTTACAAATTATCGACATGCAAATTTACTTTATGTCTCTAAAAGCATCTTGGGTAAGTAAACTCATTAGTAATGATTTTTCAAACTGGAAATTGATTCCATTAAAATATCTCGGCGTGGTTGGTATTAATTGATTAATTTTTAAGATGAATTTTGAAAAGAAGAAAATTCTAGAATTTATCAAACATATTCCTGAATTTTATAGAGAAGTATTTGAATGTTGGGTAATATCAGACGGTGGACAGACAAAAAACCTACCAACTTCACAGAAGTAAGAAAACAGGTAATTTGGGAGAACAAACTGATTAATTTTGAAAATTGGATTAAGAGTAACTTGATATTTGTCAACGATATTATAGATGACACTGGTAATATATCTCAACATTTTATTCTGGAAAAATAAGACTGCAAAAATAATTGGACTGCAGAAATTAATATTTAAAAAAAAACATCCCAAAAGACTGGTTTCAGATGTTACAATCTGAAAGTTCTTTAAAAAGTATTGTAAATGTTCCTAGATTGAACTAATCTGGAAAGGTTACTACATTGAGGGTTCAAGCATTCCATTAAACATTATATAAGACAATTTGTAAAGATAAAACTGAACCATCAATTGGTGTTAGCAAATAGATGCGTATTTTACAAATTAATGAGAACCTTAGTACTAACCAACTATATGTTTTCCTGTTTTCTTATTTAGAAAAAAATAAGTTAAAATATATATATAGATGGAAACTTTGACAATTCATATTACCAACACAACACTTCTTGTTTAAATGGAAACAGACGAATGACAGTCTATGTAAAAAGTAAAAACACAAAAATACTGAACTCTGAGGAAAATTGAAAAAGGAAAGTCCCAAATCAATGTAATGAATCTAACGAAGAAGAAGATTATAACCTCTTTTTATTTCTTGTCGACTTTTAGAAAAATTTTCGAAAAGTGTTTATGAGTTAATGAAAAAATCAAATTTAAATTTTAAAGTATCATTAAAGCAATAAGCCTTTGAATATACAACTTTTAAAAATATTTTGGCCTGAATTATTTTCTAACAATCTTAGGTTTTTCCATTTACAAATCATATTATGTATCTAATCAGAAATTGACAACAGTAAATGTTTTTTAAGACCCCTTTTTGCTCCAAAATATAACAGTTTTACAAAATTGTTAAAATTAAACTGTTAGTTATTTATTGCAAAGTAACATGCTTCTGCTACAAAAATAGGGGCTTTTTAAAAAAAAAAATCAATACAATGCACACATATTGGGTACTAGCATCATTAAGTCATGCTAGTTTACTGAAATCTTCAGAATTTTAGCATTTTAGTTAATTTTTTTACGGATTCCGTCTTAAATGAAAGTGGCCGCAGCTGTGTTTATTCTTGATATTCTTAATATTGAAATGTAAGCTGTATTTGATGATAATACTACTTTCATTTTTGACAAAATATCCATTTTTTGCATACTTGATATATTTGTCATATTGAATCAGAGCGTTTATAATGACTAGTTCAGTACATGTATAAACCTTTCACAGAAACTAATTGAATCAACTGAAATAGACACTTAAGTGTTTAAAAAGTGTTCGAAATATTTCGTAAGATGAACTTGAAGTTTGAGGCCATATTCAGTCCTTACAGAACCTTCTCCGTTTTGTTCGAGAATACATAAGAAGCTACAACGAAAACAGAACAATTAAACTTAATACATTACTAAAGCCATTAAAAAGAAGTTTAGACGATTGATAGAATAACACATAATGTATTAAAATGTTGTACAATTGTATTTTAAGAAATTTCTACACATGATTAAAATATATATACATTTATACAAGCAGCTGATTGTTAACCTGGGTAATCCCTGGAATATAACAGGATGCATCAAGGAAAGCTTGGTTTCTTGGTGTAATAATGTAACAAGCATATTTGATGAATAAATATCTAATGTTGTTAAAAAAAAATATTTAAAAATCTAGTTCTTTTTGTTAGCTATTATTCGTGTGTTTCTCTGTCCTATATGTTTTTCCCAATTTATCTGCGTTGTAGTCTTGTCTTTTTAATGTTATATTTAACATTGCCATATAACCGGGAGGTTTCGCATGCCACAAAACTAGGTTCAACCCACATTTCTTTTCTTAAAATGTCATGTACCAAGTCAGGACAATGGACATTGTTATATAATAGTTCGTTTCTGTGTGTGCTATATTTTAATGATTTGTTTCTGTTGTGTTGTAGTTCTCCTCTTATATTTGATGCATTTCCCTCAGTGTCAGTTTGTAACCCGGATTTGTTTTTTTCTCGATCGATTTATGAATTTCGAACAGCGGTATATTACTTTTGCCTTTATTTAGTAGTGCCGTCAGCAACAAAAGGAAGATAGCAGTGTGTGACAAAAATTTGATGATGGTATCTGCTCTTGGCGTTGTCCATAAATCTGCTAAGGAAAATAAAGACAAGTTGGGCAACACCAAAAAAGAGACAAAGAATAGGTCTTTTTCTGTGAAGAAGAGAGACGATGCCAAAATAGGGGTGGACCGCAGGAAAAACCATAAAGTATAGAAATCAACAGGACAAAACTCAGATTCCTTCAAGGGAATAGGAGGTGTAGAAAGCTGCATTAATGGTGTGTAATATTTTATCGTATCAATTGAAAATTTTTATACTACTTTATCTGGAAACCTCTATCAAGTTGTGCTACAAAATGCACCTCAGTCGAAGAAATAACATCGATTTAGTAGCAAATATTTATGTACGCCGTTATGTTTATGGAACCAAATTTTCGCTTAAAAACTGTTGCAGTCAAATTTTCCTTTTTCAAATGTTAAATTGTCCCTTAAATACTTTCTATACAAGGATATGTTCATAGCAATTTATATTTTTTAAAAGGTATTTAAACAATATTAAATCTAAAATGATCAAATCGTCTGCATCGCCATCAGTGTTTTGATGTAAAACCACTAATTTGGGCCAAGCCAGACAGCACATACCAGAAAGTAGAACAAATTTAACACAAACTATTTCCTTCGCATGAGTGCAACTTTCAAAATATGTAGAATATTTATTTATGTTTGGTATCATATGAAAGCTGAGTTATTGATAATCATTGTAGAACACTTTTTGACTTGTAATTTAGAATATTTAAAAACTGCATCAAATTTTAAAAAGAGGGTATATTTTGTCTGTTTGTTAGATCTGAAATACCCCGTGTTGGCACATCCAAAGTTCCGGCAACTAGTTCTTTCTTACATGTCATTAAAGGTATGTTAATTTTTCAGTACAATGCACCCTAAAGTATAGTTTTGACATGCAGTGAATGTTATTTTATTTGAACTTAAAACAAAACAGCTGTGCCTGCTCGAAATTGAGGAATTCAACATAGAAAGCATTGGGGCATGGATTAATGATGACAACGTAAACATTACAATCAGCATGTTAGGATATGTAGTAATACCTTCTTTAAGTTTTATTCAAACATATTTGCGTTATCATTTACTGTCCACATAATTTGATTACTGGAAATAAATAATGATACAGTACACAATGTATGTGTGAAAGTAATATAAATCTTGAGACACGTGCAATATGACTGTTAAAAAGATCCTCTTTAAGAAATATCAGTAAGTGTATCATTTCTCTTGTAAACTATTTGTTTTGAAGACTAAATATATTAAGGATGTTCGCTACTCATATTTTGACACAGTTTGTCAATCAGTTGAGAACGAACGCCGTAATATACTTTTTATGTTACATAACATTTAATAAAATATATTTCACTCAAAGATATAAGATATTATATCTAACTTTGCGTTAGTGACAGTTTGATTTTAAAACAATTTTGAATGTCAAAATAATCCAGAATATATGACAGTAATATTTACACGGCGTTTCCGGCAAGTGTTGACATCGATACTAGACGACATCAAAAGACTCGTCAACAGATCGTTTACCAGTATATATGGACATTTTGTAACTATTTTACGTCAAATTTTTTTATACAATTTACTTTTAATATACATTTTAGTTATTGTTATTAGATCTTTATTCAACGGGAAAGTTTCGACAGAAAATCGAGTCAATTAGAACCGGTATCTGGTCCCTTCGCCCTCCTTAAAAAAATAACATTATGGACATAACAGTTGAAAAAAGATATTTATATTCTTGAAATTTATGAAAACTGTAACATGGAAAAGTTGATTGCTTGTTTTTAGCAATTATTGTTCAATTTTCACATTAACATTGAGAAAACTGATTTTTTTCAAATAACCTATAATGTTTAAAGTAATGATAATATCATACATATACATCATGTACATCACAAGCAATTACATTGTTACAAAAGTTTAAGTTTTTAACATTATTTTCATCCTGTGATAAATGTCATGTGAAATTCATGTAAAATGTTCATACTTATTATAATAATTAAGATTAAACACAGGGGACACATGCAAATAGCACATGTGTCACATGTAGTTTCAAATACATGCGTTTCACATGTGTACATAGCATGTGGCCCAATCAGCCTTGTCGTTATATTTTTGCTGAGTGTCAATAACTTTATATTGGGCAAAAAAGTGTTACTTACGGCCATCACTGTTCTCCACATTCATATAGGACATTGTAGATACGCCAACCAAACAACCTAACTGAATGCACAGGAACAAAAACGTCGCTAAACCTATAAATAGTATACACAATGTTAGTTCTATCGTCATATAATTCCATGTAGTATTTAACTATGGTGTTATGGTCAATTTATATTAGGTCCGTGTATGTATGAGTGTATTTCTCCATCACTCTAAGAAGCCGAATACCCCAAAAAATGAACTTGAAGATAAAACAAACACGAATAAATAGTTGTATTATTTTCTCATTCCAATATTAATTGGTTGTCATAAAAATTGTTTTTTGTTTTTTTGTTTTTTTGTAACCCTTACCCTTACCCTAACCCATTGTAAAAATGTGAACTTATAAATTTATGTTGAATGTGTGGATGGTATAAATATTAACAATTACAGTTCTTTGTGACAAATAATTTAATTTAACTTCAAAGATAAAAGTATATTGCATCCAAAATTTCAAACAGTAGAAGGCATCATAAACCTTGATCCACAAAAGATGTACAATCATAACCTTCTTATTACCTTTGTTCTTTTTTGAAATGCACATATAATTCGAATGGTCATGTTAAATCACTTACTGTAAATGATAAACACCTGAGAAAGTGAATTGCTAGAGGTACTGAAATATTGAGTTTCTAAGCTCGTCAAGTGAAATAAATAATTTAAGCTTACCTAAAGATATGCCTTTATATATTGAAATGCAGTGTGGAATACATTCTTTTTGACGATAGGGTATGGTTGTGAAAAGAAATACAAATCAAAGTAATGAAGAGTCTTAACAGAAAGTTAATTAACAAGGATTATGCCAAAAGGACGTCTAAAAATGTTCATCGGAAAATGCATAGACCTTGGGCCGGTAACAAAAGCATTCTTATGTCTTACTAACGTCTTAAGGGCGTCTTAAGATTTAAAAATGTAACAAGACCCAAACTCAGACCTATCTTAAAATGATTGACAGCCCTTAATGTTTTGAAAAAAGTACAAGATTTAAGAACGATTCTAACGTCTCCTTTAAAGCGATCTTACTATGTCCGGTAACACAAAATCATTCTTAAATTTTGGTCAGTTATTAAGTGTTCTAAAAACAATCTTAGCAAGTTAGGGATGTTCAAAGAACAATTCGCAATAGGTTCACTTGATATTTGTTTTAAAAGTGGTCCAGACTACTCTTAGTTGTACATTCATTTGTTTATAATAGAATAAAAACGTTAATACGTGAACCTTGACTGTCCCTTTGGTATCTTTCGTCCCTCTTTTAGAACTTTTTTATTCTAATTATTATTTAATCTGAATTGGAAATTAAATATCAGTATTTACTCGGCTATGTGTGTTGATGATGGTAGTTTCTCTTTAATGTAAATCATTACAATTTTGGCTTGTTGAGAGAAGTGTTAAATTTAAAGCAAGGAGAAATTTGTGACCTTTTGTAATTTTTAAACCAAGAGTTCCAGATGGTGAAGTTGAAATCATCACTTTTTAAATTTTACGGAAGCCATCATGAGTTGGTTGACCGTTTAAGGAATATCCGTTACACAGATGATATCGGATATGTTCATTATGTCGTGACTACAGTCGCATTCCCTTTGCACGAATGTTACCTTACTATTTACCGGTTTCGTAATATAATGAGCAACGCCATGGGTGCCACAGGTGAAGCAAGATCTGCTTATCTTTCTGAATCATCTGAAATCATCCCCAGTGTTAAGTGGGTTTCGTGTGGCTGTTATACACCTATTTGTGACAGTTTTACCTATTGTGTTCTTTGTTCACCCAATGTTATCGAAATAACGCTGTTTGGTAAGACTGTCATTCAAGTGAGAGGTTAAGCGCTTTAAACCAGGTTCAATCCACCAATTTATACATTTGAAAATGCCCGTAACAAGTTAGGAATATGAAAAGTGTCGTCCATTCGTTTGATGTGTTTTATCATTTAATTTTGCCATTTGGTTAGAGACTTACCGTTTTGATTTTTCCTCAGTGTTTTTGGGATTTAATTTTTTGTTAGAAGGCTTTCAAAATGTGACAAAAAATATAAATATATAACGGTGGTCTGAGGCAAGAATTGTTTTCCTTGGTTAAATGGGTAGTTGATTGCTATTCTCTTTTGTCGTTCATTGAAACGTTTTGATGATTCATTGAAGGTAATTCAAATTTCTTTGCGAGTGTAACGGAAATTGGTCATAGTTCATTTCTTTCTATGTGAAACACCAGTTCTTTTCCTATTTATTGTGTTTCTATATGTTAATAAGTTTCTCCATAGTTGACGCACCATCTATTACTTAAAACACCCCTACAGTTGGTATATACTTGATTTTCACCACTTCCAGTATAATGGACCGTTCTATACGATAGTATATAAACCAGCTAAAGACAGAGAAATTTTGATAGTTATATGTGGACCGTTGCAGCGATAACATCAGGGATTATTCTCCAACTGGTAAGTAAAGTGAATTAAGTGATTCCAAAGGATATAAAATAATGTTCGGATTTATATGTGGATATTGCAATAGTGATTGTGATACAATGTATAAAGTGAATCTGATGTATATAAGTGGTTATTGTTTTAATGAGAATACAAGGTGTATACTAGCTGGTGTTGCAAGTTGTACTATGTGGAAGTGTGAATACTTCATAGATTTGTATTAGTGAGAATACAAGGTGTTTACTTGCTGGTGTTGCAAGTTGTTATATTGTGGAAGTGTATTAGTGAAAGTGACTGTGTTAAACCTTACCAGTTGGATAATATTCAGTGTGTGGGGACTCAAAGGGATAGTTAGTGCGTGAGTTTAGCTGTGTTTATTTGATTGTATATTCATTGTGCATTGAGGATTTGTACAAGTGTAATTGTGTCATCGTGTTATTGAGGTTTATTGAACATTCAAACGGTTATATTACAAATTGGTGGATATTGTTAATATATGTTGTATATATGTGATTTTGTGTTCATACATTTGTGTGATACTTACTTGATACATGTTGCAAAGTAATCTGTGGGTGACATGGTGTAAAAAAGGGCCGTAGGCATGTTTCATAATAATCTGTTAGTGACATTGTGAATAAATCGGTCTGATACATGTTGCATAGTGACTGCATAGTGACATTGTGTATATCTATATTCTGTTATGATACAGTGTGTTTATGCATTGTGAAGGAGGTACTGCACCTTTCATTTTGATTTATGTGCATTGTGCTGTGTATATAGTTTTTGTTATGAATCAATTTAAGGATGTGTTAATTGTTTTGAATAGGACAACTGGTTGTGGTTAAAATGTGAGTTGAACACTTGAAATTCTGATTTATTCAGAAACGGATTCATTGATCGCCCGGTTACACGTTACATGAGGAACACAAACAGAAACGTCAGAAAATTATTAAGAACTTATTAAGTAATTTGAAAACTACTACGATGAAACTGAAGGGGGAAATAATACAAATCTACGAACAACCTGAGGGAGCTTTGATTTACACTCTTTGAATGATGTTAGAATTATCTTTTTTTCCCCTCAATTCAATACTTACGACCTCTCTTAATTTAATTTCTTGTTACCGGTCCCTTGTTGTTAAATATTCTTCATCAACTTCACAAATAATTCATGATGGTCTTGAAATATACTGACGTTGTTTATCACTTAATGACGTGTTATTTTATTTTATCTATTGTTTTTGTATATAATAACTTTTACTGTTTATCATGTTTATAGACATAGGAAGATGTGGTGTGAGTGCCAATGAGACAACTCTCCATCCAAATAACCATTTATAAAAGTAAACCATTATAGGTCAATGTACGACCTTCAACACGGAGACTTGGCTCACACCGAACAAACAGCTATAAAGGGCCCCTAAATTACTAGTGAAAAACTAGTTACTTTGTTCATTTTTTGCTCCTGCTTCAATGTTAAATACTAGTTTGGCTTTACCAATATATTGTCATTATTTATGGTTTTTGTGTTCGATGCTAGCTGCATAATTTTACCATACAAGAAACATTGTCTTTTAGAAAACAAGGTACTTACATGCTTTAGCTGGTTTAATTTTACGCTTTGAAAAACATTTTTCCGTCAGCTTTAACCAACAGGAATATCCTATTAAATACAAAACAAACTGAGTGATACATTGTATATATGTCTTTGTTTAATTTGTATCATAAACATACTATTTATCAAGTGACCAAAATTGTAATTTGTGAATGTAATGTCTATACTGTAGATAGAATACATTCCAAAGAGAAATATCAGAATAGTTGTTTATTTAAAAATGAGGTAAATACAGCATATATATGAAATTATTTGTAAATGAAAATTGTACAGACTATGAATTTAAAGTTGGTAAATCTGCTTGGATAAAAAAATTCGTTCCACGCACATCTAAAACAAAATTGCATCATTGGTTGGAGCACTAAATTATTGAAATGCAGCAATGGGGGAAAAATCACTTTTACTTCACATAGCTATCTACAATTTTATTATACATGTAAGGACACATTTATCCTTTTTCAAAAGAGATTC